>NC_060129.1:6796694-7124879 GCF_021461395.2 Schistocerca americana | reverse complement strand
AGTCGGTATTGTGCCTTTTGTATGAAATTCGGATGCATACTCTGTGTTTCATCGTCAATAAGAAGGTCCAAGGGATACAGTAAGCCTAAGGTGAAGCATCGGAATCTAAAACTGGAATCACAGGAGAGGTTCAAATCATAGAAAGTTTGAGTGTCAGTCCTCTTGTACTTAAGTCGGCATTGTGCCTTTTGAAATTAATTCCGATGCTATTTCTGTGTTTCATCGTCAATAAGATGGTCCAAGGGATACAGTAAACCTTAATCGACGCATCGGAATCTAAAACTGGAATCACAGGAGAGGTTCAAATCATAGAGAGTGATAGTGTCAGTCCTCTTTTACTTAAGTCGGCATTGTGCCTTTTGAATTTTATTCCGATGCAATTTTTGTGTTTCATCGTCAATAAGATGGTCCAAGGGATACAGTAAACCTGAAGTGACGTATCGGAATCTAAAACTGTACACACAGGAGAGGTTCAAATCAAAGAAAGTGAGAGTGTCGGTCCTCTTGTACTTAAGTCGGCATTGTGACATCTGTATTAAATTCGGATGCAATTTCTGTGTTTCATCGTCAATAAGAAGGTCCAAGGGATACAGTAAACCTGAAGTGAAGCATCGGAATCTAAAACTGGACTCACAGGAGAGATTCAAATCATAGATATAGTGTCACTCCTCTTGTACTTAAGTCGGTATTCTGCCTTTTGTATTAAATTCGGATGCAATTTCCTTGTTTCATTGTCAATAAGAAGGTCCAAGGGATAAGGTAAACCTGAAGTGAAGCATCGGAATCTAAAACTAGACTCACAGGAGAGGTTCAAAATATAGAAAGTTAGAGAGTCAGTCCTCTTGTACTTAAGTCGGCGTGGTGCCTTTTGAATTTAATTCCGATGCAACTTCTGTGTTTCATCGTCAATAAGAATTTGCAAGGTATACAGTAAACCTGAAGTGATTCACCGGAATCTAAAACTGGGCTCACAGGAGAGGTTCAAATCATACAAAGTGAAAGTGTCAGTCCTCTTGTACTTTAGTCGCCATTGTGCCGTTTGTATTAAATTCGGGTGCTATTTCTGTGTTTCATCGTCAATAAGAAGGTCCAAGGGAAACAGTAAACCAGAAGTATAGCATCGGAATCTAATACTGGACTCACAGGAGAGGTTGAAATCATAGAAAGTTAGAGTGTTTGTCCTCTTGTACTTAAGTCGGAATTGTGCCTTTTGTATTAAATTCGGATGCAAACTCTGTGTTTCATCGTCAATAAGAAGGTCCAAGAGATACAGTAATCCTGAAGTGAAGCATCGGAATCTAAAACTGGAATCACAGGAGAGGTTCAAATCTTAGAAAGTTCGAGTGTCAGTCCTCTTGTACTTAAGTCGGCATTTTTCCATTTGTATTAAATTCGGATGCAATTTCTGTGTTTCATCGTCAATAAGAAGGTCCAAGGGATACAGTAAACCTTAAGCGACGCATCGGAATCTAAAACTGGACTCACAGGAGAGGTTCAAATCATAGAAAGTGAGAGTGTCAGTCCTCTTGTACTTAAGTCGGCATTGAGCCATTTGTATTAAATTCGGATGCACTTTCTGTGTTTCATCGTCAATAAGACGGTCCAAGGGATACAGTAAACCTGAAGTGAAGCATCTGAACCTAAAACTGGACTCACAGGAGAGATTCAAATCATAGATAGTTTGAGTGTCAGTCCTCTTGTACTTAAGTCGGCATTGTGCAATATGTATTAAATTCGGATGCAATTCCTGTGATTCATAGTCAATAAGAAGGTCCAAGGGATACAGTAAACCTGAAGTGAAACATCGGAATCAAAAACTGGACTCACAGGAGAGGTTCAAATCATAGAAAGTTAGAGTGTCACTCCTCTTGTACTTAAGTCGCTATTGTGCCACTTGTATTATATACGGATGCAATTTCTGTGTTTTTTCGTCAATAAGAAGGTCCAAGGGATACAGTTAACCTGAAGTGAAGCATCCGAATCTAAAACTGACCTCACAGGAGAGGTTCGAAACATAGAAAGTAAGAGTGTCAGTCCTCTTGTAATTAAGTCGGCATTGTGCCATTTGTATTAAATTCGGATGCAATTTCGTTGTTTCATCGTCAATAAGAAGGTCCAAGGGATGCAGTAAACCTGAAGTGAAGCATCGGAATCTAAAACTGGACCCACAGGAGAGGTTCAAATCATAGAAAGTGAGAGTGTCAGTCCTCTTGTACTTAAGTCGGCATTGTGCCATTTGTACTAAATTCGGATGCAATTTCTGTGTTTCATCTTCAATAAGTAGGTCCAAGGGATACAGTAAACCTGAAGTGAAGCATCGGAATCTAAAACTAGACTCACAGGAGAGGTTCAAATCAAAGAAAGTTAGAGTGTCAGTCCTCTTGTACTTAAGTCGGAATTGTGCCTTTTGTATTAAATTCGGATGCATACTCTGTATTCCATCGTCAATAAGAAGGTCCAAGGGATACAGTAAACCTGAAGTGAAGCATCGGAATCTAAAACTGGAATCACAGGAGAGGTTCATATCATAGAAAGTTTGAGTGTCAGTCCTCTTGTACTTAAGTCGGCATTGTGCCTTTTGAGACTAATTCCGATGCTATTTCTGTGTTTCATCGTCAATAAGATGGTCCAAGGGATACAGTAAACCTTAATCGACGCATCGGAATCTAAAACTGGACTCACAGGACAGGTTCAAATCATAGAGAGTGATAGTGTCAGTCCTCTTTTACTTAAGTTGGCATTGTGCTTTTTGAATTTTATTCCGATGCAATTTTTGTGTTTCATCGTCAGTAAGATGGTCCAAGGGATACAGTAAACCTGAAGTGAAGTTTCGGAATCTAAAACTGTACACACAGGAGAGGTTCAAATCATAGAAAGTGAGAGTGTCGGTCCTCTTGTACTTAAGTCGGCATTGTGCCATCTGTATTAAATTCGGATGCAATTTCTGTGTTTCATCGTCAATAAGAAGGTCCAAGGGATACAGTAAACCTGAAGTGAAGCATCGGAATCTAAAACTGGACTCACAGGAGAGATTCAAATCATTGATATAGTATCACTCCTCTTGTACTTAAGTCGGTATTCTGCCTTTTGTATTAAATTCGGATGCAATTTCTGTGTTTCATTGTCAATAAGAAGGTCCAAGGGATAAGGTAAACCTGAAGTGAAGCATCGGAATCTAAAACTGGACTCACAGGAGAGGTTCAAATCATAGAAAGTTAGAGTGTCAGTCCTCTTTTACTTAAGTCATCATTGTGCTTTTTGTATTAACTTCCGATGCAATGTCTCTGCTTCATCGTCAATAAGAAGGTGCAAGAAATACAGTAAACCTGAGTGAAGCATCGGAATCTAAAACCGGACTCACAGGGGAGGTTCAAATAATAGAAAGTGAGCGTGTCAGTCCTCATGTACTTAAGTCGGCATTGTGCCATTTGTATTAAATTCGGATGCACTTTCTGTGTTTCATCTTCAATAAGAAGGTCCAAGGGATACAGTAAAACTGAAGTGAAGCATCGGAATCTAAAACTGGACTCACAGGAGAGGTTCCAATCATAGAAAGTGAGCGTGTCAGTCCTCATGTACTTAAGTCGGCATTGTGACTTTTGTATTAAAATCGGATGCAATTTCTGTGATTCTTCGTCTATAAGAAGGTCCAAGGGATACAGTAAACCTGAAGTGAAGCATCTGAATCTAAAACTGGACTCACAGGGGAGGTTCAAATCATAGAGAGTTAGAGTGTCTCTCCTCTTGTACTTAAGTCGGTATTGTGCCTTTTGTATTAAATTCGGATGCTATTTCTGTGTTTCCTCGTCAATAAGAAGGTCCAAGGGATACAGTAAACCTGAAGTGAAGCATCAGAATCTATAACTGGACTAACAGGAGAGGTTCAAATCATAGAAAGTGAGAGTGTCAGTCCTCTTGTACTTAAGTCGGCATTGTGCCATTTGTATTAAATTCGGATGCAATTTCTGTGTTTCGTCGTCAATAACAAGGTCCAAGGGATACAGTAAACCTAAAGTGAAGCATCGCATATATAAAAATGGACTAACAGGAGAGGTTCAAATCATAGAAAATGAGAGTGTCAGTCCTCTTGTACTTAAGTCGGCATTGTGCCATTTGTATTAAATTCGGATGCACTTTCTGTGTTTCATCTTCAATAAGAAGGTCCAAGGGATACAGTAAAACTGAAGTGAAGCATCGGAATCTAAAACTGGACTCACAGGAGAGGTTCCAATCATAGAAAGTGAGCGTGTCAGTCCTCATGTACTTAAGTCGGCATTGTGACTTTTGTATTAAAATCGGATGCAATTTCTGTGATTCTTCGTCAATAAGAAGATCCAAGGGATACAGTAAACCTGAAGTGAAGCATCAGAATCTAAAACTGGACTCACAGGGGAGGTTCAAATCATAGAGAGTTAGAGTGTCTCTCCTCTTGTACTTAAGTCGGTATTGTGCTTTTGTATTAAATTCGGATGCTATTTCTGTGTTTCCTCGTCAATAAGAAGGTCCAAGGGATACAGTAAACCTGAAGTGAAGCATCAGAATCTATAACTGGACTAACAGGAGTGGTTCAAATCATAGAAAGTGAGAGTGTCAGTCCTCTTGTACTTAAGTCGGCATTGTGCCATTTGTATTAAATTCGGGTGCAATTTCTGTGTTTCATCGTCAATAAGAAGGTCCAAGGGATACAGTAAACCTGAAGTGAAGCATCGGACTCTAAACCTGGACTCACAGGAGAGATTTAAATCAAAGAAAGTGAGAGTGTCAGTCCTCTTTTACTTAAGTCGGCATTGTGCCTTTTGAATTTAATTCCGATGCAATTTCTGTGTTTCATCGTCAATAAGAAGGTCCACGGGATACAGCAAACCTGACGTGAAGCATCGGAATCTAAAACTGGACTCGCAGGAGAGGTTCAAATCATAGAAAGTGAGATTGTCGATCCTCTTGTACTTAAGTCGGCATTGTGCCATTTTAATAAATTCGGATGCAATTCCTGTGATTCAAAGTCAATAAGAAGGTCCAAGAGTTACAGTAAACCAGAAGTGAAACATCGGAATCTAAAACTGGATTCACAGGAGAGGTTCAAATCATAGAAAGTTAGAGTGTCACTCCCCTTGTACATAAGTCGGTATTGTGCCTTTTGTATTAAATTCGGATGCAATTTCTGTGTTTCATCGTCAATATGAAGGTCCAAGGGATACAGTAAACCTGAAGAGAAACATCGGAATCTAAAACTGGACCCACCGGAGAAGTTCAAATCATAGAAAGTTAGAGTGTCAGTCCTCTTTTACTTATGTCGGCATTGTGTCATTTGTATTACATTCGAATGCAATTTCTATATTTCATCGTCAATAAGAAGGTCCAAGGGAAACAGAAACATGAAGATAAGCATCGGAATGTAAAAGTGGACTCACAGGAGAGGTACAAATCATAGAAAGTTAGAGTGTCAGTCCTCTTGTACTTAAGTCGGCATTGTGCATTTTGAAGTTAATTCCGATGCAATTTCTGTGTTTCATCGTCAGTAAGAAGGTGCAAGGTATACAGTAAACCTGAAGTGAAGCATCGGAATCTGAATTTGGACTCACGGGAGAGGTTCAAATCATAGAAAGTGAGAGTGTCAGTCCTCTTGTACTTAAGGCCCCATTGTGCCTTTGTATTAAATTCGGATGCAATATCTGTGTTTCATCGTCAATAAGAAGGTCCAAGGGATACAGTAAACCTGAAGTGAAGCATCGGAATCTAAAACTGGACTCACAGGAAAGGTTCGAATCATAGAAAGTTAGAGTGTCAGTCCTCTTGTACTTAAGTCGGCATTGTGATTTTTGAATTTATTTCCGATGCAATTTCTGTGTTTCATTGTCAATAAGAAGGTCCAAATGATACAATAAACCTGAAGTGAAGCATCGGAATCTAAAACTGGCCTGACAGGAGAGGTTCAAATCATAGAAAGTTTGAGTGTCACTCCTCTTTTACTTAAGTCATCATTGTGCCTTTTGTATTAACTTCCGATGCAATTTCTATGTTTCATCATCAATAAAAAGGTGCAATATATACAGTAAACCTGAAGTGAAGCATCGGAATCTAAAACCGGGCTCACAGGAGAGGTTCAAATCATAGAAAGTGAGAGTGTCAGTCCTCTTGTACTAAAGTCGGCATTGTGCCATTTGTATTAAATTCGGATGCAATTTCTGTGTTTCGTCGTCAATAAGAAGATCCAAGGGATACAGTAAACCAGAAGTGAAGCATCGCAATCTAAAAATGGACTCACAGGAGAGGTTCAAATCAAAGAAAATGAGAGTGTCAGTCCTCTTGTACTTAAGTCGGCATTGTGCCATTTGTATTAAATTCGGATGCACTTTCTGTGTTTCATCTTCAATAAGAAGGTCCAATGGATACAGTAAAACTAAAGTGAAGCAACGGAATCTAAAACTGGACTCACAGGAGAGGTTCCAATCATAGAAAGTGAGCGTGTCTGTCCTCATGTACTTAAGTCGGCATTGTGACTTTTGTATTATAATCGGATGCAATTTCTGTGATTCTTCGTCAATAAGAAGATCCAAGGGATACAGTAAACCTGAAGTGAAGCATTCGAATCTAAAACTGGACTCACAGGGGAGTTTCAAATCATAGAGAGATAGAGTGTCTCTCCTCTTGTACTTAAGTCGACATTGTGCCATTTGTATTAAATTCGGATGCAATTTCTGTGTTTCATCGTCAATAAGAAGGTCCAAGGGATACAGTAAACCTGAAGTGAAGCATCGGAATCTAAAACTGGACTCACAGGAGAGGTTCAAATCATAGAAAGTTAGAGTATCAGTTCTCTTGTACTTAAGTCGGCATTGTGACTTTTGTATTAAAATCGGATGCAATTTCTGTGATTCTTCGTCAATAAGAAGGTCCAAGGGAGACAGTAAACCTGAAGTGAAGCATCAGAAGTTAAAACTGGACTCACAGGAGAGGTTAAAATCATAGAAAGTGAGAGGGTCAGTCCTCTTTTACTTAAGTCGGGTTTGTGCGTTTTGAATTTAATTCCGATGCAATTTCTGTGTTTCATCGTCAATAAGAAGGTCCAAGGGATACAGTAAACCTGAAGTGAAGCATCAGAATCTAAAACTGGACTAACAGGAGAGGTTCAAATCATAGAAAGTGAGAGTGTCAGTCCTCTTGTACTTAAGTCGGCATTGTGCCATTTGTATTAAATTCGGGTGCAATTTCTGTGTTTCATCGTCAATAAGAAGGTCCAAGGGATACAGTAAACCTGAAGTGAAACATCGGAATCAAAAACTGGACTCACAGGAGAGGTTCAAATCATGGAAAGTTAGAGTGTCACTCCTCTTGTACTTAAGTCGCTATTGTGCCACTTGTATTAAATACGGATGCAATTTCTGTGTTTTTTCGTCAATAAGAAGGTCCAAGGGATACAGTTAACCTGAAGTGAAGCATCCGAATCTAAAACTGACCTCACAGGAGAGGTTCGAATCATAGAAAGTAAGAGTGTCAGTCCTCTTGTAATTAAGTCGGCATTGTGCCATTTGTATTAAATTCGGATGCAATTTCGGTGTTACATCGTCAATAAGAAGGTCCAAGGGATGCAGTAAACCTGAAGTGAAGCATCGGAATCTAAAACTGGACTCTTAGGAGAGGTTCAAATCATAGAAAGTGAGAGTGTCAGTCCTATTGTACTTAAGTCGGCATTGTGCCATTTGTACTAAATTCGGATGCAATTTCTGTGTTTCATCTTCAATAAGTAGGTCCAAGGGATACAGTAAACCTGAAGTGAAGCATCGGAATCTAAAACTAGATTCACAGGAGGGGTTCAAATCAAAGAAAGTTAGAGTGTCATTCCTCTTGTACTTAAGTCGGAATTGTGCCTTTTGTATTAAATTCGGATGCATACTCTGTGTTTCATCGTCAATAAGAAGGTCCAAGGGATACAGTAAACCTGAAGTGAAGCATCGGAATCTAAAACTGGAATCACAGGAAAGGTTCAAATCATAGAAAGTTTGAGTGTCAGTCCTCTTGTACTTAAGTCGGCATTGTGCCTTTTGAAATTAATTCCGATGCTATTTCTGTGTTTCATCGTCACTAAGATGGTACAAGGGATACAGTAAACCTTAATCGACGCATCGGAATCTAAAACTGGACTCATAGGAGAGGTTCAAATCATAGAGAGTGATAGTGTCAGTCCTCTTTTACTTAAGTCGGCATTGTGCCTTTTGAATTTTATTCCGATGCAATTTTTGTGTTTCATCGTCAATAAGATGGTCCAAGGGATACAGTAAACCTGAAGTGAAGTATCGGAATCTAAAACTGTACACACAGGAGAGGTTCAAATCATAGAAAGTGAGAGTGTCGGTCCTCTTGTACTTAAGTCGGCATTGTGCCATCTGTATTAAATTCGGATGCAATTTCTGTGTTTCATCGTCAATAAGAAGGTCCAAGGGATACAGTAAACCTGAAGTGAAGCATCGGAATCTAAAACTGGACTCACAGGAGAGATTCAAATCATAGATATAGTGTCACTCCTCTTGTACTTAAGTCGGTATTCTGCCTTTTGTATTAAATTCGGATGCAATTTCTGTGTTTCATTGTCAATAAGAAGGTCCAAGGGATAAGGTAAACCTGAAGTGAAGCATCGGAATCTAAAACTGGACTCACAGGAGAGGTTCAAATCATAGAAAGTAAGTGTGTCAGTCCTCTTTTACTTAAGTCATCATTCTGCCTTTTGTATTAACTTCCGATGCAATTTCTCTGTTTCATCGTCAATAAGAAGGTGCAAGATATACAGTAAACCTGAGTGTAGCATAGGAATCTAAAACCGGACTCACAGGAGAGGTTCAAATCATAGAAAGTGAGAGTGTCAGTCCTCTTGTACTTAAGTCGGCATTGTGCCATTTGTATTAAATTCGGATGCAATTTCTGTGTTTCATCTTCAATAAGAAGGTCCAAGGGATACAGTAAACCTGAAGTGAAGCATCAGAATCTAAAACTAGACTCACAGGAGCGGTTCAAATCATAGAAAGTGAGAGTGTCAGTCCTCTTGCACGTAAGTCGGCATTGTGCCTTTTGTATTAAATTCGGATGCAAACTCTGTGTTTCATCGTCAAAAAGAAGGTCCAAGGGATACAGTAAACCTGAAGTGAAGCATCGGAATCTAAAACTGGACTCACAGGAGAGGTTCCAAATATAGAAAGTTAGAGAGTCAGTCCTCTTGTACTTAAGTCGGCGTGGTGCCTTTTGAATTTAATTCCGATGCAACTTCTGTGTTTCATCGTCAATAAGAATTTGCAAGGTATACAGTAAACCTGAAGTGAAGCACCGGAATCTAAAACTGGGCTCACAGGAGAGGTTCAAATCATACAAAGTGAAAGTGTCAGTCCTCTTGTACTTTAGTCGCCATTGTGCCGTTTGTATTAAATTCGGGTGCTATTTCTGTGTTTCATCGTCAATAAGAAGGTTCAAGGGAAACAGTAAACCAGAAGTATAGCATCGGAATCTAATACTGAACTCACAGGAGAGGTTGAAATCATAGAAAGTTAGAGTGTTTGTCCTCTTGTAATTAAGTCGGAATTGTGCCTTTAGTATTAAATTCGGATGCAAACTCTGTGTTTCATCGTCAATAAGAAGGTCCAAGAGATACAGTAATCCTGAAGTGAAGCATCGGAATCTAAAACTGGAATCACAGGAGAGGTTCAAATCATAGAAAGTTCGAGTGTCAGTCCTCTTGTACTTAAGTCGGCATTGTTCCATTTGTATTAAATTCGGATGCAATTTCTGTGTTTCATCGTCAATAAGAAGGTCCAAGGGATACAGTAAACCTGAAGAGAAGCATCGGAATCTAAAACTGGACCCACAGGAGAGGTTCAAATCGTAGAAAGTTATAGTGTCAGTCCTCTTTTACTTATGTAGGCATTGTGTCATTTGTATTAAATTCGAATGCAATTTCTATGTTTCATCGTCAATAAGAAGGTCCAAGGGAAACAGAAACATGAAGATAAGCATCGGAATGTAAAAGTGGACTCACAAGAGAGGTTCAAATCATAGAAAGTTAGAGTGTCAGTCCTCTTGTACTTAAGTCGGCATTGTGCATTTTGAACTTAATTCCGATGCAATTTCTGTGTTTCATCGTCAGTAAGAAGGTGCAAGGTATACAGTAAACCTGAAGTGAAGCATCGGAATCTGAATTTGGACTCACAGGAGAGGTTCAAATCATAGAAAGTGAGAGTGTCAGTCCTCTTGTACTTAAGTCGCCATTGTGCCTTTGTATTAAATTCGGATGCAATATCTGTGTTTCATCGTCAATAAGAAGGTCCAAGGGATACAGTAAACCTGAAGTGAAACATCGGAATCTAAAACTGGACTCACAGGAAAGGTTCAAATCATAGAAAGTTAGAGTGTCAGTCCTCTTGTACTTAAGTCGGCATTGTGATTTTTGAATTTATTTCCGATGCAATTTCTGTGTTTCATCGTCAATAAGAAGGTCCAAGGGATACAATAAACCTGAAGTGAAGCATCGGAATCTAAAACTGGCCTGACAGGAGAGGTTCAAATCATAGAAAGTTTGAGTGTCACTCCTCTTTTACTTAAGTCATCATTGTGCCTTTTGTATTAACTTCCGATGCAATATCTATGTTTCATCATCAATAAAAAGGTGCAATATATACAGTAAACCTGAAGTGAAGCATCGGAATCTAAAACCGGACTCACAGGAGAGGTTCAAATCATAGAAAGTGAGAGTGTCAGTCCTCTTGTACTTCAGTCGGCATTGTGCCATTTGTATTAAATTCGGATGCAATTTCTGTGTTTCGTCGTCAATAAGAAGATCCAAGGGATACAGTAAACCAGAAGTGAAGCATCGCAATCTAAAAATGGACTCACAGGAGAGGTTCAAATAATAGAAAATAAGAGTGTCAGTCCTCTTGTACTTAAGTCGGCATTGTGCCATTTGTATTAAATTCGGATGCACTTTCTGTGTTTCATCTTCAATAAGAAGGTCCAATGGATACAGTAAAACTAAAGTGAAGCAACGGAATCTAAAACTGGACTCACAGGAGAGGTTCCAATCATAGAAAGTGAGCGTGTCTGTCCTGATGTACTTAAGTCGGCATTGTTACTTTTGTATTAAAATCGGATGCAATTTCTGTGATTCTTCGTCAATAAGAAGATCCAAGGGATACAGTAAACCTGAAGTGAAGCATCAGAATCTAAAACTGGACTCACAGGGGAGGTTCAAATCATAGAGAGTTAGAGTGTCTCTCCTTTTGTACTGAAGTCGGTATTGTGCCTTTTGTATTAAAATCGGATGCTATTTCTGTGTTTCCTCGTCAATAAGAAGGTCCAAGGGATACAGTAAACCTGAAGTGAAGCATCGGATTCTAAAACTGGACTCACAGGAGAGGTTCAAATCATAGAAAGTTAGAGTATCAGTCCTCTTGTACTTAAGTCGGCATTGTGACTTTTGTATTAAAATCGGTTGCAATTTCTGTGATTCTTCGTCAATAAGAAGGTCCAAGGGAGACAGTAAACCTGAAGTGAAGCATCAGAAGTTAAAACTGGACTCACAGGAGAGGTTAAAATCATAGAAAGAGAGAGGGTCAGTCCTCTTTTACTTAAGTCGGGTTTGTGCGTTTTGAATTTAATTCCGATGCAATTTCTGTGTTTCATCGTCAATTAGAAGGTCCAAGGGATACAGTAAACCTGAAGTGAGGCATCAGAATCTAAAACTGGACTAACAGGAGAGGTTCTAATCATAGAAAGTGAGAGTGTCTGACCTCTTGTACTTAAGTCGGCATTGTGCCATTTGTATTAAATTCGGGTGCAATTTCTGTGTTTCATCGTCAATAAGACGGTCCAAGGGATACAGTAAATCTGATGTGAAGCATCGGAATCGAAAACTGGACCCACAGGAGAGGTTCAAATCATAGAAACTTTGAGTGTCAGTCCTCTTGTACTTAAGTCGGCAAGGTGCATTTGAATTTAATTCCGATGCAATTTCTGTGTGTCATCGTCAATAAGATGGACCAAGGGATACAGTAAACCTTAAGCAAAGCATCGGAATCTAAAACTGGACTCACAGGAGAGGTTCATATCATAGAGAGTGAGAGTGTCAGTCCTTTTTTACTTAAGTCGGCATTGTGGCTTTTGAATTTAATTCCGATGCAATTTCTGTGTTTCATCGTCAATAAGAAGGTTCAAGGGATACAGTAAGCCTGAAGTGAAGCATCGGAAACTAAAACTGGACTCACATTAGAGATTCAAATCATAGATATAGTGTCACTCCTCTTGTACTTAAGTCGGTATTGTGCCTTTTGTTTTAAATTGGGATGCAATTTCTGTGTTTCATCGTCAATAAGAAGGTCCAAGGGATACGGTAAACCTGAAGTGAAGCATCGGAATCTAAAACTGGACTCACGGGAGAGGTTCAAATCATAGAAATTTGGAGTGTCAGTCCTCTTGTACTTAAGACGGCTTTGTGATTTTTGAATTTAATTCCGATGCAATTTCTGTGTTTCATCGTCAATAAGAAGGTCCAAGGGATACAGTAAACCTGAAGTTAAGCATCGGAATCTAAATCTGGACTCACAGGAGAGGTTCAAATCATAGAAAGTGAGAGTGTCAGTCCACTTTCACTTAAGCAGCATTGTGGGTTTTGAATTTAATTCCGATGCAATTTCTGTGTTTCATCGTCAATAAGAAGGTCCATAGGATACTGTAAACCTGAAGTGAAGCATCGGAATCTAAAACTTGACTGACAGGAGAGGGTCAAATCATAGAAAGTGAGAGTGTCAGTCCTCTTGTACTTAAGTCGGCATTGTGCCTTTTGTATTAGATTCGGATGCAAACCCTGTGTTTCATCGTCAATAAGAAGGTACAAAGAATACAGTAAACCTGATGTGAAGCATCGGAATCTGAAACTGGACTCACAGGAGAGGTTCAAATCATAGAAAGTGAGAGTCTCAGTCCTCTTGTACTTAAGTCGCCATTGTGCCTTTTGTGTTAAATTCGGATGCAATTTCTGTGTTTCATCGTCAACAAGAACGTCCAAGGGATACAGTAAACCTGAAGTATAGCATCGGAATCTAAAACTGGACTCACAGGAGAGGTTCAAATCATAGAAAGTGAGAGTGTCAGACCTCTTGTACTTAAGTCAGCATTGTGCCATTTGTATTAAATTCGGATGCAATTCCTGTGATTCATAGTCAATAAGAAGGTCCAACGGATACAGTAAACCTGAAGTGAAACATCGGAATCTAAAACTGGACTCACAGGAGAGGTTCAAATCATAGAAAGTTAGAGTGTCACTCCTCTTGTACTTAAGTCGCTATTGTTCCATTTGTATTAAATACGGATGCAATTTCTGTGTTTTTTCGTCAATAAGAAGGTCCAAGGGAGACAGTAAACCTGAAGTGAAGCATCAGAAGTTAAAACTGGACTCACAGGAGAGGTTAAAATCATAGAAAGTGAGAGGGTCAGTCCTCTTTTACTTAAGTCGGCTTTGTGCGTTTTGAATTTAATTCCGATGCAATTTCTGTGTTTCAACGTCAATAAGAAGGTCCAAGGGGTACAGTAAACCTGAAGTGAAGCATCAGAATCTAAAACTGGACTAATAGGAGAGGTTCAAATCATAGAAAGTGAGAGTGTCAGTCCTCTTGTACTTAAGTCGGCATTGTGCCATTTGTATTAAATTCGGGTGCAATTTTTGTGTTTCATCGTCAATAAGAAGGTCCAAGGGATACAGTAAACCTGATGTGAAGCATCGGAATCGAAAACTGGACCCACAGGAGAGGTTCAAATCATAGAAAGTTTGAGTGTCAGTCCTCTTGTACTTAAGTCGGCATTGTGCCTTTTGAATTTAATTCCGATGCAATTTCTGTGTTTCATCGTCAATAAGAAGGTTCAAGGGATACAGCAAACCTGAAGTGAAGCATCGGAATCTAAAACTGGACTCGCAGGAGATGTTCAAATCATAGAAAGTGAGAGTGTCGGTCCTCTTGTACTTAAGTCGGCATTGGGCCATTTGTATTAAATTCGGATGCAATTTCTGTGTTTCATCGTCAATAAGAAGGTCCAAGGGATACAGTAAACCTGAAGTGAAGCATCGGAATCTAAAACTGGACTCACAGGAGAGGTTCAAATCATAGAAAGTGAGAGTGTCAGTCCTCTTGTACTTATGTCGGCATTGTGCCATTTGTATTAAATTCGGATGCAATTTCTGTGTTTCATCTTCAATAAGAAAGTCCAAGGGATACAGTAAACCTGAAGTGAAGCATCGGAATCTAAAACTAGACTCACAGGAGAGGTTCAAATCATAGAAAGTTAGAGTGTCAGTCCTCTTGCACGTAAGCCGGCATTGTGCCTTTTGTATTAAATTCGGATGCAAACTCTGTGTTTCATCGTGAATAAGAAGGTCCAAGGGATACAGTAAACCTGAAGTGAATCATCGGAATCTAAAACTGGACTCACAGGAGAGGTTCAAATCATAGAAAGTTTGAGTGTCAGTCCTCTTGTACTTAAGACGGCATTGTGCATTTTGAATTTAATTCCGATGCAATTTCTGTGTATCATCGTCAATAAGATGGTCCAAGGGATACAGTAAACCTTAAGCGAAGCATCTGAATCTAAAACTGGACTCACAGGAGAGGTTCAAATCATAGAGAGTGAGAGTGTCAGTCCTTTTTTACTTAAGTCGGCATTGTGGCTTTTGAATTTATTTCCGATGCAATTTCTGTGTTTCATCGTCAATAAGAAGGTCCAAGGGATACAGTAAACCTGAAGTGAAGCATCGGAATCTAAAACTGGACTCACAGGAGAGATTCAAATCATAGATATAGTGTCACTCCTCTTGTACTTAAGTCGGTATTGTGCCTTTTGTCTTAAATTGGGATGCAATTTCTGTGTTTCATCGTCAATAAGAAGGTCCAAGGGATACTGTAAACCTGAAGTGAAGCATCGGAATCTAAAACTGGACTCACGGGAGAGGTTCAAATCATAGAAATTTAGAGTGTCAGTCCTCTTGTACTTAAGTCGGCATTGTGCCTTTTGTATTAAATTCGGATGCAATTTCTGTGTTTCATCGTCAACAAGAACGTCCAAGGGGTACAGTAAACCTGAAGTATAGCATCGGAATCTAAAACTGGACTCAGAGGAGAGGTTCAAATCATAGAAAGTTTGAGTGTCAGTCCTCTTGTACTTAAGTCGGCATTGTGCCATTTGTATTAAATTCGGATGCAATTCCTGTGATTCATAGTCAATAAGGAGGTCCAACGGATACAGTAAACCTGAAGTGAAACATCGGAATCTAAAACTGGACTCACAGGAGGGGTTCAAATCATAGAAAGTTAGAGTGTCACTCCTCTTGTACTTAAGTCGGTATTGTGCCAATTGTATTAAATACGGATGCTATTTCTGTGTTTTTTCGTCAATAAGAAGGTCCAAGGGATACAGTTAACCTGAAGTGAAGCATCCGAATCTAAAACTGACCTCACAGGAGAGGTTCGAATCATAGAGAGTAAGAGTGACAGTCCTCTTGTACTTAAGTCGGCATTGTGCCTTTTGTATTAAATTCGGATGCAATTTCTGTGTTTTTTCGTCAATAAGAAGGTCCAAGGGAGACAGTAAACCTGAAGTGAAGCATCAGAAGTTAAAACTGGACTCACAGGAGAGGTTAAAATCATAGAAAGTGAGAGGGTCAGTCCTCTTTTACTTAAGTCGGCTTTGTGCGTTTTGAATTTAATTCCGATGCAATTTCTGTGTTTCAACGTCAATAAGAAGGTCCAAGGGGTACAGTAAACCTGAAGTGAAGCATCAGAATCTAAAACTGGACTAATAGGAGAGGTTCAAATCATAGAAAGTGAGAGTGTCCTTCCTCTTGTACTTAAGTCGGCATTGTGCCATTTGTATTAAATTCGGGTGCAATTTTTGTGTTTCATCGTCAATAAGAAGGTCCAAGGGATACAGTAAACCTGATGTGAAGCATCGGAATCGAAAACTGGACCCACAGGAGAGGTTCAAATCATAGAAAGTTTGAGTGTCAGTCCTCTTGTACTTAAGTCGGCATTGTGCCTTTTGAATTTAATTCCGATGCAATTTCTGTGTTTCATCGTCAATAAGAAGGTTCAAGGGATACAGCAAACCTGAAGTGAAGCATCGGAATCTAAAACTGGACTCGCAGGAGATGTTCAAATCATAGAAAGTGAGAGTGTCGGTCCTCTTGTACTTAAGTCGGCATTGGGCCATTTGTATTAAATTCGGATGCAATTTCTGTGTTTCATCGTCAATAAGAAGGTCCAAGGGATACAGTAAACCTGAAGTGAAGCATCGGAATCTAAAACTGGACTCACAGGAGAGGTTCAAATCATAGAAAGTGAGAGTGTCAGTCCTCTTGTACTTAAGTCGGCATTGTGCCATTTGTATTAAATTCGGATGCAATTTCTGTGTTTCATCTTCAATAAGAAAGTCCAAGGGATACAGTAAACCTGAAGTGAAGCATCGGAATCTAAAACTAGACTCACAGGAGAGGTTCAAATCATAGAAAGTTAGAGTGTCAGTCCTCTTGCACGTAAGCCGGCATTGTGCCTTTTGTATTAAATTCGGATGCAAACTCTGTGTTTCATCGTGAATAAGAAGGTCCAAGGGATACAGTAAACCTGAAGTGAATCATCGGAATCTAAAACTGGACTCACAGGAGAGGTTCAAATCATAGAAAGTTTGAGTGTCAGTCCTCTTGTACTTAAGACGGCATTGTGCATTTTGAATTTAATTCCGATGCAATTTCTGTGTATCATCGTCAATAAGATGGTCCAAGGGATACAGTAAACCTTAAGCGAAGCATCTGAATCTAAAACTGGACTCACAGGAGAGGTTCAAATCATAGAGAGTGAGAGTGTCAGTCCTTTTTTACTTAAGTCGGCATTGTGGCTTTTGAATTTATTTCCGATGCAATTTCTGTGTTTCATCGTCAATAAGAAGGTCCAAGGGATACAGTAAACCTGAAGTGAAGCATCGGAATCTAAAACTGGACTCACAGGAGAGATTCAAATCATAGATATAGTGTCACTCCTCTTGTACTTAAGTCGGTATTGTGCCTTTTGTTTTAAATTGGGATGCAATTTCTGTGTTTCATCGTCAATAAGAAGGTCCAAGGGATACGGTAAACCTGAAGTGAAGCATCGGAATCTAAAACTGGACTCACGGGAGAGGTTCAAATCATAGAAATTTAGAGTGTCAGTCCTCTTGTACTTAAGTCGGCATTGTGCCTTTTGTATTAAATTCGGATGCAATTTCTGTGTTTCATCGTCAACAAGAACGTCCAAGGGGTACAGTAAACCTGAAGTATAGCATCGGAATCTAAAACTGGACTCAGAGGAGAGGTTCAAATCATAGAAAGTTTGAGTGTCAGTCCTCTTGTACTTAAGTCGGCATTGTGCCATTTGTATTAAATTCGGATGCAATTCCTGTGATTCATAGTCAATAAGGAGGTCCAACGGATACAGTAAACCTGAAGTGAAACATCGGAATCTAAAACTGGACTCACAGGAGGGGTTCAAATCATAGAAAGTTAGAGTGTCTCTCCTCTTGTACTTAAGTCGGTATTGTGCCAATTGTATTAAATACGGATGCTATTTCTGTGTTTTTTCGTCAATAAGAAGGTCCAAGGGATACAGTTAACCTGAAGTGAAGCATCCGAATCTAAAACTGACCTCACAGGAGAGGTTCGAATCATAGAGAGTAAGAGTGACAGTCCTCTTGTACTTAAGTCGGCATTGTGCCTTTTGTATTAAATTCGGATGCAAACTCTGTGTTTCATCGTCAATAAGAAGGTCCAAGGGATACAGTAAACCTGAAGTGAAGCATCGGAATCTAAAACTGGACTCACATGAGAGGTTCAAAGCATAGAAAGTTAGAGTGTCAGACCTCTTGCACTTAAGTCGGCGTGGTGCCTTTTGAATTTTATTCCGATGCAACTTCTGTGTTTCGTCGTCAATAAGAAGGTCCAAGGGATACAGTAAACCTGAAGTATAGCATCGGAATCTAAAACTGGGCTCACAGGAGAGGTTCAAATTATAGAAAGTGAGAGTGTCAGTCCTCTTGTACTTAAGTCGGCATTGTGCCATTTGTATTAAATTCGGATGCAATTTCTGTGTTCCATCTTCAATAAGAAAGTCCAAGGGATACAATAACCTGAAGTGAAGCATTGGCATCTTAAACTAGACTCACAGGAGAGTTTCAAATCATAGAAAGTTAGAGTGTCAGTCCTCTTGCACGTAAGTCGGCATTGTGCCTTTTGTATTAAATTCGGATGCAAACTCTGTGTTTCATCGTGAATAAGAAGGTCCAAGGGATACAGTAAACCTGAAGTGAAGCATCGGAATCTAAAACTGGACTCACAGGAGAGGTTCAAATCATAGAAAGTTTGAGTGTCAGTCCTCTCGTACTTAAGTCGGCATTGTGCCTTTTGAATTTACTTCCGATGCAATTTCTGTGTATCATCGTCAATAAGATGGTCCAAGGGATACAGTAAACCTTAAGCGAAGCATCGGAATCTAAAACTGGACTCACAGGAGAGGTTCAAATCATAGAAAGTGAGAGTCTCAGTCCTTTTGTATTTAAGTCGCCATTGTGGGTTTTGTATTAAATTCGGATGCAATTTCTGTGTTTCATCGTCAACAAGAACGTCCAAGGGATACAGTAGACCTGATGAATAGCATCGGAATCTAAAACTGGACTCACAGGAGAGGTTCAAATCATAGAAAGTGAGAGTAACAGACCTTTTGTACCTAAGCCGGCATTGTGCCATTTGTATTAAATTCGGATGCAATTCCTGTGATTCATAGTCAATAAGAAGGTCCAAGGGATACAGTAAACCTGAAGTGAAACATCGGAATCTAAAACTGGACTCACAGGAGAGGTTCAAATCATAGAATGTGAGAGTCTCAGTCCTCTTGTACTTAAGTCGCCATTGGGCCTTTTGTATTAAATTCGGATGCAATTTCTGTGTTTCATCGTCAACAAGAACGTCCAAGGGATACAGTAAACCTGAAGTATAGGGTCGGAATCTAAAACAGGAGAGGTTCGAATCGTAGAAAGTGAGAGTGTCAGACCTCTTGTACTTAAGTCGGCATTGTGCCATTTGTATTAAATTCGGATGCAATTCCTGTGATTCATAGTCTATAAGAAGGTCCAAGGGATACAGTAAACCTGAAGTGAAGCATCGGAATCCAAAACTGGACTCACAGGAGAGGTTCAAATCATAGAAAGTTAGAGTGTCAGTCCTTTTGCACGTAAGTCGGCATTGTGCCATTTGTATTAAATTCGGATGCAAATTCTGTGTTTCATCGTCAATAAGAAGGTGCAAGGTATACAGTAAACCTGAAGTGAAGCACCGGAATCTAAAACTGGGCTCACAGGAGTGGTTCAAATCATAGAAAGTGAGAGTGTCAGTCCTCTTGTACTTTAGTCGCCATTGTGCCGTTTGTATTAAGTTCGGATGCAATTTCTGTGTTTCATCGTCAATAAGAAGGTCCAAGGGATACAGTAAACCTGAAGTATAGCATCGGAATCTAAAACTAAACTCATAGGAGAGGTTCAAATCTTCGAAAGTTAGAGTGTCAGTCCTCTTGTACTTAAGTCGGAATTGTGTCTTTTGTATTAAATTCGGATGCAAACTCTGTGTTTCATCGTCAATAAGAAGGTCCAAGGGATACAGTAAACCAGAAATGAAGCATCGGAATCTAAAACTGGAATCACAGGAGAGGTTCAAATCATAAAAAGTTTGAGTGTCAGTCCTCTTGTACTTAAGTCGGCATTGTGCCTTTTGTATTAAATTCGGATGCAAACTCTGTGTTTCATCGTCAATAAGAAGGTCCAAGGGATACAGTAAACCTGATGTGAAGCATCGGAATCGAAAACTGGACCCACAGGAGAGGTTCAAATCATAGAAAGTTTGAGTGTCAGTCCTCTTGTACTTAAGTCGGCATTGTGCCTTTTGAATTTAATTCCGATGCAATTTCAGTGTTTCATCGTCAATAAGCAGGTTCAAGGGATACAGCAAACCTGAAGTGAAGCATCGGAATCTGAAACTGGACTCGCAGGAGATGTTCAAATCATAGAAAGTGAGAGTGTCGGTCCTCTTGTACTTAGGTCGGCATTGGGCCATTTGTATTTAATTCGGATGCAATTTCTGTGTTTCATCGTGAATAAGAAGGTCCAAGGGATACAGTAAACCTGAAGTGAAGCATCGGAATCTAAAACTGGACTCACAGGAGAGGTTCAAATCATAGAAAGTGAGAGTGTCAGTCCTCTTGTACTTAAGTCGGCATTGTGCCATTTGTATTAAATTCGGATGCAATTTCTGTGTTTCATCTTCAATAAGAAAATCCAAGGGATACAGTAAACCTGAAGTGAAGCATCGGAATCTAAAACTAGACACACAGGAGAGGTTCAAATCATAGAAAGTTAGAGTGTCAGTCCTCTTGCACGTAAGTCGGCATTGTGCCTTTTGTATTAAATTCGGATGCAAACTCTGTGTTTCATCGTGAATAAGAAGGTCCAAGGGATACAGTAAACCTGAAGTGAAGCATCGGAATCTAAAACTGGACTCACAGGAGACGTTCAAATCATAGAAAGTTTGAGTGTCAGTCCTTTTGTACTTAAGTCGGCTTTGTGCGTTTTGAATTTAATTCCGATGCAATTTATGTGTTTCAACGTCAATAAGAAGGTCCAAGGAATACAGTAAACCTGAAGTGAAGCATCAGAATCTAAAACTGGACTAATAGGAGAGGTTCAAATCATAGAAAGTGAGAGTGTCAGTCCTCTTGTACTTAAGTCGGCATTGTGCCATTTGTATTAAATTCGGGTGCAATTTTTGTGTTTCATCGTCAATAAGAAGGTCCAAGGGATACAGTAAACCTGATGTGAAGCATCGGAATCGAAAACTGGACCCACAGGAGAGGTTCAAATCATAGAAATTTTGAGTGTCAGTCCTCTTGTACTTAAGTCGGCATTGTGCCTTTTGAAATTAATTCCGATGCAATTTCTGTGTTTCATCGTCAATAAGAAGGTTCAAGGGATACAGCAAACCTGAAGTGAAGCATCGGAATTTAAACCTGGTACTCGCAGGAGAGGTTCAAATCCTAGAAAGTGAGAGTGTCGGTCCTCTTGTACTTAAGTCGGCATTGGGCCATTTGTATTAAATTCGGATGCAATTTCTGTGTTTCATCGTCAATAAGAAGGTCCAAGGGATACAGTAAACCTAAAGTGAAGCATCGGAATCTAAAACTGGACTCACAGGAGAGGTTCAAATCCTAGAAAGTGAGAGTGTCAGTCCTCTTGTACTTAAGTCGGCATTGTGCCATTTGTATTAAATTCGGATGCAATTTCTGTGTTTCATCTTCAATAAGAAAGTCCAAGGGATACAGTAAACCTGAAGTGAAGCATCGGAATCTAAAACTAGACTCACAGGAGAGGTTCAAATCATAGAAAATTAGAGTGTCAGTCCTCTTGCACGTAAGCCGGCATTGTGCCTTTTGTATTAAATTCGGATGCAAACTCTGTGTTTCATCGTGAATAAGAAGGTCCAAGGGATACAGTAAACCTGAAGTGAATCATCGGAATCTAAAACTGGACTCACAGGAGAGGTTCAAATCATAGAAAGTTTGAGTGTCAGTCCTCCCTTACTTAAGTCGGCATTGTGCATTTTGAATTTAATTCCGATGCAATTTCTGTGTATCATCGTCAATAAGATGGTCCAAGGGATACAGTAAACCTTAAGCGAAGCATCGGAATCGAAAACTGGACTCACAGGAGAGGTTCAAATCATAGAGAGTGAGAGTGTCAGTCCTTTTTTACTTATGTCGGCATTGTGGCTTTTGAATTTAATTCTGATGCAATTTCTGTGTTTCATCGTCAATAAGAAGGTCCAAGGGATACAGTAAACCTGAAGTGAAGCATCGGAATCTAAAACTGGACTCACAGGAGAGATTCAATTCATAGATATAGTGTCACTCCTCTTGTACTTAAGTCGGTATTGTGCGTTTTGTTTTAAATTGGGATGCAATTTCTGTGTTTCATCGTCAATAAGAAGGTCCAAGGGATACGGTAAACCTGAAGTGAAGCATCGGAATCTAAAACTGGACTCACGGGAGAGGTTCAAATCATAGAAATTTAGAGTGTCAGTCCTCTTGTACTTAAGACGGCATTGTGATTTTTGAATTTAATTCCGATGCAATTTCTCTGTTTCATCGTCAATAAGAAGGTCCATGGGATACCGTAAACCTGAAGTGAAGCATCGGAATCTAAAACTTGACTGACAGGAGAGGGTCAAATCATAGAAAGTGAGAGTGTCAGTCCTCTTGCACTTAAGTCGGCATTGTGCCTTTTGTATTAGATTCGGATGCAAACCCTGTGTTTCATCGTCAATAAGAAGGTACAAGGTATACAGTAACCCTGAAGTGAAGCATCGGAATCTGAAACTGGACTCACAGGAGAGGTTCACATCATAGAAAGTGAGAGTCTCAGTCCTCTTGTACTTAAGTCGGCATTGTGCCTTTTGTATTAAATTCGGATGCAATTTCTGTGTTTCATCGTCAACAAGAACGTCCAAGGGGTACAGTAAACCTGAAGTATAGCATCGGAATCTAAAACTGGACTCAGAGGAGAGGTTCAAATCATAGAAAGTTTGAGTGTCAGTCCTCTTGTACTTAAGTCGGCATTGTGCCATTTGTATTAAATTCGGATGCAATTCCTGTGATTCATAGTCAATAAGAAGGTCCAACGGATACAGCAAACCTGAAGTGAAACATCGGAATCTAAAACTGGACTCACAGGAGGGGTTCAAATCATAGAAAGTTAGAGTGTCACTCCTCTTGTACTTAAGTCGGTATTGTGATATTTGTATTAAATACGGATGCTATTTCTGTGATTTTTCGTCAATAAGAAGGTCCAAGGGATACAGTTAACCTAAAGTGAAGCATCCGAATCTAAAACTGACCTCACAGGAGAGGTTCGAGTCATAGAGAGTAAGAGGGACAGTCCTCTTGTACTTAAGTCGGCATTGTACCTTTTGTATTAAATTCGGATGCAAACTCTGTGTTTCATCGTCAATAAGAAGGTCCAAGGGATACAGTAAACCTGAAGTGAAGCATCGGAATCTAAAACTGGACTCACATGAGAGGTTAAAAGCATAGAAAGTTAGAGTGTCAGTCCTCTTGCACTTAAGTCGGCGTGGTGCCTTTTGAATTTTATTCCGATGCAACTTCTGTGTTTCGTCGTCAATAAGAAGGCCCAAGGGATACAGTAAACCTGAAGTGAAACATCGGAATCTAAAACTGGACTCACAGGAGAGGTTCAAATCATAGAAAGTTTGAGTGTCAGTTCTTTTGTATTTAAGTCGACATTGTGCCTTTTGTATTAAATTCGGATGCAATTTCTGTGTCTCATCGTCAATAAGAAGGTCCAAGGGATACAGTAAACCTGAAGTGAAGCATCGGAATCCAAAACTGGACTCACAGGAGAGGTTCAAATCGTAGAAAGTTAGAGTGTCAGTCCTTTTGCACGTAAGTCGGCATTGTGCCTTTTTTATTAAATTCGGATGCAAATTCTGTGTTTCATCGTCAATAAGAAGGTCCAAGGGATACAGTAAACCTGAAGTGAAGCATCGGAATCTAAAACTGGACTCACAGGAGAGGTTCAAAACATAGAAAGTTAGAGTGTCAATCCACTTGCACTTAAATCAGCGTGGTGCATTTTGAATTTAATTCCGATGCAATTTCTGTGTTTCATCGTCAATAAGAAGGTCCAAGGGATACAGTAAACCTGAAGTATAGCATCGGAATCTAAAACTGGGCTCACAGGAGAGGTTCAAATCATAGAAAGTGAGAGTGTCAGTCCTCTTGTACTTTAGTCGCCATTGTGCCGTTTGTATTAAATTCGGATGCAATTTCTGTGTTTCATCGTCAATAAGAAGGTCCAAGGGATACAGTAAACCTGAAGTATAGCATCGGAATCTAAAACTAAACTCACAGTAGAGGTTCAAATCATAGAAAGTTAGAGTGTCAGTCCTCTTGTACTTAAGACGGAATTGTGTCTTTTGTATTAAATTCGGATGCAAACTCTGTGTTTCATCGTCGATAAGAAGGTCCAAGGGATACAGTAAACCTGAAATGAAGCATCGGAATCTAAAACTGGAATCACAGGAAAGGTTCAAATCATAAAAAGTTTGAGTGTCAGTCCTCTTGTACTTAAGTCGGCATTGTGCATTTTGTATTAAATTCGGACGCAAACTCTGTGTTTCATCGTCAATAAGAAGGTCCAAGGGATACAGTAAATCTGAAGTGAAGCATCGGAATCTGAAACTGGACTCACAGGAGAGGTTCAAATCATAGAAAGTGAGAGTCTCAGTCCTCTTGTACTTAAGTCGGCATTGTGCCTTTTGTATTAAATTCGGATGCAATTTCTGTGTTTCATCGTCAACAAGAACGTCCAAGGGGTACAGTAAACCTGAAGTATAGCATCGGAATCTAAAACTGGACTCAGAGGAGAGGTTCAAATCATAGAAAGTTTGAGTGTCAGTCCTCTTGTACTTAAGTCGGCATTGTGCCATTTGTATTAAATTCGGATGCAATTCCTGTGATTCATAGTCAATAAGAAGGTCCAACGGATACAGTAAACCTGAAGTGAAACATCGGAATCTAAAACTGGACTCACAGGAGGGGTTCAAATCATAGAAAGTTAGAGTGTCACTCCTCTTGTACTTAAGTCGGTATTGTGCCATTTGTATTAAATACGGATGCTATTTCTGTGATTTTTCGTCAATAAGAAGGTCCAAGGGATACAGTTAACCTAAAGTGAAGCATCCGAATCTAAAACTGACCTCACAGGAGAGGTTCGAATCATAGAGAGTAAGAGGGACAGTCCTCTTGTGCTTAAGTCGGCATTGTACCTTTTGTATTAAATTCGGATGCAAACTCTGTGTTTCATCGTCAATAAGAAGGTCCAAGGGATACAGTAAACCTGAAGTGAAGCATCGGAATCTAAAACTGGACTCACATGAGAGGTTAAAAGCATAGAAAGTTAGAGTGTCAGTCCTCTTGCACTTAAGTCGGCGTGGTGCCTTTTGAATTTTATTCCGATGCAACTTCTGTGTTTCGTCGTCAATAAGAAGATCCAAGGGATACAGTAAACCTGAAGTGAAACATCGGAATCTAAAACTGGACTCACAGGAGAGGTTCAAATCATAGAAAGTTTGAGTGTCAGTTCTTTTGTATTTAAGTCGACATTGTGCCTTTTGTATTAAATTCGGATGCAATTTCTGTGTCTCATCGTCAATAAGAAGGTCCAAGGGATACAGTAAACCTGAAGTGAAGCATCGGAATCCAAAACTGGACTCACAGGAGAGGTTCAAATCGTAGAAAGTTAGAGTGTCAGTCCTTTTGCACGTAAGTCGGCATTGTGCCTTTTTTATTAAATTCGGATGCAATTTCTGTGTTTTTTCGTCAATAAGAAGGTCCAAGGGATACAGTAAACCTGAAATGAAGCATCGGAATCTAAAACTGGAATCACAGGAAAGGTTCAAATCATAAAAAGTTTGAGTGTCAGTCCTCTTGTACTTAAGTCGGCATTGTGCATTTTGTATTAAATTCGGACGCAAACTCTGTGTTTCATCGTCAATAAGAAGGTCCAAGGGATACAGTAAATCTGAAGTGAAGCATCGGAATCTGAAACTGGACTCACAGGAGAGGTTCAAATCATAGAAAGTGAGAGTCTCAGTCCTCTTGTACTTAAGTCGCCATTGTGCCTTTTGTATTAAATTCGGATGCAATTTCTGTGTTTCATCGTCAACAAGAACGTCCAAGGGATACAGTAAACCTGAAGTATAGGATCGGAATCTAAAACAGGAGAGGTTCGAATCGTAGAAAGTGAGAGTGTCAGACCTCTTGTACTTAAGTCGGCATTGTGCCATTTGTATTAAATTCGGATGCAATTCCTGTGATTCATAGTCAATAAGAAGGTCCAAGGGATACAGTAAACCTGAAGTGAAACATCGGAATCTAAAACTGGACTCACAGGAGATGTTCAAATCATAGAAAGTTAGAATGTCACTCCTCTTGTACTTAAGTCGGTATTGTGCCATTTGTATTAAATACGGATGCAATTTCTGTGTTTTTTCGTCAATAAGAAGGTCCAAGGGATACAGTTAACCTGAAGTGAAGCATCCGAATCTGAAACTGACCTCACAGGAGAGGTTCGAATCATAGAGAGTAAGAGTGACAGTCCTCTTGTACTTAAGTCGGCATTATGCCATTTGTATTAAATTCGGATGCAATTTCTGTGTTTCATCGTCAATAAGAAGGTCCAAGGGATACAGTAAACCTGAAGTGAAGCATCGGAATCCAAAACTGGACTCACAGGAGAGGTTCAAATCATAGAAAGTTAGAGTGTCAGTCCTTTTGCACGTAAGTCGGCATTGTGCCATTTGTATTACATTAGGATGCAAATTCTGTGTTTCATCGTCAATAAGAAGGTCCAAGGGATACAGTAAACCTGAAGTGAAGCATCGGAATCTAAAACTGGACTCACAGGAGAGGTTCAAAACATAGAAAGTTAGAGTGTCAGTCCTCTTGCACTTACGTCGGCGTGGTGCCTTTTGAATTTAATTCCGATGCAACTTCTGTGTTTCATCGTCAATAAGAAGGTGCAAGGTATACAGTAAACCTGAAGTGAAGCACCGGAATCTAAAACTGGGCTCACAGGAGAGGTTCAAATCATAGAAAGTGAGAGTGTTAGTCCTTTTGTACTTTAGTCGCCATTGTGCCGTTTGTATTAAATTCGGATGCAATTTCTGTGTTTCTTCGTCAATAAGAAGGTCCAAGGGATACAGTAAACCTGAAGTATAGCATCGGAATCTAAAACTAAACTCATAGGAGAGGTTCAAATCATAGGAAATTAGAGTGTCAGTCTTCTTGTACTTAAGTCGGAATTGTGTCTTTTGTATTATATTCGGATGCAAACTCTGTGTTTCATCGTCAATAAGAAGGTCCAAGGGATACAGTAAACCAGAAATGAAGCATCGGAATCTAAAACTGGAATCACAGGAGAGGTTCAAATCATAAAAAGTTTGAGTGTCAGTCCTCTTGTACTTAAGTCGGCATTGTGCCTTTTGTATTAAATTCGGATGCAAACTCTGTGTTTCATCGTCAATAAGAAGGTCGAAGGGATACAGTAAACCTGATGTGAAGCATCGGAATCGGAAACTGGACCCACAGGAGAGGTTCAAATCATAGAAAGTTTGAGTGTCAGTCCTCTTGTACTTAAGTCGGCATTGTGCCTTTTGAATTTAATTCCGATGCAATTTCAGTGTTTCATCGGCAATAAGCAGGTTCAAGGGATACAGCAAACCTGAAGTGAAGCATCGAAATCTGAATCTGGACTCGCAGGAGATGTTCAAATCATAGAGAGTGAGAGTGTCGGTCCTCTTGTACTTAGGTCGGCATTGGGCCATTTGTATTTAATTCGGATGCAATTTCTGTGTTTCAGCGTCAATAAGAAGGTCCAAGGGATACAGTAAACCTGAAGTGAAGCATTGGAATCTAAAACTGGACTCACAGAAGAGGTTCAAATCATAGAAAGTGATGGTGTCAGTCCTCTTGTACTTAAGTCGGCATTGTGCCATTTGTATTAAATTCGGATGCAAATTCTGTGTTTCATCGTCAATAAGAAGGTCCAAGGGATACAGTAAACCTGAAGTGAAGCATCGGAATCTAAAACTGGACTCACAGGAGAGGTTCAAAACATAGAAAGTTAGAGTGTCAGTAATCTTGCACTTACGCCGGCGTGGTGCCTTTTAAATTTAATTCCGATGCAACTTCTGTGTTTCATCGTCAATAAGAAGGTGCAAGGTATACAGTAAACCTGAAGTGAAGCACCGGAATCTAAAACTGGGCTCACAGGAGAGGTTCAAATCATAGAAAGTGAGAGTGTCAGTCCTCTTGTACTTTAGTCGCCATTGTGCCGTTTGTATTAAATTCGGATGCAATTTCTGTGTTTCTTCGTCAATAAGAAGGTCCAAGGGATACAGTAAACCTGAAGTATAGCATCGGAATCTAAAACTAAACTCATAGGAGAGGTTCAAATCATAGAAAGTTAGAGTGTCAGTCCTCTTGTACTTAAGTCGGAATTGCGTCTTTTGTATTAAATTCGGATGCAAACTCTGTGTTTCATCGTCAATAAGAAGGTCCAAGGGATACAGTAAACCAGAAATGAAGCATCGGAATCTAAAACTGGAATCACAGGAGAGGTTCAAATCATAAAAAGTTTGAGTGTCAGTCCTCTTGTACTTAAGTCGGCATTGTGCCTTTTGTATTAAATTCGGATGCAAACTCTGTGTTTCATCGTCAATAAGGAGGTCGAAGCGATACAGTAAACCTGATGTGAAGCATCGGAATCGAAAACTGGGCCCACAGGAGAGGTTCAAATCACAGAAAGTTTGAGTGTCAGTCCACTTGTACTTAAGTCGGCATTGTGCCTTTTGAATTTATTTCCGATGCAATTACAGTGTTTCATCGGCAATAAGCAGGTTCAAGGGACACAGCAAACCTGAAGTGAAGCATCGAAATCTGAAACTGGACTCGCAGGAGATGTTCAAATCATAGAAAGTGAGAGTGTCGGTCCTCTTGTACTTAGGTCGGCATTGGGCCATTTGTATTTAATTCGGATGCAATTTATGTGTTTCAGCGTCAATAAGAAGGTCCAAGGGATACAGTAAACCTGAAGTGAAGCATCGGAATCTAAAACTGGACTCACAGGAGAGGTTCAAATCATAGAAAGTGAGAGTGTCAGTCCTCTTGTACTTAAGTCGGCATTGTGCCATTTGTATTAAATTCGGATGCAATTTCTGTGTTTCATCTTCAATAAGAAAATCCAAGGGATACAGTAAACCTGAAGTGAAGCATCGGAATCTAAAACTAGACACACAGGAGAGGTTCAAATCATAGAAAGTTAGAGTGTCAGTCCTCTTGCACGTAAGTCGGCATTGTGCCTTTTGTATTAAATTCGGATGCAAACTCTGTGTTTCATCGTGAATAAGAAGGTCCAAGGGATACAGTAAACCTGAAGTGAAGCATCGGAATCTAAAACTGGACTCACAGGAGAGGTTCAAATCATAGAAAGTTTGAGTGTCAGTCCTCTTGTACTTAAGTCGGCATTGTGCCTTTTGAATTTAATTCCGATGCAATTTCAGTGTATCATCGTCAATAAGATGGTCCAAGGGATACAGTAAACCTTAAGCGAAGCAACGGAATCTAAAACTGGACTCACAGGAGAGGTTCAAATCATAGAGAGTGAGAGTGTCAGTCCTCTTTTACTTAAGTCGGCATTGTGCCTTTTGAATTTAATTCAGTTGCAATTTCTGTGTTTCATCGTCAATAAGAAGGTCCAAGGGATACAGTAAACCTGAAGTGAAGCATCGGAATCTGAAACTGGACTCACAGGAGAGGTTCAAATCATAGAAAGTGAGAGTCTCAGTCCTCTTGTACTTAAGTCGCAATTGTGCCTTTTGTATTAAATTCGGATGCAATTTCTGTGTTTCATCGTCAGCAAGAACGTCCAAGGGATACAGTAAACCTGAAGTATAGGATCGGAATCTAAAACTGGACTGACAGGAGAGGTTCAAATCGTAGAAAGTGAGAGTGTCAGACCTCTTGTACTTAAGTCGGCATTGTGCCATTTGTATAAAATTCGGATGCAATTTCTGTGTTTCATCGTCAATAAGAAGGTCCAAGGGATACAGTAAACCTGAAGTGAAGCATCCGAATCCAAAACTGGACTCACAGGAGAGGTTCAAAACATAGAAAGTTAGAGTGTCAGTCCTATTGCACGTAAGTCGGCATTGTGCCATTTGTATTAAATTCGGATGCAAATTCTGTGTTTCATCGTCAATAAGAAGGTCCAAGGGATTCAGTAAACCTGAAGTGATGCATCGGAATCTAAAACTGGACTCACAGGAGAGGTTCAAAACATAGAAAGTTAGAGTGTCAGTCCTCTTGCACTTAAGTCGGCGTGGTGCCTTTTGAATTTAATTCCGATGCAACTTCTGTGTTTCATCGTCAATAAGAAGGTGCAAGGTATACAGTAAACCTGAAGTAAAGCACCGGAATCTAAAACTGGGCTCACAGGAGTGGTTCAAATCATAGAAAGTGAGAGTGTCAGTCCTCTTGTACTTTAGTCGCCATTGTGCAGTTTGTATTAAATTCGGATGCAATTTCTGTGTTTCATCGTCAATAAGAAGGTACAAGGGATACAGTAAACCTGAAGTATAGCATCGGAATCAAAAACTAAACTCATAGGAGAGGTTCAAATCATAGAAAGTTAGAGTGTCAGTCCTCTTGTACTTAAGTCGGAATTGTGTCTTTTGTATTAAATTCGGATGCAAACTCTGTGTTTCATCGTCAATAAGAAGGTCCAAGGGATACAGTAAACCAGAAATGAAGCATCGGAATCTAAAACTGGAATCACAGGAGAGGTTCAAATCATAAAAAGTTTGAGTGTCAGTCCTCTTGTACTTAAGTCGGCATTGTGCCTTTTGTATTAAATTCGGATGCAAACTCTGTGTTTCATCGTCAATAAGAAGGTCCAAGGGATACAGTAAACCTGATGTGAAGCATCGGAATCGAAAACTGGACCCACAGGAGAGGTTCAAATCATAGAAAGTTTGAGTGTCAGTCCTCTTGTACTTAAGTCGGCATTGTGCCTTTTGAATTTAATTCCGATGCAATTTCAGTGTTTCATCGTCATTAAGCAGGTTCAAGGGATACAGCAAACCTGAAGTGAAGCATCGGAATCTGGAACTGGACTCGCAGGAGATGTTCAAATCATAGAAAGTGAGAGTGTCGGTCCTCTTGTACTTAGGTCGGCATTGGGCCATTTGTATTTAATTCGGATGCAAATTCTGTGTTTCATCGTCAATAAGAAGGTCCAAGGGATACAGTAAACCTGAAGTGAAGCATCAGAATCTAAAACTGGACTCACAGGAGAGGTTCAAATCATAGAAAGTGAGAGTGTCAGTCCTCTTGTACTTAAGTCGGCATTGTGCCATTTGTATTAAATTCGGATGCAATTTCTGTGTTTCATCTTCAATAAGAAAATCCAAGGGATACAGTAAACCTGAAGTGAAGCATCGGAATCTAAATCTAGACACACAGGAGAGGTTCAAATCATAGAAAGTTAGAGTGTCAGTCCTCTTGCACGTAAGTCGGCATTGTGGCTTTTGTATTAAATTCGGATGCAAACTCTGTGTTTCATCGTGAATAAGAAGGTCCAAGGGATACAGTAAACCTGAAGTGAAGCATCGGAATCTAAAACTGGACTCACAGGAGAGGTTCAAATCATAGAAAGTTTGAGTGTCAGTCCTCTTGTACTTAAGTCGGCATTGTGCCTTTTGAATTTAATTCCGATGCAATTTCAGTGTATCATCGTCAATAAGATGGTCCAAGGGATACAGTAAACCTTAAGCGAAGCATCGGAATCTAAAACTGGACTCACAGGAGAGGTTCAAATCATAGAGAGTGAGGGTGTCAGTCCTCTTTTACTTAAGTCGGCATTGTGCCTTTTGAATTTAATTCAGTTGCAATTTCTGTGTTTCATCGTCAATAAGAATGTCCAAGGGATACAGTAAACCTGAAGTGAAGCATCGGAATCTGAAACTGGACTCACAGGAGAGGTTCAAATCATAGAAAGTGAGAGTGGCAGTCCTCTTGTACTTAAGTCGGAATTGTGTCTTTTGTATTAAATTCGGATGCAAAGTCTGTGTTTCATCGTCGATAAGAAGGTCCAAGGGATACAGTAAACCTGAAATGAAGCATCGGAATCTAAAACTGGAATCACAGGAGAGGTTCAAATCATAAAATGTTTGAGTGTCAGTCCTCTTGTACTTAAGTCGGCATTGTGCATTTTGTATTAAATTCGGATGCAAACTCTGTGTTTCATCGTCAATAAGAAGGTCCAAGGGATACAGTGAACCTGATGTGAAGCATCGGAATCGAAAACTCGACCCACAGGAGAGGTTCAAATCATAGAAAGTTTGAGTGTCAGTCCTCTTGTACTTAAGTCGGCATTGTGCCTTTTTAATTTAATTCCGATGCAATTTCTGTGTTTCATCGTCAATAAGAACGTCCAATTGATACAGTAAATCTGAAGTGAAGCATCGGAATCTGAAACTGGACTCACAGGAGAGGTTCAAATCATAGAAAGTGAGAGTCTCAGTCCTCTTGTACTTAAGTCGCAATTGTGCCTTTTGTATTAAATTCGGATGCAATTTCTGTGTTTCATCGTCAACAAGAACGTCCAAGGGATACAGTAAACCTGAAGTATAGGATCGGAATTTAAAACTGGACTGACAGGAGAGGTTCAAATCGTAGAAAGTGAGAGTGTCTGACCTCTTGTACTTAAGTCGGCATTGTGCCATTTGTATAAAATTCGGATGCAATTTCTGTGTTTCATCGTCAACAAGAAGGTCCAAGGGATACAGTAAACCTGGATTGAAGCATCCGAATCCAAAACTGGACTCACAGGAGAGGTTCAAAACATAGAAAGTTAGAGTGTCAGTCCTATTGCACGTAAGTCGGCATTGTGCCATTTGTATTAAATTCGGATGCAAATTCTGTGTTTCATCGTCAATAAGAAGGTCCGAGGGATTCAGTAAACCTAAAGTGATGCATCGGAATCTAAAACTGGACTCACAGGAGAGGTTCAAAACATAGAAAGTTAGAGTGTCAGTCCTCTTGCAGTTAAGTCGGCGTGGTGCCTTTTGAATTTAATTCCGATGCAACTTCTGTGTTTCATCGTCAATAAGAAGGTGCAAGGTATACAGTAAACCTGAAGTAAAGCACCGGAATCTAAAACTGGGCTCACAGGAGAGGTTCAAATCATAGAAAGTGAGAGTGTCAGTCCTCTTGTACTTTAGTCGCCATTGTGCCGTTTGTATTAAATTCGGATGCAATTTCTGTGTTTCATCGTCAATAAGAGGGTCCAAGAATACAGTAAACCTGAAGTATAGCATCGGAATCTAAAACTAAACTCATAGGAGAGGTTCAAATCATAGAAAGTTCGAGTGTCAGTCCTCTTGTACTTATGTCGGAATTGTGTCTTTTGTATTAAATTCGGATGCAAACTCTGTGTTTCGTCGTCAATAAGAAGGTCCAAGGGATACAGTAAACCAGAAATGAAGCATCGAAATCTAAAACTGGAATCACAGGAGAGGTTCAAATCATAAAAAGTTTGAGTGTCAGTCCTCTTGTACTTAAGTCTGCATTGTGCCTTTTGTATTAAATTCGGATGCAAACTCTGTGTTTCATCGTCAATAAGAAGGTCCAAGGGATACAGTAAACCTGATGTGAAGCATCGGAATCGAAAACTGGACCCACAGGAGAGGTTCAAATCATAGAATGTTTGAGTGTCAGTCCTCTTGTACTTAAGTCGGCATTGTGCCTTTTGAATTCATTTCCGATGCAATTTCTGTGTTTCATCGTCAATAAGCAGGTTCAAGGGATACAGCAAACCTGAAGTGAAGCATCGGAATCTAAAACTGGACTCGCAGGAGATGTTCAAATCATAGAAAGTGAGAGTGTCGGTCCTCTTGTACTTAAGTCGGCATTGGGCCATTTGTATTAAATTCGGATGCAATTTCTGTGTTTCATCGTCAATAAGATAATCCAAGGGTTACAGTAAACCTGAAGTGAAGCATCGGAATCTAAAACTAGACACACAGGAGAGGTTCAAATCATAGAAAGTTAGAGTGTCAGTCCTCTTGCACGTAAGTCGGCATTCTGCCTTTTGTATTAAATTCGGATGCAAACTCTGTGTTTCATCGTGAATAAGAAGGTCCAAGGGATACAGTAAACCTGAAGTGAAGCATCGGAATCTAAAACTGGACTCACAGGAGAGGTTCAAAACATAGAAAGTTAGAGTGTCAGTCCTCTTGCACTTAAGTCGGCGTGGTGCCTTTTGAATTTAATTCCGATGCAACTTCTGTGTTTCATCGTCAATAAGAAGGTGCAAGGTATACAGTAAACCTGAAGTGAAGCACCGGAATCTAAAACTGGGCTCACAGGTGTGGTTCAAATCATAGAAAGTGAGAGTGTCAGTCCTCTTGTACTTTAGTCGCCATTGTGCCGTTTGTATTAAATTCGGATGCAATTTCTGTGTTTCATCGTCAATAAGAAGGTCCAAGGGATACAGTAAACCTGAAGTATAGCATCGGAATCTAAAACTAAACTCATAGGAGAGGTTCAAATCATAGAAAGTTAGAGTGTCAGTCCTCTTGTACTTAAGTCGGAATTGTGTCTTTTGTATTAAATTCGGATGGAAACTCTGTGTTTCATCGTCAATAAGAAGGTCCAAGGGATACAGTGAACCAGAAATGAAGCATCGGAATCTAAAACTGGAATCACAGGAGAGGTTCAAATCATAAAAAGTTTGAGTGTCAGTCCTCTTGTACTTAAGTCGGCATTGTGCCTTTTGTATTAAATTCGGATGCAAACTCTGTGTTTCATCGTCAATAAGAAGGTCCAAGGGATACAGTAAACCTGATGTGAAGCATCGGAATCGAAAACTGGACCCACAGGAGAGGTTCAAATCATAGAAAGTTCGAGTGTCAGTCCTCTTGTACTTAAGTCGGCATTGTGCCTTTTGAATTTAATTCCGATGCAATTTCAGTGTTTCATCGTCAATAAGCAGGTTCAAGGGGTACAGCAAACCTGAAGTGATGCATCGGAATCTGAAACTGGACTCGCAGGAGATGTTCAAATCATAGAAAGTGAGAGTGTCGGTCCTCTTGTACTTAGGTCGGCATTGGGCCATTTCTATTTAATTCGGATGCAATTTCTGTGTTTCATCGTCAATAAGAAGGTCCAAGGGATACAGTAAACCTGAAATGAAGCATCAGAATCTAAAACTATACTCACAGGAGAGGTTCAAATCATAGAAAGTGAGAGTGTCAGTCCTCTTGTACTTAAGTCGGCATTGTGCCATTTGTATTAAATTCGGATGCAATTTCTGTGTTTCATCTTCAATAAGAAAATCCAAGGGATACAGTAAACCTGAAGTGAAGCATCGGAATCTAAAACTAGACACACAGGAGAGGTTCAAATCATAGAAAGTTAGAGTGTCAGTCCTCTTGCACGTAAGTCGGCATTGTGCCTTTTGTATTAAATTCGGATGCAAACTCTGTGTTTCATCGTGAATAAGAAGGTCCAAGGGATACAGTAAACCTGAAGTGAAGCATCGGAATCTAAAACTGGACTCACACGAGAGGTTCAAATCATAGAAAGTTTGAGTGTCAGTCCTCTTGTACTTAAGTCGGCATTGTGCCTTTTGAATTTAATTCCGATGCAATTTCTGTGTATCATCGTCAATAAGAAGGTCCAAGGGACACAGTAAACCTTAAACGAACCATCGGATTCTAAAACTGGACTCACAGGAGAGGTTCAAATCATAGAGAGTGAGAGTGTCAGTCATCTTTTACTTAAGTCGGCATTGTGCCTTTTGAATTTAATTCAGTTGCAATTTCTGTGTTTCATCGTCAATAAGAAGGTCCAAGGGATACAGTAAACCTGAAGTGAACCATCGGAATCTGAAACTGGATTCACAGGAGAGGTTCAAATCATAGAAAGTGAGAGTGGCAGTCCTCTTGTACTTAAGTCGGAATTGTGTCTTTTGTATTAAATTCGGATGCAAACTCTGTGTTTCATCGTCGATAAGAAGGTCCAAGGGATACAGTGAACCTGATGTGAAGCATCGGAATGGAAAACTCGACCCACAGGAGAGGTCAAATCATAGAAAGTTTGAGTGTCACTCCTCTTGTATTTAAGTCGGTATTGTGCCATTTGTATTAAATACGGATGCAATGTCTGTGTTTTTTCGTCAATAAGAAGGTCGAAGGGATACAGTTAACATGAAGTGAAGCATCCGAATCTAAAACTGACCTCACAGGAGAGGTTCGAATCATAGAGAGTAAGAGTGACAGTCCTCTTGTACTTAAGTCGGCATTGTGCCATTTGTATTAAATTCGGATGCAATTTCTGTGTTTCATCGTCAATAAGAAGGTCCAAGTGATACAGTAAACCTGAAGTGAAGCATCCGAATCCAAAACAGGAATCACAGGAGAGGTTCAAATCATAGAAAGTTAGAGTGTCAGTCCTTTTGCACGTAAGTCGGCATTGTGCCATTTGTATTAAATTCGGATGCAAATTCTGTGTTTCATCGTCAATAAGAAGGTCCAAGGGATACAGTAAAACTGAAGTGAAGCATCGGAATCTAAAACTGGACTCACAGTAGAGGTTCAAAACAGAGAAAGTTAGAGTGTCAGTCCTCTTGCACTTAAGTCGGCGTGGTGCCTTTTGAATTCTATTCCGATGCAACTTCTGTGTTTCATCGTCAATAAGAAGGTGCAAGGTATACAGTAAACCTGAAGTGAAGCACCGGAATCTAAAACTGGGCTCACAGGAGTGGTACAAATCATAGAAAGTGAGAGTGTCAGTCCTCTTGTACTTTAGTCGCCATTGTGCCGTTTGTATTAAATTCTGATGCAATTTCTGTGTTTCATCGTCAATAAGAAGGTCCAAGGGATACAGTAAACCTGAAGTATAGCATCGGAATCTAAAACTAAACTCATAGGAGAAGTTCAAATCATAGAAAGTTAGAGTGTCAGTCCTCTTGTACTTAAGTCGGAATTGTGTCTTTTGTATTAAATTCGGATGCAAACTCTGTGTTTCATCGTCAATAAGAAGTTCCAAGGGATACAGTAAACCAGAAAAGAAGCATCGGAATCTAAAACTGGAATCACAGGAGAGGTTCAAATCATAAAAAGTTTGAGTGTCAGTCCTCTTGTACTTAAGTCGGCATTGTGCCTTTTGTATTAAATTCGGATGCAAACTCTGTGTTTCATCGTCAATAAGAAGGTCCAAGGGATACAGTAAACCTGATGTGAAGCATCGGAATCGAAAACTGGACCCACAGGAGAGGTTCAAATCATAGAAAGTTTGAGTGTCAGTCCTCTTGTACTTAAGTCGGCATTGTGCCTTTTGAATTTAATTCCGATGCAATTTCAGTGTTTCATCGTCAATAAGCAGGTTCAAGGGATACAGCAAACCTGAAGTGAAGCATCGGAATCTGAAACTGGACTCGCAGGAGATGTTCAAATCATAGAAAGTGAGAGTGTCGGTCCTCTTGTACTTAGGTCGGCATTGGGCCATTTGTATTTAATTCGGATGCAATTTCTGTGTTTCATCGTCAATAAGAAGGTCCAAGGGATACAGTAAACCTGAAGTTAAGCATCAGAATCTAAAACTGGACTCACAGGAGAGGTTCAAATCATAGAAAGTGAGAGTGTCAGTCCTCTTGTACTTAAGTCGGCATTGTGCCATTTGTATTAAATTCGGATGCAATTTCTGTGTTTCATCTTCAATAAGAAAATCCAAGGGATACAGTAAACCTGAAGTGAAGCATCGGAATCTAAAACTAGACACACAGGAGAGGTTCAAATCATAGAAAGTTAGAGTGTCAGTCCTCTTGCACGTAAGTCGACATTGTGCCTTTTGTATTAAATTCGGATGCAAACTCTGTGTTTCATCGTGAATAAGAAGGTCCAAGGGATACAGTAAACCTGAAGTGAAGCATCGGAATCTAAAACTGGACTCACAGGAGAGGTTCAAATCATAGAAAGTTTGAGTGTCAGTCCGCTTGTACTTAAGTCGGCATTGTGCCTTTTGAATTTAATTCCGATGCAATTTCTGTGTATCATCGTCAATAAGATGGTCCAAGGGATACAGTAAACCTTAAGCGAAGCATCGGAATCTAAAACTGGACTCACAGGAGAGGTTCAAATCATAGAGAGTGAGAGTGTCAGTCCTCTTTTACTTAAGTCGTCATTGTGCCTTTTGAATTTAATTCAGTTGCAATTTCTGTGTTTCATCGTCAATAAGAAGGTCCAAGGGATACAGTAAACCTGAAGTGAAGCATCGGAATCTGAAACTGGACTCACAGGAGAGGTTCAAATCATAGAAAGTGTGAGTGGCAGTCCTCTTGTACTTAAGTCGGAATTGTGTCTTTTGTATTAAATTCGGATGCAAACTCTGTGTTTCATCGTCGATAAGAAGGTCCAAGGGATACAGTAAACCTGAAATGAAGCATCGGAATCTAAAACTGGAATCACAGGAGAGGTTCAAATCATAAAAAGTTTGAGTGTCAGTCCTCTTGTACTTAAGTCGGCATTGTGCATTTTGTATTAAATTCGGATGCAAACTCTGTGTTTCATCGTCAATAAGAAGGTCCAAGGGATACAGTGAACCTGATGTGAAGCATCGGAATCGAAAACTCGACCCACAGGAGAGGTTCAAATCATAGAAAGTTTGAGTGTCAGTCCTCTTGTACTTAAGTCGGCATTGTGCCTTTTGAATTTAATTCCGATGCAATTTCTGTGTTTCATCGTCAATAAGAAGGTCCAAGGGATACAGTAAATCTGAAGTGAAGCATCGGAATCTGAAACTGGACTCACAGGAGAGGTTCAAATCATAGAATGTGAGAGTCTCAGTCCTCTTGTACTTAAGTCGCAATTGTGCCTTTTGTATTAAATTCGGATGCAATTTCTGTGTTTCATCGTCAACACGAACGTCCAAGGAATACAGTAAACCTGAAGTATAGGATCGGAATCTAAAACTGGACTCACAGGAGAGGTTCAAATCGTAGAAAGTGAGAGTGTCAGACCTCTTGTACTTAAGTCGGCATTGTGACATTTGTATTAAATTCGGATGCAATTCCTGTGATTCATAGTCAATAAGAAGGCCCAAGGGATACAGTAAACCTGAAGTGAAACATCGGATCATAAAACTGGACTCACAGGAAAGGTTCAAATCATAGAAAGTTAGAGTGTCACTCCTCTTGTACTTAAGTCGGTATTATGCCATTTGTATTAAATACGGATGCAATTTCTGTGTTTTTTCGTCAATAAGAAGGTCGAAGGGATACAGTTAACCTGAAGTGAAGCATCCGAATCCAAAACTGGAATCACAGGAGAGGTTCAAATCATAGAAAGTTAGAGTGTCAGTCCTATTGCACGTAAGTCGGCATTGTGCCATTTGTATTAAATTCGGATGCAAATTCTGTGTTTCATCGTCAATAAGAAGGTCCAAGGGATACAGTAAACCTGAAGTGAAGCATCGGAATCTAAAACTGGACTCACAGTAGAGGTTCAAAACATAGAAAGTTAGAGTGTCAGTCCTCTTGCACTTAAGTCGGCGTGGTGCCTTTTGAATTTAATTCCGATGCAACTTCTGTGTTTCATCGTCAATAAGAAGGTGCAAGATATACAGTAAACCTGAAGTGAAGCACCGGAATCTAAAACTGGGCTCACAGGAGAGGTTCAAATCATAGAAAGTGAGAGTGTCAGTCCTCTTGTACTTTAGTCGCCATTGTGCCGTTTGTATTAAATTCGGATGCAATTTCTGTGTTTCATCGTCAATAAGAAGGTCCAAGAATACAGTAAACCTGAAGTATAGCATCGGAATCTAAAACTAAACTCATAGGAGAGGTTCAAATCATAGAAAGTTTGAGTGTCAGTCCTCTTGTACTTAAGTCGGAATTGTGTCTTTTGTATTAAATTCGGATGCAAACTCTGTGTTTCATCGTCAATAAGAAGGTCCAAGGGATACAGTAAACCAGAAATGAAGCATCGAAATCTAAAACTGGAATCACAGAAGAGGTTCAAATCATAAAAAGTTTGAGTGTCAGTCCTCTTGTACTTAAGTCGGCATTGTGCCTTTTGTATTAAATTCGGATGCAAACTCTGTGTTTCATCGTCAATAAGAAGGTCCAAGGGATACAGTAAACCTGATGTGAAGCATCGGAATCGAAAACTGGACCCACAGGAGAGCTTCAAATCATAGAAAGTTTGAGTGTCAGTCCTCTTGTACTTAAGTCGGATTTGTGCCTTTTGAATTTATTTCCGATGCAATTTCTGTGTTTCATCGTCAATAAGCAGGTTCAAGGGATACAGCAAACCTGAAATGAAGCATCGGAATCTAAAACTGGACTCGCAGGAGATGTTCAAATCATAGAAAGTGAGAGTGTCGGTCCTCTTGTACTTAAGTCGGCATTGGGCCATTTGTATTAAATTCGGATGCAATTTCTGTGTTTCATCGTCAATAAGAAAATCCAAGGGATACAGTAAACCTGAAGTGAAGCATCGGAATCTAAAACTAGACACACAGGAGAGGTTCAAATCATAGAAAGTTAGAGTGTCAGTCCTCTTGCACGTAAGTCGGCATTGTGCCTTTTGTATTAAATTAGGATGCAAACTCTGTGTTTCATCGTGAATAAGAATGTCCAAGGGATACAGTAAACCTGAAGTGAAGCATCGGAATCTAAAACTGGACTCACAGGAGTGGTTCAAAACATAGAAAGTTAGAGTGTCAGTCCTCTTGCAGTTAAGTCGGCGTGGTGCCTTTTGAATTTAATTCCGATGCAACATCTGTTTTTCATTGTCAATAAGAAGGTGCAAGGTATACAGTAAACCTGAAGTGAAGCACCGGAATCTAAAACTGGGCTCACAGGAGAGGTTCAAATCATAGAAAGTGAGAGTGTCAGTCCTCTTGTACTTTAGTCGCCATTGTGCCGTTTGTATTAAATTCGGATGCAATTTCTGTGTTTCATCGTCAATAAGAAGGTCCAAGGGATACAGTAAACCTGAAGTATAGCATCGGAATCTAAAACTAAACTCATAGGAGAGGTTCAAATCATTGAAAGTTAGAGTGTCAGTCCTCTTGTACTTAAGTCGGAATTGTGTCTTTTGTATTAAATTCGGATGCAAACTCTGTGTTTCATCGTCAAAAAGAAGGTCCAAGGGATACAGTAAACCAAAAATGAAGCATCGGAATCTAAAACTGGAATCACAGGAGAGGTTCAAATCATAAAAAGTTTGAGTGTCAGTGCTCTTGTACTTAAGTCGGCATTGTGCCTTTTGTATTAAATTCGGATGCAAACTCTGTGTTTCATCGTCAATAAGAAGGTCCAAGGGATACAGTAAACCTGATGTGAAGCATCGGAATCGAAAACTGGACCCACAGGAGAGGTTCAAATCATAGAAAGTTTGAGTGTCAGTCCTCTTGTACTTAAGTCGGCATTGTGCCTTTTGAATTTAATTCCGATGCAATTTCAGTGTTTCATCGTCAATGAGCAGGTTCAAGGGATACAGCAAACCTGAAGTGAAGCATCGGAATCTGAAACTGGACTCGCAGGAGATGTTCAAATCATTGAAAGTGAGAGTGTCGGTCCTCTTGTACTTAGGTCGGCATTGGGCCATTTATATTTAATTCGGATGCAATTTCTGTGTTTCATCGTCAATAAGAAGGTCCAAGGGATACAGTAAACCTGAAGTGAAGCATCGGAATCTAAAACTGGACTCACAGGAGAAGTTCAAATCATAGAAAGTGAGAGTGTCAGTCCTCTTGTACTTAAGTCGGCATTGTGCCATTTGTATTAAATTCGGATGCAATTTCTGTGTTTCATCTTCAATAAGTAAATCCAAGGGATACAGTAAACCTGAAGTTAAGCATCGGAATCTAAAACTAGACAGACAGGAGAGGTTCAAATCATAGAAAGTTAGAGTGTCAGTCCTCTTGCACGTAAGTCGGCATTGTGCCTTTTGTATTAAATTCGGATGCAATTCCTGTGATTCATAGTCAATAAGAAGGTCCAAGGGATACAGTGAACCTGATGTGAAGCATCGGAATCGAAAACTCGACCCACAGGAGACGTTCAAATCATAGAAAGTTTGAGTGCCAGTCCTCTTGTACTTAAGTCGGCATTGTGCCTTTTGAATTTAATTCCGATGCAATTTCTGTGTTTCATCGTCAATAAGAAGGTCCAAGGGATACAGGAAATCTGAATTGAAGCATCGGAATCTGAAACTGGACTCACAGGAGAGGTTCAAATCATAGAAAGTGAGAGTCTCAGTCCTCTTGTACTTAAGTCGCAATTGTGCCTTTTGTATTAAATTCGGAAGTAATTTCTGTGTTTCATCGTCAACAAGAACGTCCAAGGGATACAGTAAACCTGAAGTATAGGATCGGAATCTAAAACTGGACTCACAGGAGAGGTTCAAATCGTAGAAAGTGAGAGTGTCAGACCTCTTGTACTTAAGTCGGCATTGTGCCATTTGTATTAAATTCGGATGCAATTCCTGTGATTCATAGTCAATAAGAAGGTCCAAGGGATACAGTAAACCTGAAGTGAAACATCGGAATCTAAAACTGGACTCACAGGAAAGGTTCAAATCATAGAAAGTTAGAGTGTCACTCCTCTTGTACTTAAGTCGGTATTGTGCCATTTGTATTAAATACAGATGCAATTTCTGTGTTTTTTCGTCAATAAGAAGGTCCAAGGGATACAGTTAACCTGAAGTGAAGCATCCGAATCTAAAACTGACCTCACAGGAGAGGTTCGAATCATAGAGAAAAAGAGTGACAGTCCTCTTGTACTTAAGTCGGCATTGTGCCATTTGTATTAAATTCGGATGCAATTTCTGTGTTTCATCGTCAATAAGAAAGTCCAAAAGATACAGTAAACCTGAAGTGAAGCATCCGAATCCAAAACTGGACTCACAGGAGAGGTTCAAATCATAGAAAGTTAGAGTGTCAGTCCTGTTGCACGGAAGTCGGCATTGTGCCATTTGTATTAAATTCGGATCCAAATTCTGTGCTTCATCGTCAATAAGAAGGTCCAAGGGATACAGTAAACCTGAAGTGAAGCATCGGAATCTAAAACTGGACTCACATGAGAGGTTCAAAACATAGAAAGTTAGAGTGTCAGTCCTCTTGCACTTAAGTCGGCGTGGTGCCTTTTGAATTTAATTCCGATGCAACTTCTGTGTTTCATCGTCAATAAGAAGGTGCAAGGTATACAGTAAACCTCAAGTGAAGCACCGGAATCTAAAACTGGGCTCACAGGAGAGGTTCAAATCATAGAAAGTGAGAGTGTCAGTCCTCTTGTACTTTAGTCGCCATTGTGCCGTTTGTATTAAATTCGGATGCAATTTCTGTGTTTCATCGTCAATAAGAAGGTCCAAGGGATACAGTAAACCTGAAGTATAGCATCGGAATCTAAAACTAAACTCATAGGAGAGGTTCAAATCATAGAAAGTTCGAGTGTCAGTCCTCTTGTACTTAAGTCGGCATTGTGCCTTTTGAATTTAATTCCGATGCAATTTCTGTGTATCATCGTCAATAAGATGGTCCAAGGGATACAGTAAACCTTAAGCGAAGCATCGGAATCTAAAACTGGACTCACAGGAGAGGTTCAAATCATAGAGAGGGAGAGTGTCAGTCCTCTTTTACTTAAGTTGGCATTGTGCCTTTTGAATTTAATTCCGATGCAATTTCAGTGTTTCATCGTCAATAAGCAGGTTCAAGGGATACAGCAAACCTGAAGTGAAGCATCGGAATCTGAAACTGGACTCGCAGGAGATGTTCAAATCATAGAAAGTGAGAGTGTCGGTCCTCTTGTACTTAGGTCGGCATTGGGCCATTTGTATTTAATTCGGATGCAATTTCTGTGTTTCATCGTCAATAAGAAGGTCCAAGGGATACAGTAAACCTGATGTGAAGCATCGGAATCGAAAACTGGACCCACAGGAGAGGTTCAAATCATAGAAAGTTTGAGTGTCAGTCCTCTTGTACTTAAGTCGGCATTGTGCCTTTTGAATTTAATTCCGATGCAATTTCAGTGTTTCATCGTCAATAAGCAGGTTCAAGGGATACAGCAAACCTGAAGTGAAGCATCGGAATCTGAAACTGGACTCGCAGGAGATGTTCAAATCATAAAAAGTGAGAGTGTCGGTCCTCTTGTACTTAGGTCGGCATTGGGCCATTTGTATTTAATTCGGATGCAATTTCTGTGTTTCATCGTCAATAAGAAGGTCCAAGGGATACAGTAAACCTGAAGTTAAGCATCAGAATCTAAAACTGGACTCACAGGAGAGGTTCAAATCATAGAAAGTGAGAGTGTCAGTCCTCTTGTACTTAAGTCGGCATTGTGCCATTTGTATTAAATTCGGATGCAATTTCTGTGTTTCATCTTCAATAAGAAAATCCAAGGGATACAGTAAACCTGAAGTGAAGCATCGGAATCTAAAACTAGACACACAGGAGAGGTTCAAATCATAGAAAGTTAGAGTGTCAGTCCTCTTGCACGTAAGTCGACATTGTGCCTTTTGTATTAAATTCGGATGCAAACTCTGTGTTTCATCGTGAATAAGAAGGTCCAAGGGATACAGTAAACCTGAAGTGAAGCATCGGAATCTAAAACTGGACTCACAGGAGAGGTTCAAATCATAGAAAGTTTGAGTGTCAGTCCGCTTGTACTTAAGTCGGCATTGTGCCTTTTGAATTTAATTCCGATGCAATTTCTGTGTATCATCGTCAATAAGATGGTCCAAGGGATACAGTAAACCTTAAGCGAAGCATCGGAATCTAAAACTGGACTCACAGGAGAGGTTCAAATCATAGAGAGTGAGAGTGTCAGTCCTCTTTTACTTAAGTCGTCATTGTGCCTTTTGAATTTAATTCAGTTGCAATTTCTGTGTTTCATCGTCAATAAGAAGGTCCAAGGGATACAGTAAACCTGAAGTGAAGCATCGGAATCTGAAACTGGACTCACAGGAGAGGTTCAAATCATAGAAAGTGTGAGTGGCAGTCCTCTTGTACTTAAGTCGGAATTGTGTCTTTTGTATTAAATTCGGATGCAAACTCTGTGTTTCATCGTCGATAAGAAGGTCCAAGGGATACAGTAAACCTGAAATGAAGCATCGGAATCTAAAACTGGAATCACAGGAGAGGTTCAAATCATAAAAAGTTTGAGTGTCAGTCCTCTTGTACTTAAGTCGGCATTGTGCATTTTGTATTAAATTCGGATGCAAACTCTGTGTTTCATCGTCAATAAGAAGGTCCAAGGGATACAGTGAACCTGATGTGAAGCATCGGAATCGAAAACTCGACCCACAGGAGAGGTTCAAATCATAGAAAGTTTGAGTGTCAGTCCTCTTGTACTTAAGTCGGCATTGTGCCTTTTGAATTTAATTCCGATGCAATTTCTGTGTTTCATCGTCAATAAGAAGGTCCAAGGGATACAGTAAATCTGAAGTGAAGCATCGGAATCTGAAACTGGACTCACAGGAGAGGTTCAAATCATAGAATGTGAGAGTCTCAGTCCTCTTGTACTTAAGTCGCAATTGTGCCTTTTGTATTAAATTCGGATGCAATTTCTGTGTTTCATCGTCAACACGAACGTCCAAGGAATACAGTAAACCTGAAGTATAGGATCGGAATCTAAAACTGGACTCACAGGAGAGGTTCAAATCGTAGAAAGTGAGAGTGTCAGACCTCTTGTACTTAAGTCGGCATTGTGACATTTGTATTAAATTCGGATGCAATTCCTGTGATTCATAGTCAATAAGAAGGCCCAAGGGATACAGTAAACCTGAAGTGAAACATCGGATCATAAAACTGGACTCACAGGAAAGGTTCAAATCATAGAAAGTTAGAGTGTCACTCCTCTTGTACTTAAGTCGGTATTATGCCATTTGTATTAAATACGGATGCAATTTCTGTGTTTTTTCGTCAATAAGAAGGTCGAAGGGATACAGTTAACCTGAAGTGAAGCATCCGAATCCAAAACTGGAATCACAGGAGAGGTTCAAATCATAGAAAGTTAGAGTGTCAGTCCTATTGCACGTAAGTCGGCATTGTGCCATTTGTATTAAATTCGGATGCAAATTCTGTGTTTCATCGTCAATAAGAAGGTCCAAGGGATACAGTAAACCTGAAGTGAAGCATCGGAATCTAAAACTGGACTCACAGTAGAGGTTCAAAACATAGAAAGTTAGAGTGTCAGTCCTCTTGCACTTAAGTCGGCGTGGTGCCTTTTGAATTTAATTCCGATGCAACTTCTGTGTTTCATCGTCAATAAGAAGGTGCAAGATATACAGTAAACCTGAAGTGAAGCACCGGAATCTAAAACTGGGCTCACAGGAGAGGTTCAAATCATAGAAAGTGAGAGTGTCAGTCCTCTTGTACTTTAGTCGCCATTGTGCCGTTTGTATTAAATTCGGATGCAATTTCTGTGTTTCATCGTCAATAAGAAGGTCCAAGAATACAGTAAACCTGAAGTATAGCATCGGAATCTAAAACTAAACTCATAGGAGAGGTTCAAATCATAGAAAGTTTGAGTGTCAGTCCTCTTGTACTTAAGTCGGAATTGTGTCTTTTGTATTAAATTCGGATGCAAACTCTGTGTTTCATCGTCAATAAGAAGGTCCAAGGGATACAGTAAACCAGAAATGAAGCATCGAAATCTAAAACTGGAATCACAGAAGAGGTTCAAATCATAAAAAGTTTGAGTGTCAGTCCTCTTGTACTTAAGTCGGCATTGTGCCTTTTGTATTAAATTCGGATGCAAACTCTGTGTTTCATCGTCAATAAGAAGGTCCAAGGGATACAGTAAACCTGATGTGAAGCATCGGAATCGAAAACTGGACCCACAGGAGAGCTTCAAATCATAGAAAGTTTGAGTGTCAGTCCTCTTGTACTTAAGTCGGATTTGTGCCTTTTGAATTTATTTCCGATGCAATTTCTGTGTTTCATCGTCAATAAGCAGGTTCAAGGGATACAGCAAACCTGAAATGAAGCATCGGAATCTAAAACTGGACTCGCAGGAGATGTTCAAATCATAGAAAGTGAGAGTGTCGGTCCTCTTGTACTTAAGTCGGCATTGGGCCATTTGTATTAAATTCGGATGCAATTTCTGTGTTTCATCGTCAATAAGAAAATCCAAGGGATACAGTAAACCTGAAGTGAAGCATCGGAATCTAAAACTAGACACACAGGAGAGGTTCAAATCATAGAAAGTTAGAGTGTCAGTCCTCTTGCACGTAAGTCGGCATTGTGCCTTTTGTATTAAATTAGGATGCAAACTCTGTGTTTCATCGTGAATAAGAATGTCCAAGGGATACAGTAAACCTGAAGTGAAGCATCGGAATCTAAAACTGGACTCACAGGAGTGGTTCAAAACATAGAAAGTTAGAGTGTCAGTCCTCTTGCAGCTAAGTCGGCGTGGTGCCTTTTGAATTTAATTCCGATGCAACATCTGTTTTTCATTGTCAATAAGAAGGTGCAAGGTATACAGTAAACCTGAAGTGAAGCACCGGAATCTAAAACTGGGCTCACAGGAGAGGTTCAAATCATAGAAAGTGAGAGTGTCAGTCCTCTTGTACTTTAGTCGCCATTGTGCCGTTTGTATTAAATTCGGATGCAATTTCTGTGTTTCATCGTCAATAAGAAGGTCCAAGGGATACAGTAAACCTGAAGTATAGCATCGGAATCTAAAACTAAACTCATAGGAGAGGTTCAAATCATTGAAAGTTAGAGTGTCAGTCCTCTTGTACTTAAGTCGGAATTGTGTCTTTTGTATTAAATTCGGATGCAAACTCTGTGTTTCATCGTCAAAAAGAAGGTCCAAGGGATACAGTAAACCAAAAATGAAGCATCGGAATCTAAAACTGGAATCACAGGAGAGGTTCAAATCATAAAAAGTTTGAGTGTCAGTGCTCTTGTACTTAAGTCGCTATTGTGCCTTTTGTATTAAATTCGGATGCAAACTCTGTGTTTCATCGTCAATAAGAAGGTCCAAGGGATACAGTAAACCTGATGTGAAGCATCGGAATCGAAAACTGGACCCACAGGAGAGGTTCAAATCATAGAAAGTTTGAGTGTCAGTCCTCTTGTACTTAAGTCGGCATTGTGCCTTTTGAATTTAATTCCGATGCAATTTCAGTGTTTCATCGTCAATGAGCAGGTTCAAGGGATACAGCAAACCTGAAGTGAAGCATCGGAATCTGAAACTGGACTCGCAGGAGATGTTCAAATCATTGAAAGTGAGAGTGTCGGTCCTCTTGTACTTAGGTCGGCATTGGGCCATTTATATTTAATTCGGATGCAATTTCTGTGTTTCATCGTCAATAAGAAGGTCCAAGGGATACAGTAAACCTGAAGTGAAGCATCGGAATCTAAAACTGGACTCACAGGAGAAGTTCAAATCATAGAAAGTGAGAGTGTCAGTCCTCTTGTACTTAAGTCGGCATTGTGCCATTTGTATTAAATTCGGATGCAATTTCTGTGTTTCATCTTCAATAAGTAAATCCAAGGGATACAGTAAACCTGAAGTTAAGCATCGGAATCTAAAACTAGACACACAGGAGAGGTTCAAATCATAGAAAGTTAGAGTGTCAGTCCTCTTGCACGTAAGTCGGCATTGTGCCTTTTGTATTAAATTCGGATGCAATTCCTGTGATTCATAGTCAATAAGAAGGTCCAAGGGATACAGTGAACCTGATGTGAAGCATCGGAATCGAAAACTCGACCCACAGGAGACGTTCAAATCATAGAAAGTTTGAGTGCCAGTCCTCTTGTACTTAAGTCGGCATTGTGCCTTTTGAATTTAATTCCGATGCAATTTCTGTGTTTCATCGTCAATAAGAAGGTCCAAGGGATACAGGAAATCTGAATTGAAGCATCGGAATCTGAAACTGGACTCACAGGAGAGGTTCAAATCATAGAAAGTGAGAGTCTCAGTCCTCTTGTACTTAAGTCGCAATTGTGCCTTTTGTATTAAATTCGGAAGTAATTTCTGTGTTTCATCGTCAACAAGAACGTCCAAGGGATACAGTAAACCTGAAGTATAGGATCGGAATCTAAAACTGGACTCACAGGAGAGGTTCAAATCGCAGAAAGTGAGAGTGTCAGACCTCTTGTACTTAAGTCGGCATTGTGCCATTTGTATTAAATTCGGATGCAATTCCTGTGATTCATAGTCAATAAGAAGGTCCAAGGGATACAGTAAACCTGAAGTGAAACATCGGAATCTAAAACTGGACTCACAGGAAAGGTTCAAATCATAGAAAGTTAGAGTGTCACTCCTCTTGTACTTAAGTCGGTATTGTGCCATTTGTATTAAATACGGATGCAATTTCTGTGTTTTTTCGTCAATAAGAAGGTCCAAGGGATACAGTTAACCTGAAGTGAAGCATCCGAATCTAAAACTGACCTCACAGGAGAGGTTCGAATCATAGAGAGTAAGAGTGACAGTCCTCTTGTACTTAAGTCGGCATTGTGCCATTTGTATTAAATTCGGATGCAATTTCTGTGTTTCATCGTCAATAAGAAAGTCCAAAAGATACAGTAAACCTGAAGTGAAGCATCCGAATCCAAAACTGGACTCACAGGAGAGGTTCAAATCATAGAAAGTTAGAGTGTCAGTCCTATTGCACGGAAGTCGGCATTGTGCCATTTGTATTAAATTCGGATCCAAATTCTGTGCTTCATCGTCAATAAGAAGGTCCAAGGGATACAGTAAACCTGAAGTGAAGCATCGGAATCTAAAACTGGACTCACATGAGAGGTTCAAAACATAGAAAGTTAGAGTGTCAGTCCTCTTGCACTTAAGTCGGCGTGGTGCCTTTTGAATTTAATTCCGATGCAACTTCTGTGTTTCATCGTCAATAAGAAGGTGCAAGGTATACAGTAAACCTCAAGTGAAGCACCGGAATCTAAAACTGGGCTCACAGGAGAGGTTCAAATCATAGAAAGTGAGAGTGTCAGTCCTCTTGTACTTTAGTCGCCATTGTGCCGTTTGTATTAAATTCGGATGCAATTTCTGTGTTTCATCGTCAATAAGAAGGTCCAAGGGATACAGTAAACCTGAAGTATAGCATCGGAATCTAAAACTAAACTCATAGGAGAGGTTCAAATCATAGAAAGTTCGAGTGTCAGTCCTCTTGTACTTAAGTCGGCATTGTGCCTTTTGAATTTAATTCCGATGCAATTTCTGTGTATCATCGTCAATAAGATGGTCCAAGGGATACAGTAAACCTTAAGCGAAGCATCGGAATCTAAAACTGGACTCACAGGAGAGGTTCAAATCATAGAGAGGGAGAGTGTCAGTCCTCTTTTACTTAAGTTGGCACTGTGCCTTTTGAATTTAATTCAGTTGCAATTTCTGTGTTTCATCGTCAATAAGAAGGTCCAAGGGATACAGTAAACCTGAAGTGAAGCATCGGAATCTGAAACTGGACTCACAGGAGAGGTTCAATTCATTGAAAGTGAGAGTGGCTGTCCTCTTGTACTTAAGTCGGAATTGTGTCTTTTGTATTAAATTCGGATGCAAACTCTGTGTTTCATCGTCAATAAGAAGGTCCAAGGGATACAGTAAACCTGAAGTGAAGCATCGGAATCGAAAACTCGACCCACAGGAGAGGTTCAAATCATAGAAAGTTTGAGTGTCAGTCCTCTTGTACTTAAGTCGGCATTGTGCCTTTTGAATTTAATTCCGATGCAATTTCTGTGTTTCATCGTCAATAAGAAGGTCCAAGGGATACAGTAAACCAGAAATGAAGCATCGGAATCTAAAACTGGAATCACAGGAGAGGTTCAAATCATAGAAAGTGAGAGTCTCAGTCCTCTTGTACTTAAGTCGCAATTGTGCCTTTTGTATTAAATTCGGATGCAATTTCTGTGTTTCATCGTCAACAAGAACGTCCAAGGGATACAGTAAACCTGAAGTATAGGATCGGAATCTAAAACTGGACTCACAGGAGAGGTTCAAATCGTAGAAAGTGTGAGTGTCAGACCTCTTGTACTTAAGTCGGCATTGTGCCATTTGTATTAAATTCGGATGCAATTCCTGTGATTCATAGTCAATAAGAAGGTCCAAGGGATACAGTAAACCTGAAGTGAAACATCGGAATCTAAAACTGGACTCACAGGAAAGGTTCAAATCATAGAAAGTTAGAGTGTCACTCCTCTTGTACTTAAGTCGGTATTGTGCCATTTGTATTAAATACGGATGCAATTTCTGTGTTTTTTCGTCAATAAGAAGGTCCAAGGGATACAGTTAACCTGAAGTGAAGCATCCGAATCTAAAACTGACCTCACAGGAGAGGTTCGAATCTTAGAGGGTAAGAGTGACAGTCCTCTTGTACTTAAGTCGGCATTGTGCCATTTGTATTTAATTCGGATGCAATTTCTGTGTTTCATCGTCAATAAGAAGGTCCAAGGGATACAGTAAACCTGAAGTGAAGGATCCGAATCCAAAACTGGACTCACAGGAGAGGTTCAAATCATAGAAAGTTAGAGTGTCAGTCCTATTGCACGTAAGTCGGCATTGTGCCATTTGTATTAAATTCGGATGCAAATTCTGTGCTTCATCGTCAATAAGAAGGTCCAAGGGATACAGTAAACCAGAAATGAAGCATCGAAACCTAAAACTGGAATCACAGGAGAGGTTCAAATCATAAAAAGTTTGAATGTCAGTCCTCTTGTACTTAAGTCGGCATTGTGCCTTTTGTATTAAATTCGGATGCAAAATCTGTGTTTCATCGTCAATAAGAAGGTCCAAGGGATACAGTAAACCTGATGTGAAGCATCGGAATCGAAAACTGGGCCCACAGGAGAGGTTCAAATCATAGAAAGTTTGAGTGTCACTCCTCTTGTACTTAAGTCGGCATTGTGCCTTTTGAATTTATTTCCGATGCAATTTCTGTGTTTCATCGTCAATAAGAAGGTGCAAGGTATACAGTAAACCTGAAGTGAAGCACCGGAATCTAAAACTGGGCTCACAGGAGAGGTTCAAATCATAGAAAGTGAGAGTGTCAGTCCTCTTGTACTTTAGTCGCCATTGTGCCGTTTGTATTAAATTCGGATGCAATTTCTGTGTTTCATCGTCAATAAGAAGGTCCTAGGGATACAGTAACCCTGAAGTATAGCATCGGAATCTAAAACTAAACTCTTAGGAGAGGTTCAAATCATTGAAAGTTAGAGTGTCAGTCCTCTTGTACTTAAGTCGGAATTGTGTCTTTTGTATTAAATTCGGATGCAAACTCTGTGTTTCATCGTCAATAAGAAGATCCAAGGGATACAGTAAGCCAGAAATGAAGCATCGGAATCTAAAACTGGAATCACAGGAGAGGTTCAAACCATAAAAAGTTTGAGTGTCAGTGCTCTTGTACTTAAGTCGGCATTGTGCCTTTTGTATTAAATTCGGATGCAAACTCTGTGTTTCATCGTCAATAAGAAGGTCCAAGGGATACAGTAAACCTGATGTGAAGCATCGGAATCGAAAACTGGACCCACAGGAGAGGTTCAAATCATAGAAAGTTTGAGTGTCAGTCCTCTTGTACTTAAGTCGGCATTGTGCCTTTTGAATTTAATTCCGATGCAATTTCAGTGTTTCATCGTCAATAAGCAGGTTCAAGGGATACAGCAAACCTGAAGTGAAGCATCGGAATCTGAAACTGGACTCGCAGGAGATGTTCAAATCATTGAAAGTGAGAGTGTCGGTCCTCTTGTACTTAGGTCGGCATTGGGCCATTTGTATTTAATTCGGATGCAATTTCTGTGTTTCATCGTCAATAAGAATGTCAAAGGGATACAGTAAACCTGAAGTGAAGCATCCGAATCTAAAACTGGACTCACAGGAGAGGTTCAAATCATAGAAAGTGAGAGTGTCAGTCCTCTTGTACTTAAGTCGGCATTGTGCCTTTTGAATTTAATTCCGATGCAATTTCTGTAAATCATCGTCAATAAGATGGTCCAAGGGATACAGTAAACCTTAAGCGAAGCATCGGAATCTAAAACTGGACTCACAGGAGAGGTTCTAATCATAGAGAGTGAGAGTGTCAGACCTCTTTTACTAAAGTCGGCATTGTGCCTTTTGAATTTAATTCAGTTGCAATTTCTGTGTTTCATCGTCAATAAGAAGGTCCAAGGGATACAGTAAACCTGAAGTGAAGCATCGGAATCTGAAACTGGACTCACAGGAGAGGTTCAAATCATAGAAAGTGAGAGTGGCAGTCCTCTTGTACTTAAGTCGGAATTGTGTCTTTTGTATTAAATTCGGATGCAAACTCTGTGTTTCATCGTCGATAAGAAGGTCCAAGGGATACAGTAAACCTGAAATGAAGCATCGGAATCTAAAACTGGAATCACAGGAGAGGTTCAAATCATAAAAAGTTTGAGTGTCAGTCCTCTTGTACTTAAATCGGCATTGTGCATTTTGTATTAAATTCGGATGCAAACTCTGTGTTTCATCGTCAATAAGAAGCTCCAAGGGATACAGTGAATCTGATGTGAAGCATCGGAATCGAAAACTCGACCCACAGGAGAGGTTCAAATCATAGAAAGTTTGAGTGTCAGTCCTCTTGTACTTAAGTCGGCATTGTGCCTTTTGAATTTAATTCCGATGCAATTTCTGTGTTTCATCGTCAATAAGAAGGTCCAAGGGATACAGTAAATCTGAAGTGAAGCATCGGAATCTGAAACTGGACTCACAGGAGAGGTTCAAATCATAGAAAGTTAGAGTGTCACTCCTCTTGTACTTAAGTCGGTATTGTGCCATTTGTATTAAATACGGATGCAATTTCTGTGTTTTTTCGTCAATAAGAAGGTCCAAGGGATACAGTTAACCTGAAGTGAAGCATCCGAATCTAAAACTGACCTCACAGGAGAAGTTCGAATCATAGAGAGTAAGAGTGACAGTCCTCTTGTACTTAAGTCGGCATTGTGCCATTTGTATTAAATTCGGATGCAATTTCTGTGTTTCATCGTCAATAAGAAGGTCCAAGGGATACAGTAAACCTGAAGTGAAGCATCCGAATCCAAAACTGGACTCACAGGAGAGGTTCAAATCATAGAAAGTTAGAGTGTCAGTCCTATTGCACGGAAGTCGGCATTGTGCCATTTGTATTAAATTCGGATGCAATTTCTGTGTTTCATCGTCAATAAGAAGGCGCAAGGTATACAGTAAACCTCAAGTGAAGCCAGGAATCTAAAACTGGGCTCACAGGAGAGGTTCAAATCATAGAAAGTGAGAGTGTCAGTCCTCTTGTACTTTAGTCGCCATTGTGCCGTTTGTATTAAATTCGGATGCAATTTCTGTGTTTCATCGTCAATATGAAGGTCCAAGGGATACAGTAAACCTGAAGTATAGCATCGGAATCTAAAACTAAACTCATAGGAGAGGTTCAAATCATAGAAAGTTCGAGTGTCAGTCCTCTTGTACTTAAGTCGGCATTGTGCCTTTTGAATTTAATTCCGATGCAATTTCTGTGTATCATCGTCAATAAGATGGTCCAAGGGATACAGTAAACCTTAAGCGAAGCATCGGAATCTAAAACTGGACTCACAGGAGAGGTTCAAATCATAGAGAGTGAGAGTGTCAGTCCTCTTGTACTTTAGTCGCCATTGTGCCGTTTGTATTAAATTCGGATGCAATTTCTGTGTTCCATCGTCTATAAGAAGGTCCAAGGGATACAGTAAACCTGAAGTATAGCATCGGAATCTAAAACTAAACTCATAGGAGAGGTTCAAATCATAGAAAGTACGAGTGTCAGTCCTCTTGTACTTAAGTCGGAATTGTGTCTTTTGTATTAAATTCGGATGCAAACTCTGTGTTTCATCGTCAATAAGAAGGTCCAAGGGATACAGTAAACCTTAAAATGAAGCATCGAAACCTAAAACTGGAATCACAGGAGAGGTTCAAATCATAAAAAGTTTGAGTGTCAGTCCTCTTGTACTTAAGTCGGCATTGTGCGTTTTGTATTAAATTCGGATGCAAAATCTGTGTTTCATCGTCAATAAGAAGGTCCAAGGGATACAGTAAACCTGATGTGAAGCATCGGAATCGAAAACTGGACCCACAGGAGAGGTTCAAATCATAGAAAGTTTGAGTGTCAGTCCTCTTGTACTTAAGTCGGCATTGTGCCTTTTCAATTTATTTCCGATGCAATTTCTGTGTTTCATCGTCAATAAGAAGGTGCAAGGTATACAGTAAACCTGAAGTGAAGCACCGGAATCTAAAACTGGGCTCACAGGAGAGGTTCAAATCATAGAAAGTGAGAGTGTCAGTCCTCTTGTACTTTAGTCGCCATTGTGCCGTTTGTATTAAATTCGGATGCAATTTCTGTGTTTCATCGTCAATAAGAAGGTCCTAGGGATACAGTAACCCTGAAGTATAGCATCGGAATCTAAAACTAAACTCATAGGAGAGGTTCAAATCATTGAAAGTTAGAGTGTCAGTCCTCTTGTACTTAAGTCGGAATTGTGTCTTTTGTATTAAATTCGGATGCAAACTCTGTGTTTCATCGTCAATAAGAAGGTCCAAGGGATACAGTAAACCAGAAATGAAGCATCGGAATCTAAAACTGGAATCACAGGAGAGGTTCAAATCATAGAAAGTGAGAGTGTCAGTCCTCATGTACTTAAGTCGGCATTGTGCCATTTGTATTAAATTCGGATGCAATTTCTGTGTTTCATCTTCAATAAGAAAATCCAAGGGATACAGTAAACCTGAAGTGAAGCATCGGAATCTAAAACTAGACACACAGGAGAGGTTCAAATCATAGAAAGTTAGAGTGTCAGTCCTCTTGCACATAAGTCGGCATTGTGCCTTTTGTATTAAATTCGGATGCAAACTCTGTGTTTCATCGTGAATAAGAAGGTCCAAGGGATACAGTAAACCTGAAGTGAAGCATCGGAATCTTAAACTGGACTCACAGGAGAGGTTCAAATCATAGAAAGTTTGAGTCTCAGTCCTCTTGTACTTAAGTCGGCATTGTGCCTTTTGAATTTAATTCCGATGCAATTTCTGTAAATCATGGTCAATAAGATGGTCCAAGGGATACAGTAAACCTTAAGCGAAGCATCGGAATCTAAAACTGGACTCACAGGAGAGGTTCAAATCATAGAGAGTGAGAGTGTCAGACCTGTTTTACTAAAGTCGGCATTGTGCCTTTTGAATTTCATTCAGTTGCAAATTCTGTGTTTCATCGTCAATAAGAAGGTCCAAGGGATACAGTAAACCTGAATTGAAGCATCGGAATCTGAAACTGGACTCACAGGAGAGGTTCAAATCATAGAAAGTGAGAGTGGCAGTCCTCTTGTACTTAAGTCGGAATTGTGTTTTTTGTATTAAATTCGGATGCAAACTCTGTGTTTCATCGTCAATAAGAAGGTCCAAGGGATACAGTAAACCTGAAATGAAGCATCGTAATCTAAAACTGGAATCACAGGAGAGGTTCAAATCATAAAAAGTTTGAGTGTCAGTCCTCTTGTACTTAAGTCGGCATTGTGCATTTTGTATTAAATTCGCATGCAAACTCTGTGTTTCATCGTCAATAAGAAGGTGCAAGGTATACAGTAAACCTGAAGTGAAGCACCGGAATCTAAAACTGGGCTCACAGGAGAGGTTCAAATCATAGAAAGTGAGAGTGTCAGTCCTCTTGTACTTTAGTCGCCATTGTGCCGTTTGTATTAAATTCGGATGCAATTTCTGTGTTTCATCGTCAATAAGAAGGTTTCAAGGGATACAGTAAACCTGAAGTATAGCATCGGAATCTAAAACTAAACTCATAGGAGAGGTTCAAATCATAGAAAGTTCGAGTGTCAGTCCTCTTGTACTTAAGTCGGCATTGTGCCTTTTGAATTTAATTCCGATGCAATTTCTGTGTATCATCGTCAATAAGATGGTCCAAGGGATACAGTAAACCTTAAGCGAAGCATCGGAAGCTAAAACTGGACTCACAGGAGAGGTTCAAATCATAGAGAGTGAGAGTGTCAGTCCTCTTTTACTTAAGTTGGCATTGTGCCTTTTGAATTTAATTCAGTAGCAATTTCTGTGTTTCATCGTCAATAAGAAGGTCCAAGGGATACAGTAAACCTGAAGTGAAGCATCGGAATCTGAAACTGGACTCACAGGAGAGGTTCAAATCATAGAAAGTGAGAGTGGCAGTCCTCTTGTACTTAAGTCGGAATTGTGTCTTTTGTATTAAATTCGGATGCAAACTCTGTGCTTCATCGTCGATAAGAAGGTCCAAGGAATACAGTAAACCTGAAATGAAGCATCGGAATCTAAAACTGGAATCACAGGAGAGGTTCAAATCATAAAAAGTTTGAGTGTCAGTCCTCTTGTACTTAAGTCGGCATTGTGCATTTTGTATTAAATTCGGATGCAAACTCTGTGTTTCATCGTCAATAAGAAGGTCCAAGGGATACAGTGAACCTGATGTGAAGCATCGGAATCGAAAACTCGACCCACAGGAGAGGTTCAAATCATAGAAAGTTTGAGTGTCAGTCCTCTTGTACTTAAGTCGGCATTGTGCCTTTTGAATTTAATTCCGATACAATTTCTGTGTTTCATCGTCAATAAGAAGGTCCAAGGGATACAGTAAACCAGAAATGAAGCATAGGAATCTAAAACTGGAATCACAGGAGAGGTTCAAATCATAGAAAGTGAGAGTCTCAGTCCTCTTGTACTTAAGTCGCAATTGTGCCTTTTGTATTAAATTCGGATGCAATTTCTGTGTTTCATCGTCAACAAGAACGTCCAAGGGATACAGTAAACCTGAAGTATAGGATCGGAATCTAAAACTGGACTCACAGGAGAGGTTCAAATCGTAGAAAGTGAGAGTGTCAGACCTCTTGTACTTAAGTCGGCATTGTGCCATTTGTATTAAATACGGGTGCAATTCCTGTGATTCATAGTCAATAAGAAGGTCCAAGGGATACAGTAAACCTGAAGTGAAACATCGGAATCTAAAACTGGACTCACAGGAAAGGTTCAAATCATAGAAAGTTAGAGTGTCACTCCTCTTGTACTTTAGTCGGTATTGTGCCATTTGTATTAAATACGGATGCAATTTCTGTGTTTTTTCGTCAATAAGAAGGTCCAAGGGATACAGTTAACCTGAAGTGAAGCATCCGAATCTAAAACTGACCTCACAGGAGAGGTTCGAAACATAGAGAGTAAGAGTGACAGTCCTCTTGTACTTAAGTCGGCATTGTACCATTTGTATTAAATTCGGATGCAATTTCTGTGTTTCATCGTCAATAAGAAGGTCCAAGGGATACAGTAAACCAGAAGTGAAGCATCCGAATCCAAAACTGGACTCACAGGAGAGGTTCAAATCATAGAAAGTTAGAGTGTCAGTCCTATTGCACGTAAGTCGGCATTGTGCCATTTGTATTAAATTCGGATGCAAATTCTGTGCTTCATCGTCAATAAGAAGGTCCAAGGGATACAGTAAACCTGACGTGAAGCATCGGAATCTAAAACTGGACTCACAGGAGAGGTTCAAAACATAGAAAGTTAGAGTGTCAGTCCTCTTGCACTTAAGTCGGCGTGGTGCCTTTTGAATTTAATTCCGATGCAAATTCTGTGTTTCATCGTCAATAAGAAGGTGCAAGGTATACAGTAAACCTGAAGTGAAGCACCGGAATCTAAAACTGGGCTCACAGGAGAGGTTCAAATCATAGAAAGTGAGAGTGTCAGTCCTCTTGTACTTTAGTCGCCATTGTGCCGTTTGTATTAAATTCGGATGCAATTTCTGTGTTTCATCGTCAATAAGAAGGTCCAAGGGATACAGTAAACCTGAAGTATAGCATCGGAATCTAAAACTAAACTCATAGGAGAGGTTCAAATCTTAGAAAGTTCGAGTGTCAGTCCTCTTGTACTTAAGTCGGAATTGTGTCTTTTGTATTAAATTCGGATGCAAACTCTGTGTTTCATCGTCAATAAGAAGGTCCAAGGGATACAGTAAACCAGAAATGAAGCATCGAAACCTAAAACTGGAATCACAGGAGAGGTTCAAATCATAAAAAGTTTGAGTGTCAGTCCTCTTGTACTTAAGTCAGCATTGTGCCTTTTGTATTAAATTCGGATGCAAAATCTGTGTTTCATCGTCAATAAGAAGGTCCAAGGGATACAGTAAACCTGATGTGAAGCATCGGAATCGAAAACTGAACCCACAGGAGAGGTTCAAATCATAGAAAGTTTGAGTGTCAGTCCTCTTGTACTTAAGTCGGCATTGTGCCTTTTGAATTTATTTCCGATGCAATTTCTGTGTTTCATCGTCAATAAGAAGTTGCAAGGTATACAGTAAACCTGAAGTGAAGCACCGGAATCTAAAACTGGGCTCACAGGAGAGGTTCAAATCATAGAAAGTGAGAGTGTCAGTCCTCTTGTACTTTAGTCGCCATTGTGCCGTTTGTATTAAATTCGGATGCAATTTCTGTGTTTCATCGTCAATAAGAAGGTCCAAGGGATACAGTAAACCTGAAGTATAGCATCGGAATCTAAAACTAAACTCATAGGAGAGGTTCAAATCATAGAAAGTTAGAGTGTCAGTCCTCTTGTACTTAAGTCGGAATTGTGTCTTTTGTATTAAATTCGGATGCAAACTCTGTGTTTCGTCGTCAATAAGAAGGTCCTAGGGATACAGTAAACCAGAAATGAAGCATCGGAATCTAAAACTGGAATCACAGGAGAGGTTCAAATCATAAAAAGTTTGAGTGTCAGTCCTCTTGTACTTAAGTCGGCATTGTGCCTTTTGTATTAAATTCGGATGCAAACTCTGTGTTTCGTCGTCAATAAGAAGGTCCAAGGGATACAGTAAACCTGATGTGAAGCATCGGAATCGAAAACTGGACCCACAGGAGAGGTTCAAATCATAGAAAGTGAGAGTGTCAGTCCTCTTGTACATAAGTCGGCATTGTGGCATTTGTATAAAATTCGGATGCAATTTCTGTGTTTCATCGTCAATAAGCAGGTTCAAGGGATACAGCAAACCTGAAGTGAAGCATCGGAATCTGAAACTGGACTCGCAGGAGATGTTCAAATCATAGAAAGTGAGAGTGTCGGTCCTCTTGTACTTAGGTCGGCATTGGGCCATTTGTATTTAATTCGGATGCAATTTCTGTGTTTCATCGTCAATAAGAAGGTCCAAGGGATACAGTAAACCTGAAGTGAAGCATCGGAATCTAAAACTGGACTCACAGGAGAGGTTCAAATCATAGAAAGTGAGAGTGTCAGTCCTCTTGTACTTAAGTCGGCATTGTGCCATTTGTATTAAATTCGGATGCAATTTCTGTGTTTCATCTTCAATAAGAAAATCCAAGGGATACAGTAAACCTGAAGTGAAGCATCGGAATCTAAAACTAGACACACAGGAGAGGTTCAAATCATAGAAAGTTAGAGTGTCAGTCCTCTTGCACATAAGTCGGCATTGTGCCTTTTGTATTAAATTCGGATGCAAACTCTGTGTTTCATCGTGAATAAGAAGGTCCAAGGGATACAGTAAACCTGAAGTTAAGCATCGGAATCTTAAACTGGACTCACAGGAGAGGTTCAAATCATAGAAAGTTTGAGTGTCAGTCCTCTTGTACTTAAGTCGGCATTGTGCCTTTTGAATTTAATTCCGATGCAATTTCTGTAAATCATCGTCAATAAGATGGTCCAAGGGATACAGTAAACCTTAAGCGAAGCATCGGAATCTAAAACAGGACTCACAGGAGAGGTTCAAATCATAGAGAGTGAGAGTGTCAGACCTCTTTTACTAAAGTCGGCATTGTGCCTTTTGAATTTAATTCAGTTGCAATTTCTGTGTTTCATCGTCAATAAGAAGGTCCAAGGGATACAGTAAACCTGAATTGAAGCATCGGAATCTGAAACTGGACTCACAGGAAAGGTTCAAATCATAGAAAGTGAGAGTGGCAGTCCTCTTGTACTTAAGTCGGAATTGTGTCTTTTGTATTAAATTCGGATGCAAACTCTGTGTTTCATCGTCAATAAGAAGGTCCAAGGGATACAGTAAACCTGAAATGAAGCATCGGAATCTAAAACTGGAATCACAGGAGAGGTTCAAATCATAAAATGTTTGAGTGTCAGTCCTCTTGTACTTAAGTCGGCATTGTGCATTTTGTATTAAATTCGCATGCAAACTCTGTGTTTCATCGTCAATAAGAAGGTGCAAGGTATACAGTAAACCTGAAGTGAAGCACCGGAATCTAAAACTGGGCTCACAGGAGAGGTTCAAATCATAGAAAGTGAGAGTGTCAGTCCTCTTGTACTTTAGTCGCCATTGTGCCGTTTGTATTAAATTCGGATGCAATTTCTGTGTTTCATCGTCAATAAGAAGGTTTCAAGGGATACAGTAAACCTGAAGTATAGCATCGGAATCTAAAACTAAACTCATAGGAGAGGTTCAAATCATAGAAAGTTCGAGTGTCAGTCCTCTTGTACTTAAGTCGGCATCGTGCCTTTTGAATTTAATTCCGATGCAATTTCTGTGTATCATCGTCAATAAGATGGTCCAAGGGATACAGTAAACCTTAAGCGAAGCATCGGAAGCTAAAACTGGACTCACAGGAGAGGTTCAAATCATAGAGAGTGAGAGTGTCAGTCCTCTTTTACTTATGTTGGCATTGTGCCTTTTGAATTTAATTCAGTAGCAATTTCTGTGTTTCATCGTCAATAAGAAGGTCCAAGGGATACAGTAAATCTGAAGTGAAGCATCGGAATCTGAAACTGGACTCACAGGAGAGGTTCAAATCATAGAAAGTGAGAGTGGCAGTCCTCTTGTACTTAAGTCGGAATTGTGTCTTTTGTATTAAATTCGGATGCAAACTCTGTGCTTCATCGTCGATAAGAAGGTCCAAGGAATACAGTAAACCTGAAATGAAGCATCGGAATCTAAAACTGGAATCACAGGAGAGGTTCAAATCATAAAAAGTTTGAGTGTCAGTCCTCTTGTACTTAAGTCGGCATTGTGCATTTTGTATTAAATTCGGATGCAAACTCTGTGTTTCATCGTCAATAAGAAGGTCCAAGGGATACAGTGAACCTGATGCGAAGCATCGGAATCGAAAACTCGACCCACAGGAGAGGTTCAAATCATAGAAAGTTTGAGTGTCAGTCCTCTTGTACTTAAGTCGGCATTGTGCCTTTTGAATTTAATTCCGATGCAATTTCTGTGTTTCATCGTCAATAAGAAGGTCCAAGGGATACAGTAAACCAGAAATGAAGCATCGGAATCTAAAACTGGAATCACAGGAGAGGTTCAAATCATAGAAAGTGAGAGTCTCAGTCCTCTTGTACTTAAGTCGCAATTGTGCCTTTTGTATTAAATTCGGATGCAATTTCTGTGTTTCATCGTCAACAAGAACGTCCAAGGGATACAGTAAACCTGAAGTATAGGATCGGAATCTAAAACTGGACTCACAGGAGAGGTTCAAATCGTAGAAAGTGAGAGTGTCAGACCTCTTGTACTTAAGTCGGCATTGTGCCATTTGTATTAAATTCGGATGCAATTCCTGTGATTCATAGTCAATAACAAGGTCCAAGGGATACAGTAAACCTGAAGTGAAACATCGGAATCTAAAACTGGGCTCACAGGAAAGGTTCAAATCATAGAAAGTTAGAGTGTCACTCCTCTTGTACTTAAGTCGGTATTGTGCCATTTGTATTAAATACGGATGCAATTTCTGTGTTTTTTCGTCAATAAGAAGGTCCAAGGGATACAGTTAACCTGAAGTGAAGCATCCGAATCTAAAACTGACCTCACAGGAGAGGTTCGAATCATAGAGAGTAAGAGTGACAGTCCTCTTGTACTTAAGTCGGCATTGTGCCATTTGTATTAAATTCGGATGCAATTTCTGTGTTTCATCGTCAATAAGAAGGTCCAAGGGATACAGTAAACCTGAAGTGAAGCATCCGAATCCAAAACTGGACTCACAGGAGAGGTTCAAATCCTAGAAAGTTAGAACGTCAGTCCTATTGCACGTAAGTCGGCATTGTGCCATTTGTATTAAATTCGGATGCAAATTCTGTGCTTCATCGTCAATAAGAAGGTCCAAGGGATACAGTAAACCTGAAGTTAAGCATCGGAATCTAAAACTGGACTCACAGGAGAGGTTCAAAACATAGAAAGTTAGAGTGTCAGTCCTCTTGCACTTAAGTCGGCGTGGTGCCTTTTGAATTTAATTCCGATGCAAATTCTGTGTTTCATCGTCAATAAGAAGGTGCAAGGTATACAGTAAACCTGAAGTGAAGCACCGGAATCTAAAACTGGGCTCACAGGAGAGGTTCAAATCATAGAAAGTGAGAGTGTCAGTCCTCTTGTACTTTAGTCGCCATTGTGCCGTTTGTATTAAATTCGGATGCAATTTCTGTGTTTCATCGTCAATAAGAAGGTCCAAGGGATACAGTAAACCTGAAGTATAGCATCGGAATCTAAAACTAAACTCATAGGAGATGTTCAAATCTTAGAAAGTTCGAGTGTCAGTCCTCTTGTACTTAAGTCGGAATTGTGTCTTTTGTATTAAATTCGGATGCAAACTCTGTGTTTCATCGTCAATAAGAAGGTCCAAGGGATACAGTAAACCAGAAATGAAGCATCGAAACCTAAAACGGGAATCACAGGAGAGGTTCAAATCATAAAAAGTTTGAGTGTCAGTCCTCTTGTACTTAAGTCAGCATTGTGCCTTTTGTATTAAATTCGGATGCAAAATCTGTGTTTCATCGTCAATAAGAAGGTCCAAGGGATACAGTAAACCTGATGTGAAGCATCGGAATCGAAAACTGAACCCACAGGAGAGGTTCAAATCATAGAAAGTTTGAGTGTCAGTCCTCTTGTACTTAAGTCGGCATTGTGCCTTTTGAATTTATTTCCGATGCAATTTCTGTGTTTCATCGTCAATAAGAAGTTGCAAGGTATACAGTAAACCTGAAGTGAAGCACCGGAATCTAAAACTGGGCTCACAGGAGAGGTTCAAATCATAGAAAGTGAGAGTGTCAGTCCTCATGTACTTTAGTCGCCATTGTGTCGTTTGTATTAAATTCGGATGCAATTTCTGTGTTTCATCGTCAATAAGAAGGTCCAAGGGATACAGTAAACCTGAAGTATTGCATCGGAATCTAAAACTAAACTCATAGGAGAGGTTCAAATCATAGAAAGTTAGAGTGTCAGTCCTCTTGTACTTAAGTCGGAATTGTGTCTTTTGTATTAAATTCGGATGCAAACTCTGTGTTTCATCGTCAATAAGAAGGTCCTAGGGATACAGTAAACCAGAAATGAAGCATCGGACACTAAAACTGGAATCACAGGAGAGGTTCAAATCATAAAAAGTTTGAGTGTCAGTCCTCTTGTACTTAAGTCGGCATTGTGCCTTTTGTATTAAATTCGGATGCAAACTCTGTGTTTCGTCGTCAATAAGAAGGTCCAAGGGATACAGTAAACCTGATGTGAAGCATCGGAATCGAAAACTGGACCCACAGGAGAGGTTCAAATCATAGAAAGTGAGAGTGTCAGTCCTCTTGTACTTAAGTCGGCATTGTGGCATTTGTATAAAATTCGGATGCAATTTCTGTGTTTCATCGTCAATAAGAAGGTCCAAGGGATACAGTAAACCTGAAGTGAAGCATCCGAATCCAAAACTGGACTCACAGGAGATGTTCAAATCATAGAAAGTTAGAGTGTCAGTCCTGTTGCACGTAAGTCGGCATTGTGCCATTTGTATTAAATTCGGATGCAAATTCTGTGCTTCATCGTCAATAAGAAGGTCCAAGGGATACAGTAAACCTGAAGTGAAGCATCGGAATCTAAAACTGGACTCACAGGAGAGGTTCAAAACATAGAAAGTTAGAGAGTCAGTCCTCTTGCACTTAAGTCGGCGTGGTGCCTTTTGAATTTAATTCCGATGCAACTTCTGTGTTTCATCGTCAATAAGAAGGTGCAAGGTATACAGTAAACCTGAAGTGAAGCACCGGAATCTAAAACTGGGCTCACAGGAGAGGTCCAAATCATAGAAAGTGAGAGTGTCAGTCCACTTGTACTTTAGTCGCCATTGTGCCGTTTGTATTAAATTCGGATGCAAACTCTGTGTTTCATCGTCAATTAGAAGGTCCAAGGGATACAGTAAACCAGAAATGAAGCATCGGAATCTAAAACTGGAATCACAGGAGAGGTTCAAATCATAAAAAGTTTGAGTGTCAGTCCTCTTGTACTTAAGTCGGCATTGTGTCTTTTGTATAAAATTCGGATGCAAACTCTGTGTTTCATCGTCAATAAGAAGGTCCAAGGGATACAGTAAACCAGAAATGAAGCATCGAAACCTAAAACTGGACCCACAGGAGAGGTTCAAATCATAGAAAATTTGAGTGTCAGTCCTCTTGTACTTACGTCGGCATTGTGCCCTTTGAATTCAATTCCGATTCAATTTCAGTGTTTCATCGTCAATAAGCAGGTTCAAGGGATACAGCAAACCTGAAGTGAAGCATCGGAATCTGAAACTGGACTCGCAGGAGATGTTCAAATCATAGAAAGTGAGAGTGTCGGTCCTCTTGTACTTAGGTCGGCATTGGGCCATTTGTATTTAATTCGGATGCAATTTCTGTGTTTCATCGTCAATAAGAAGGTCCAAGGGATACAGTAAACCTGAAGTGAAGCATCGGAATCTAAAACTGGACTCACAGGAGAGTTTCAAGTCATAGAAAGTGAGAGTGTCAGTCCTCTTGTACTTAAGTCGGCATTGTGCCATTTGTATTAAATTCGGATGCAATTTCTGTGTTTCATCTTCAATAAGAAAATCCAAGGGATACAGTAAACCTGAAGTGAAGCATCGGAATCTAAAACTAGACACACAGGAGAGGTTCAAATCATAGAAAGTTAGAGTGTCAGTCCTCTTGCACGTACGTCGGCATTGTGCCTTTTGTATTAAATTCGGATGCAAACTCTGTGTTTCATCGTGAATAAGAAGGTCCAAGGGATACAGTAAACCTGAAGTGAAGCATCGGAATCTAAAACTGGACTCACAGGAGAGGTTCAAATCATAGAAAGTTTGAGTGTCAGTCCTCTTGTACTTAAGTCGGCATTGTGCCTTTTGAATTTAAATCCGATGCAATTTCTGTGTATCATCGTCAATAAGATGGTCCAAGGGATACAGTAAACCTTAAGCGAAGCATCGGAATCTAAATCTGGACTCACAGGAGAGGTTCAAATCATAGAGAGTGAGAGTGTCAGTCCTCTTTTACTTAAGTCGGCATTGTGCCTTTTGAATTTAATTCAGTTGCAATTTCTGTGTTTCATCGTCAATAAGAAGGTCCAAGGGATACAGTAATCCTGAAGTGAAGCATCGGAATCTGAAACTGGACTCACAGGAGAGGTTCAAATCATAGAAAGTGAGAGTGGCAGTCCTCTTGTACTTAAGTCGGAATTGTGTCTTTTGTATTAAATTCGGATGCAAACTCTGTGTTTCATCGTCGATAGGAAGGTCCAAGGGATACAGTAAACCTGAAATGTAGCATCGGAATCTAAAACTGGAATCACAGGAGAGGTTCAAATCATAAAAAGTTTGAGTGTCAGTCCTCTTGTACTTAAGTCGGCATTGTGCATTTTGTATTAAATTCGGATGCAAACTCTGTGTTTCATCGTCAATAAGAAGGTCCAAGGGATACAGTGAACCTGATGTGAAGCATCGGAATCGAAAACTCGACCCACAGGAGAGGTTCAAATCATAGAAAGTTTGAGTGTCAGTCCTCTTGTACTTAAGTCGGCATTGTGCCTTTTGAATTTATTTCCGATGCAATTTCTGTGTTTCATCGTCAATAAGAAGTTGCAAGGTATACAGTAAACCTGAAGTGAAGCACCGGAATCTAAAACTGGGCTCACAGGAGAGGTTCAAATCATAGAAAGTGAGAGTGTCAGTCCTCTTGTACTTTAGTCGCCATTGTGCCGTTTGTATTAAATTCGGATGCAGTTTCTGTGTTTCATCGTCAATAAGAAGGTCCAAGGGATACAGTAAACCTGAAGTATAGCATCGGAATCTAAAACTAAACTCATAGGAGAGGTTCAAATCATAGAAAGTTAGAGTGTCAGTCCTCTTGTACTTAAGTCGGAATTGTGTCTTTTGTATTAAATTCGGATGGAAACTCTGTGTTTCATCGTCAATAAGAAGGTCCTAGGGATACAGTAAACCAGAAATGAAGCATCGGAATCTAAAACTGGAATCACAGGAGAGGTTCAAATCATAAAAAGTTTGAGTGTCAGTCCTCTTGTACTTATGTCGGCATTGTGCCTTTTGTATTAAATTCGGATGCAAACTCTGTGTTTCGTCGTCAATAAGAAGGTCCAAGGGATACAGTAAACCTGATGTGAAGCATCGGAATCGTAAACTGGACCCACAGGAGAGGTTCAAATCATAGAAAGTGAGAGTGTCAGTCCTCTTGTACTTAAGTCGGCATTGTGGCATTTGTATAAAATTCGGATGCTATTTCTGTGTTTCATCGTCAATAAGAAGGTCCAAGGGATACAGTAAACCTGAAGTGAAGCATCGGAATCTAAAACTGGACTCACAGGAGAGGTTCAAATCATAGAAAGTTTGAGTGTCAGTCCTCTTGTACTTAAGTCGGCATTGTGCCTTTTGAATTTAAATCCGATGCAATTTCTGTGTATCATCGTCAATAAGATGGTCCAAGGGATACAGTAAACCTTAAGCGAAGCATCGGAATCTAAATCTGGACTCACAGGAGAGGTTCAAATCATAGAGAGTGAGAGTGTCAGTCCTCTTTTACTTAAGTCGGCATTGTGCCTTTTGAATTTAATTCAGTTGCAATTTCTGTGTTTCATCGTCAATAAGAAGGTCCAAGGGATACAGTAATCCTGAAGTGAAGCATCGGAATCTGAAACTGGACTCACAGGAGAGGTTCAAATCATAGAAAGTGAGAGTGGCAGTCCTCTTGTACTTAAGTCGGAATTGTGTCTTTTGTATTAAATTCGGATGCAAACTCTGTGTTTCATCGTCGATAGGAAGGTCCAAGGGATACAGTAAACCTGAAATGTAGCATCGGAATCTAAAACTGGAATCACAGGAGAGGTTCAAATCATAAAAAGTTTGAGTGTCAGTCCTCTTGTACTTAAGTCGGCATTGTGCATTTTGTATTAAATTCGGATGCAAACTCTGTGTTTCATCGTCAATAAGAAGGTCCAAGGGATACAGTGTACCTGATGTGAAGCATCGGAATCGAAAACTCGACCCACAGGAGAGGTTCAAATCATAGAAAGTTTGAGTGTCAGTCCTCTTGTACTTAAGTCGGTATTGTGCCATTTGTATTAAATACGGATGCAATTTCTGTGTTTCATCGTCAATAAGAAGGTCCAAGGGATACAGTAAACCTGAAGTATAGCATCGGAATCTAAAACTAAACACATAGGAGAGGTTCAAATCTTAGAAAGTTCGAGTGTCAGTCCTCTTGTACTTAAGTCGGAATTGTGTCTTTTGTATTAAATTCGGATGCAAACTCTGTGTTTCATCGTCAATAAGAAGGTCCAAGGGATACAGTAAACCAGAAATGAAGCATCGAAACCTAAAACTGGAATCACAGGAGAGGTTCAAATCATAAAAAGTTTGAGTGTCAGTCCTCTTGTACTTAAGTCAGCATTGTGCCTTTTGTATTAAATTCGGATGCAAAATCTGTGTTTCATCGTCAATAAGAAGGTCCAAGGGATACAGTAAACCTGATGTGAAGCATCGGAATCGAAAACTGGACCCACAGGAGAGGTTCAAATCATAGAAAGTTTGAGTGTCAGTCCTCTTGTACTTAAGTCGGCATTGTGCCTTTTGAATTTATTTCCGATGCAATTTCTGTGTTTCATCGTCAATAAGAAGTTGCAAGGTATACAGTAAACCTGAAGTGAAGCACCGGAATCTAAAACTGGGCTCACAGGAGAGGTTCAAATCATAGAAAGTGAGAGTGTCAGTCCTCTTGTACTTTAGTCGCCATTGTGCCGTTTGTATTAAATTCGGATGCAGTTTCTGTGTTTCATCGTCAATAAGAAGGTCCAAGGGATACAGTAAACCTGAAGTATAGCATCGGAATCTAAAACTAAACTCATAGGAGAGGTTCAAATCATAGAAAGTTAGAGTGTCAGTCCTCTTGTACTTAAGACGGAATTGTGTCTTTTGTATTAAATTCGGATGCAAACTCTGTGTTTCATCGTGAATAAGAAGGTCCTAGGGATACAGTAAACCAGAAATGAAGCATCAGAATCAAAAACTGGAATCACAGGAGAGGTTCAAATCATAAAAAGTTTGAGTGTCAGTCCTCTTGTACTTAAGTCGGCATTGTGCCTTTTGTATTAAATTCGGATGCAAACTCTGTGTTTCGTCGTCAATAAGAAGGTCCAAGGGATACAGTAAACCTGATGTGAAGCATCGGAATCGAAAACTGGACCCACAGGAGAGGTTCAAATCATAGAAAGTGAGAGTGTCAGTCCTCTTGTACTTAAGTCGGCATTGTGGCATTTGTATAAAATTCGGATGCTATTTCTGTGTTTCATCGTCAATAAGAAGGTCCAAGGGATACAGTAAACCTGAAGTGAAGCATCCGAATCCAAAACTGGACTCACAGGAGAGGTTCAAATCATAGAAAGTTAGAGTGTCAGTCCTATTGTACGTAAGTCGGCATTGTGCCATTTGTATTAAATTCGGATGCAAATTCTGTGCTTCATCGTCAATAAGAAGGTCCAAGGGATACAGTAATCCTGAAGTGAAGCATCGGAATCTAAAACTGGACTCACAGGAGAGGTTCAAAACATAGAAAGTTAGAGAGTCAATCCTCTTGCACTTAAGTCGGCGTGGTGCCTTTTGAATTTAATTCCGATGCAACTTCTGTGTTTCATCGTCAATAAGAAGGTGCAAGGTATACAGTAAACCTGAAGTGAAGCACCGGAATCTAAAACTGGGCTCACAGGAGAGGTTCAAATCATAGAAAGTGAGAGTGTCAGTCCTCTTGTACTTTAGTCGCCATTGTGCCGTTTGTATTAAATTCGGATGCAATTTCTGTGTTTCATCGTCAATAAGAAGGTCCAAGGGATACAGTAAACCAGAAATGAAGCATCGGAATCTAAAACTGGAATCACAGGAGAGGTTCAAATCATAAAAAGTTTGAGTGTCAGTCCTCTTGTACTTAAGTCGGCATTGTGTCTTTTGTATTAAATTCGGATGCAAACTCTGTGTTTCATCGTCAATAAGAAGGTCCAAGGGATACAGTAAACCAGAAATGAAGCATCGAAACCTAAAACTGGACCCACAGGAGAGGTTCAAATCATAGAAAATTTGAGTGTCAGTCCTCTTGTACTTACGTCGGCATTGTGCCCTTTGAATTTAATTCCGATTCAATTTCAGTGTTTCATCGTCAATAAGCAGGTTCAAGGGATACAGCAAACCTGGAGTGAAGCATCGGAATCTGAAACTGGACTCGCAGGAGATGTTCAAATCATAGAAAGTGAGAGTGTCGGTCCTCTTGTACTTAGGTCGGCATTGGGCCATTTGTATTTAATTCGGATGCAATTTCTGTGTTTCATCGTCAATAAGAAGGTCCAAGGGATACAGTAAACCTGAAGTGAAGCATCGGAATCTAAAACTGGACTCACAGGAGAGTTTCAAATCATAGAAAGTGAGAGTGTCAGTCCTCTTGTACTTAAGTCGGCATTGTGCCATTTGTATTAAATTCGGATGCAATTTCTGTGTTTCATCTTCAATAAGAAAATCCAAGGGATACAGTAAACCTGAAGTGAAGCATCGGAATCTAAAACTAGACACACAGGAGAGGATCAAATCATAGAAAGTTAGAGTGTCAGTCCTCTTGCACGTACGTCGGCATTGTGCCTTTTGTATTAAATTCGGATGCAAACTCTGTGTTTCATCGTGAATAAGAAGGTCCAAGGGATACAGTAAACCTGAAGTGAAGCATCGGAATCTAAAACTGGACTCACAGGAGAGGTTCAAATCATAGAAAGTTTGAGTGTCAGTCCTCTTGTACTTAAGTCGGCATTGTGCCTTTTGAATTTAAATCCGATGCAATTTCTGTGTATCATCGTCAATAAGATGGTCCAAGGGATACAGTAAACCTTAAGCGAAGCATCGGAATCTAAATCTGGACTCACAGGAGAGGTTCAAATCATAGAGAGTGAGAGTGTCAGTCCTCTTTTACTTAAGTCGGCATTGTGCCTTTTGAATTTAATTCAGTTGCAATTTCTGTGTTTCATCGTCAATAAGAAGGTCCAAGGGATACAGTAATCCTGAAGTGAAGCATCGGAATCTGAAACTGGACTCACAGGAGAGGTTCAAATCATAGAAAGTGAGAGTGGCAGTCCTCTTGTACTTAAGTCGGAATTGTGTCTTTTGTATTAAATTCGGATGCAAACTCTGTGTTTCATCGTCGATAGGAAGGTCCAAGGTATACAGTAAATCTGAAATGTAGCATCGGAATCTAAAACTGGAATCACAGGAGAGGTTCAAATCATAAAAAGTTTGAGTGTCAGTCCTCTTGTACTTAAGTCGGCATTGTGCATTTTGTATTAAATTCGGATGCAAACTCTGTGTTTCATCGTCAATAAGAAGGTCCAAGGGATACAGTGAACCTGATGTGAAGCATCGGAATCGAAAACTCGACCCACAGGAGAGGTTCAAATCATAGAAAGTTTGAGTGTCAGTCCTATTGTACTTAATTCGGCATTGTGCCTTTTGAATTTAATTCCGATGCAATTTCTGTGTTTCATCGTCAATAAGAAGGTCCAAGGGATACAGTAAATCTGAAGTGAAGCATCGGAATCTGAAACTGGACTCACAGGAGAGGTTCAAATCATAGAAAGTGAGAGTCTCAGTCCTCTTGTACTTAAGTCGCAATTGTGCCTTTTGTATTAAATTCGGATGCAATTTCTGTGTTTCATCGTCAACAAGAACGTCCAGGGGATACAGTAAACCTGAAGTATAGGATCGGAATCTAAAACTGGACTCACAGGAGAGGTTCAAATCGTAGAAAGTGAGAGTGTCAGACCTCTTCTACTTAAGTCGGCATTGTGCCATTTGTATTAAATTCGGTTGCAATTCCTGTGATTCATAGTCAATAAGAAGGTCCAAGGGATACAGTAAACCTGAAGTGAAACATCGGAATCTAAAACTGGACTCACAGGAAAGGTTCAAATCATAGAAAGTTAGAGTGTCACTCCTCTTGTACTTAAGTCGGTATTGTGCCATTTGTATTAAATACGGATGCAATTTCTGTGTTTTTTCGTCAATAAGAAGGTCGAAGGGATACAGTTAACCTGAAGTGAAGCATCCGAATCTAAAACTGACCTCACAGGAGAGGTTCGAATCATAGAGAGTAAGAGTGACAGTCCTCTTGTACTTAAGTCGGCATTGTGCCATTTGTATTAAATTCGGATGCAATTTCTGTGTTTCATCGTCAATAAGAAGGTCCAAGGGATACAGTAAACCTGAAGTATAGCATCGGAATCTAAAACTAAACTCATAGGAGAGGTTCAAATCATAGAAAGTTAGAGTGTCAGTCCTCTTGTACTTAAGTCGGAATTGTGTCTTTTGTATTAAATTCGGATGCACACTCTGTGTTTCATCGTCAATAAGAAGGTCCTAGGGATACAGTATACCAGAAATGAAGCATCGGAATCTAAAACTGGAATCACAGGAGAGGTTCAAATCATAAAAAGTTTGAGTGTCAGTCCTCTTGTACTTAAGTCGGCATTGTGCCTTTTGTATTAAATTCGGATGCAAACTCTGTGTTTCGTCGTCAATAAGAAGTTCCAAGGGATACAGTAAACCTGATGTGAAGCATCGGAATCGAAAACTGGACCCACAGGAGAGGTTCAAATCATAGAAAGTGAGAGTGTCAGTCCTCTTGTACTTAAGTCGGCATTGTGGCATTTGTATAAAATTCGGATGGTATTTCTGTGTTTCATCGTCAATAAGAAGGTCCAAGGGATACAGTAAACCTGAAGTGAAGCATCCGAATCCAAAACTGGACTCACAGGAGAGGTTCAAATCATAGAAAGTTAGAGTGTCAGTCCTGTTGCACGTAAGTCGGCATTGTGCCATTTGTATTAAATTCGGATGAAAATTCTGTGCTTCATCGTCAATAAGAAGGTCCAAGGGATACAGTAAACCTGAAGTGAAGCATCGGAATCTAAAACTGGACTCACAGGAGAGGTTCAAAACATAGAAAGTTAGAGAGTCAGTCCTCTTGCACTTAAGTCGGCGTGGTGCCTTTTGAATTTAATTCCGATGCAACTTCTGTGTTTCATCGTCAATAAGAAGGTATAAGGTATACAGTAAACCTGAAGTGAAGCACCGGAATCTAAAACTGGGCTCACAGGAGAGGTTCAAATCAAAGAAAGTGAGAGTGTCAGTCCTCTTGTACTTTAGTCGCCATTGTGCCGTTTGTATTAAATTCGGATGCAATTTCTGTGTTTCATCGTCAATAAGAAGGTCCAAGGGATACAGTAAACCAGAAATGAAGCATCGGAATCTAAAACTGGAATCACAGGAGAGGTTCAAATCATAAAAAGTTTGAGTGTCAGTCCTCTTGTACTTAAGTCGGCATTGTGTCTTTTGTATTAAATTCGGATGCAAACTCTGTGTTTCATCGTCAATAAGAAGGTCCAAGGGATACAGAAAACCAGAAATGAAGCATCGAAACCTAAAACTGGCCCCACAGGAGAGGTTCAAATCATAGAAAATTTGAGTGTCAGTCCTCTTGTACTTACGTCGGCATTGTGCCCTTTGAATTTAATTCCGATTCAATTTCAGTGTTTCATCGTCAATAAGCAGGTTCAAGGGATACAGCAAACCTGAAGTGAAGCATCGGAATCTGAAACTGGACTCGCAGGAGATGTTCAAATCATAGAAAGTGAGAGTGTCGGTCCTCTTGTGCTTAGGTCGGCATTGGGCCATTTGTATTTAATTCGGATGCAATTTCTGTGTTTCATCGTCAATAAGAAGGTCCAAGGGATACAGTAAACCTGAAGTGAAGCATCGGAATCTAAAACTGGACTCACAGGAGAGTTTCAAATCATAGAAAGTGAGAGTGTCAGTCCTCTTGTACTTAAGTCGGCATTGTGCCATTTATATTAAATTCGGATGCAATTTCTGTGTTTCATCTTCAATAAGAAAATCCAAGGGATACAGTAAACCTGAAGTGAAGCATCGGAATCTAAAACTAGACACACAGGAGAGGTTCAAATCATAGAAAGTTAGAGTGTCAGTCCTCTTGCACGTACGTCGGCATTGTGCCTTTTGTATTAAATTCGGATGCAAACTCTGTGTTTCATCGTGAATAAGAAGGTCCAAGGGATACAGTAAACCTGAAGTGAAGCATCGGAATCTAAAACTGGACTCACAGGAGAGGTTCAAATCATAGAAAGTTTGAGTGTCAGTCCTCTTGTACTTAAGTCGGCATTGTGCCTTTTGAATTTAAATCCGATGCAATTTCTGTGTATCATCGTCAATAAGATGGTCCAAGGGATACAGTAAACCTTAAGCGAAGCATCGGAATCTAAATCTGGACTCACAGGAGAGGTTCAAATCATAGAGAGTGAGAGTGTCAGTCCTTTTTTACTTAAGTCGGCATTGTGCCTTTTTAATTTAATTCAGTTGCAATTTCTGTGTTTCATCGTCAATAAGAAGGTCCAAGGGATACAGTAATCCTGAAGTGAAGCATCGGAATCTGAAACTGGACTCACAGGAGAGGTTCAAATCATAGAAAGTGAGAGTGGCAGTCCTCTTGTACTTAAGTCGGAATTGTGTCTTTTGTATTAAATTCGGATGCAAACTCTGTGTTTCATCGTCGATAGGAAGGTCCAAGGGATACAGTAAACCTGAAATGTAGCATCGGAATCTAAAACTGGAATCACAGGAGAGGTTCAAATCATAAAAAGATTGAGTGTCAGTCCTCTTGTACTTAAGTCGGCATTGTGCATTTTGTATTAAATTCGGATGCAAACTCTGTGTTTCATCGTCAATAAGAAGGTCCAAGGGATACAGTGAACCTGATGTGAAGCATCGGAATCGAAAACTCGACCCACAGGAGAGGTTCAAATCATAGAAAGTTTGAGTGTCAGTCCTCTTGTACTTAATTCGGCATTGTGCCTTTTGAATTTAATTCCGATGCAATTTCTGTGTTTCATCGTCAATAAGAAGGTCCAAGGGATACAGTAAATCTGAAGTGAAGCATCGGAATCTGAAACTGGACTCACAGGAGAGGTTCAAATCATAGAAAGTGAGAGTCTCAGTCCTCTTGTACTTAAGTCGCAATTGTGCCTTTTGTATTAAATTCGGATGCAATTTCTGTGTTTCATCGTCAACAAGAACGTCCAGGGGATTCAGTAAACCTGAAGTATAGGATCGGAATCTAAAACTGGACTCACAGGAGAGGTTCAAATCGTAGAAAGTGAGAGTGTCAGACCTCTTCTACTTAAGTCGGCATTGTGCCATTTGTATTAAATTCGGATGCAATTCCTGTGATTCATAGTCAATAAGAAGGTCCAATTGATACAGTAAACCTGAAGTGAAACATCGGAATCTAAAACTGGACTCACAGGAAAGGTTCAAATCATAGAAAGTTAGAGTGTCACTCCTCTTGTACTTAAGTCGGTATTGTGCCATTTGTATTAAATACGGATGCAATTTCTGTGTTTTTTCGTCAATAAGAAGGTCGAAGGGATACAGTTAACCTGAAGTGAAGCATCCGAATCTAAAACTGACCTCACAGGAGAGGTTCGAATCATAGAGAGTAAGAGTAACAGTCCTCTTGTACTTAAGTCGGCATTGTGCCATTTGTATTAAATTCGGATGCAATTTCTGTGTTTCATCGTCAATAAGAAGGTCCAAGGGATACAGTAAACCTGACGTGAAGCATCCGAATCCAAAACTGGACTCACAGGAGAGGTTCCAATCATAGAAAGTTAGAGTGTCAGTCCTATTGCACGTAAGTCGGCATTGTGCCATTTGTATTAAATTCGGATGCAAATTCTGTGCTTCATCGTCAATAAGAAGGTCCAAGGGATACAGTAAAGCAGAAGTGAAGCATCGGAATCTAAAACTGGACTCACATGAGAAGTTCAAAACATAGAAAGTTAGAGTGTCAGTCCTCTTGCACTTAAATCGGCGTGGTGCCTTTTGAATTTAATTCCGATGCAACTTCTGTGTTTCATCGTCAATAAGAAGGTGCAAGGTATACAGTAAACCTGAAGTGAAGCACCGGAATCTAAAACTTTGCTCACAGGAGAGGTTCAAATCATAGAAAGTGAGAGCGTCAGTCCTCTTGTACTTTAGTCGCCATTGTGCCGTTTGTATTAAATTCGGATACAATTTCTGTGTTTCATCGTCAATAAGAAGGTCCAAGGGATACAGTAAACCTGAAGTATAGCATCGGAATCTAAAACTAAACTCATAGGAGAGGTTCAAATCATAGAAAGTTCGAGTGTCAGTCTACTTGTATTAAGTCGGCATTGTGCCTTTTGAATTTAATTCCGATGCAATTTCTGTGTATCATCGTCAAGAAGATGGTCCAAGGGGTACAGTAAACCTTAAGCGAAGCATCGGAATCTAAAACTGGACTCACAGGAGTGGTTCAAATCATAGAGAGTGAGAGTGTCAGTCCTCTTTTACTTAAGTTGGCATTGTGCCTTTTGAATTTAATTCAGTTGCAATTTCTGTGTTTCATCGTCAATAAGAAGGTCCAAGGGATACAGTAAACCTGAAGTGAAGCATCGGAATCTGAAACTGGACTCACAGGAGAGTTTCAAATCATAGAAAGTGAGAGTGGCAGTCCTCTTGTACTTAAGTCGGAATTGTGTCTTTTGTATTAAATTCGGATGGAAACTCTGTGTTTCATCGTCGATAAGAAGGTCCAAGGAATACAGTAAACCTGAAATGAAGCATCGGAATCTAAAACTGGAATCCCAGGAGAGGTTCAAGTCATAAAATGTTTGAGTGTCAGTCCTATTGTACTTAAGTCGGCATTGTGCATTTTGTATTAAATTCGGATGCAAACTCTGTGTTTCATCGTCAATAAGAAGGTCCAAGGGATTCAGTGAACCTGATGTGAAGCATCGGAATCGAAAACTCGACCCACAGGAGAGGTTCAAATCATAGAAAGTTTGAGTGTCAGTCCTCTTGCACTTAAGTCGGCGTGGTGCCTTTTGAATTTAATTCCGATGCAACTTCTGTGTTTCATCGTCAATAAGAAGGTGCAAGGTATACAGTAAACCTGAAGTGAAGCACCGGAATCTAAAACTGGGCTCACAGGAGAGGTTCATATCATAGAAAGTGAGAGTGTCAGTCCTCTTGTACTTTAGTCGCCATTGTGCCGTTTGTATTAAATTCGGATGCAATTTCTGTGTTTCATCGTCAATAAGAAGGTCCAAGGGATACAGTAAACCTGAAGTATAGCATCGGAATCCAAAACTAAACTCATAGGAGAGGTTCAAATCATAGAAAGTCCGAGTGTCAGTCCTCTTGTACTTAAGTCGGAATTGTGTCTTTTGTATTACATTCGGATGCAAACTCTGTGTTACATCGTCAATAAGAAGGTCCAAGGGATACAGTAAACCAGAAATGAAGCATCGAAACCTAAAACTGGAATCACAGGAGAGGTTCAAATCTAAAAAAGTTTGAGTGTCAGTCCTCTTGTTCTTAAGTCGGCATTGTGCCTTTTGTATCAAATTCGGATGCAAAATCTGTGTTTCATCGTCAATAAGAAGGTCCAACGGATACAGTAAACCTGATGTGAAGCATCGGAATCGAAAACTGGACCCACAGGAGAGGTTCAAATCATAGAAAGTTTGAGTGTCAGTCCTCTTGTACTTAAGTCGGCATTGTGCCTTTTGAATTTATTTCCGATGCAATTTCTGTGTTTCATCGTCAATAAGCAGGTTCAAGGGATACAGCAAACCTGAAGTGAAGCATCGGAATCTAAAACTGGACTCGCAGGATATGTTCAAATCATAGAAAGTGAGAGTGTCGGTCCTCTTGTGCTTAAGTCGGCATTGGGCCATTTGTATTACATTCGGATGCAATTTCTGTGTTTCATCGTCAATAAGAAAATCCAAGGGTTACAGTTAACCTGAAGTGAAACATCGGAATCTAAAACTGGACTCACAGGAGAGGTTCAAATCATGGAAAGTTAGAGTGTCACTCCTCTTGTACTTAAGTCGGTATTGTGCCATTTGCATTAAATACGGATGCAATTTCTGTGTTTTTTCGTCAATAAGAAGGTCCAAGGGATACAGTTAACCTGAAGTGAAGCATCCGAATCTAAAACTGACCTCACAGGAGAGGTTCGAATCATAGAGAGTAAGAGTGACAGTCCTCTTGTACTTAAGTCTGCATTGTGCCTTTTGTATTAAATTCGGATGCAATTTCTGTGTTTCATCGTCAACAAGAACGTCCAAGGGATACAGTTAACCTGAAGTATAGCATCGGAATCTAAAACTGGACTCACAGGAGAGGTTCAAATCATAGAAAGTGAGAGTGTCAGTCCACTTGTACTTCAGTCGGCATTGTGCCTTTTGAATTTAATTCCGATGCAATTTCTGTGTTTCATCGTCAATAAGAAGGTTCAAGGGATACAGCAAACCTGAAGTGAAGCATCGGAATCTAAAACTGGACTCGCAGGAGATGTTCAAATCATAGAATGTGAGAGTGTCGGGCCTCTTGTACTTAAGTCGGCATTGGGCCATTTGTATTAAATTCGGATGAAATTTCTGTGTTTCATCGTCAATAAGAAGGTCCAAGGGATACAGTAAACCTGAAGTGAAGCATCGGAATCTAAAACTGGACTCACAGGAGAGGTTCAAATCATAGGAAGTGAGAGTGTCAGTCCTCCTGTACTTAAGTCGGCATTGTGCCATTTGTATTAAATTCGGATGCAATTTCTGTGTCTCATCTTCAATAAGAAAGTCCAAGGGATACAGTAAACCTGAAGTGAAGCATCAGAATCTAAAACTAGACTCACAGGAGAGGTTCAATTCATAGAAAGTTAGAGTGTCAGTCCTCTTGCACGTTAGTCGGCATTGTGCCTTTTGCATTAAATTCAGATGCAAACTCTGTGTTTCATCGTGATTAAGAAGGTCCAAGGGATACAGTAAACCTGAAGTGAAGCATCGGAATCTAAAACTGGACTCACAGGAGAGGTTCAAATCATAGAAAGTTTGAGTGTCAGTCCTCTTGTACTTAAGTCGGCATTGTGCCTTTTGAATTTAATTCCGATGCAATTTCTGTGTGTCATCGTCAATAAGATGGTCCAAGGGATACAGTAAACCTTAAGCGAAGCATCGGAATCTAAAACTGGACTCACAGGAGAGGTTCAAATCATAGAGAGTGAGAGTGTCAGTCCTCTTTTACTTAAGTCGGCATTGTGCATTTTGAATTTAATTCAGTTGCAATTTCTGTGTTTCATCGTCAATAACAATGTCCAAGGGATACAGTAAACCTGAAGTGAAGCATCGGAATCTGAAGCTGGACTCACAGGAGAGGTTAAAATCATAGAAAGTGAGAGTCTCAGTCCTCTTGTACGTAAGTCACCATTGTGCCTTTTGGATTAAATTCGGATGCAATTTCTGTGTTTCATCGTCAACAAGAACGTCCAAGGGATACAGTTAACCTGAAGTATAGCATCGGAATCTAAAACTGGACTCACAGGGGAGGTTCAAATCATAGAAAGTGAGAGTGTCAGACCTCTTGTACTTAAGTCGGCATTGTGCCATTTGTATTAAATTCGGATGCAATTCCTCTGATTCTTAGTCAATAAGAAAGTCCAAGAGATACAGTAAACCTGAAGTGAAACATCGGAATCTAAAACTGGACTCACAGGAGGGGTTCAAATCATAGAAAGTTTGAGTGTCAGTCCTCTTGCACTTAAGTCGGCGTGGTGCCTTTTGAATTTAATTCCGATGCAACTTCTGTGTTTCATCGTCAATACGAAGGTGCAAGGTATACAGTAAACCTGACGTGAAGCACCGGAATCTAAAACTGGGCTCACAGGAGAGGTTCAAATCATAGAAAGTGAGTGTGTCAGTCCTCTTGTACTTTAGTCGCCATTGTGCCGTTTGTATTAAATTCGGATGCAATTTCTGTGTTTCATCGTCAATAAGAAGGTCCAAGGGATACAGTAAACCTGAAGTATAGCATCGGAATCTAAAACTAAACTCATAGGAGAGGTTCAAATCATAGAAAGTTCGAGTGTCAGTCCTCTTGTACTTAAGTCGGCATTGTGCCTTTTGAATTTAATTCCGATGCAATTTCTGTATATCATCGTCAATAAGATGGTCCAAGGGATACAGTAAACCTTAAGCGAAGCATCGGAATCTAAAACTGGACTCACAGGAGAGGTTCAAATCATAGAGAGTGAGAGTGTCAGTCCTCTTTTACTTAAGTCGGCATTGTGGCTTTTGAATTTAATTCAGTTGCAATTTCTGTGTTTCATCGTCAATAAGAAGGTCCAAGGGATACAGTAAACCTGAAGTGAAGCATCGGAATCTGAAACTGGACTCACAGGAGAGGTTCAAATCATAGAAAGTGAGAGTCTCAGTCCTCTTGTACTTAAGTCGCCATTGTGCCTTTTGTATTAAATTCGGATGCAATTTCTGTGTTTCATCGTCAACAAGAACGTCCAAGGGATACAGTAAACCTGAAGTATAGCATCGGAATCTAAAACTGGACTCACAGGAGAGGTTCAAATCATAGAAAGTGAGAGTGTCAGACCTCTTGTACTTAAGTCGGCATTGTGCCATTTGTATTAAATTCGGATGCAATTCCTGTGATTCATAGTCAATAAGAAGGTCCAAGGGATACAGTAAACCTCAAGTGAAACATCGGAATCTAAAACTGGACTCACAGGAGAGGTTCAAATCATAGAAAGTTAGAGTGTCACTCCTCTTGTACTTAAGTCGGTATTGTGCCATTTGTATTAAATACGGATGCAATTTCTGTGTTTTATCGTCAATAAGAAGGTCCAAGGGATACAGTTAACCTGAAGTGAAGCATCCGAATCTAAAACTGACCTCACAGGAGAGGTTCGAATCATAGAGAGTAAGAGTGACAGTCCTCTTGTACTTAAGTCGGCATTGTGCCATTTGTATTAAATTCGGATGCAATTTCTGTGTTTCATCGTCAATAAGAAGGTCCAAAGGATACAGAAAACCTGAAGTGAAGCATCGGAATCCAAAACTGCACTCACAGGAGAGGTTCCAATCATAGAAAGTTAGAGTGTCTGTCCTTTTGCACGTAAGTCGGCATTGGGCCTTTTGTATTAAATTCGGATGCAAATTCTGTGTTTCATCGTCAATAAGAAGGTCCAAGTGATACATTAAACCTGAAGTGAAGCATCGGAATCTAAAACTGGACTCACAGGAGAGGTTCAAAACAAAGAAAGTTAGAGTGTCAGTCCTCTTGCACTTAAGTCGGAGTGGTGCCTTTTGAATTTAATTCCGATGCAACTTCTGTGTTTCATCGTCAATAAGAAGGTGCACGGTATACAGTAAACCTGAAGTGAAGCACCGGAATCTAAAACTGGGCTCACAGGAGAGGTTCAAATCATTGAAAGTGAGTGTGTCAGTCCTCTTGTACTTTACTCGCCATTGGGCCGTTTGTATTAAATTCGGATGCAATTTCTGTGTTTCATCGTCAATAAGAAGGTCCAAGGGATACAGTAAACCTGAAGTATAGCATCGGAATCTAAAACTAAACTCACAGGAGGGGTTCAAATCATAGAAAGTTAGAGTGTCAGTCCTCTTGTACTTAAGTCGGAATTGTGTCTTTCGTATTAAATTCGGATGCAAACTCCGTGTTTCATCGTCAATAAGAAGGTCCAAGGGATACAGTAAACCTGAAATGAAGCATCGGAATCTAAAACTGGAATCACAGGAGAGGTTCAAATCATAAAAAGTTTGAGTGTCAGTCCTCTTGTACTTATGTCGGCATTGTGCCTTTTGTCTTAAATTCGGATGCAAACTCTGTGTTTCATCGTCAATAAGAAGGTCCAAGGGATACAGTAAACCTGATGTGAAGCATCGGAATCGAAAACTGGACCACAGGAGTGGTTCAAATCATAGAAAGTTTGAGTGTCAGTCCTCTTGTACTTAAGTCGGCATTGTGCCTTCGAATTTAATTCCGGTGCAATTTCTGTGTTTCATCGTCAATAAGAAGGTTCAAGGGATACAGCAAACCTGAAGTGAAGCATCGGAATCTAAAACTGGACTCGCAGGAGATGTTCAAATCATAGAAAGTGAGAGTGTCGGTCCTCTTGTACTTAAGTCGGCATTGTGCCTTTTGTATTAAATTCGGATGTAATTTCTGTGTTTCATCGTCAATAAGAAGGTCCAAGGGATACAGTAAACCTTAAGTGAAACATCGGAATCCAAAACTGGACTCACAGGAGAGGTTCAAATCATAGAAAGTTAGAGTGTCAGTCCTTTTGCACGTAAGTCGGCATTGTGCCTTTTGTAATAAAATCGAATGCAAACTCTGTGTTTCATCGTCAATAAGAAGGTCCAAGGGATACAGTAAACCTGAAGTGAAGCATCGGAATCTAAAACTGGACTCACAGGAGAGGTTCAAAACATAGAAAGTTAGAGTGTCAGTCCTCTTGCACTTACGTCGGCCTGGTGCCTTTTGAATTAAATTCCGATGCAACTTCTGTGTTTCATCGTCAATAAGAAGGTGCAAGGTATACAGTAAACCTGAAGTGAAGCACCGGAATCTAAAACTGGGCTCACAGGAGAGGTTCAAATCATAGAAAGTGAGAGTGTCAGTCCTCTTGTACTTAAGTCGGCATTGTGCCATTTGTATTAAATTCGGATGCAATTCCTGTGATTAAAAGTCAATAAGAACTTCCAAGGGATACAGTAAACCTGAATCGAAACTTTCGAATCTAAAACTGGACACACAGGAGCGGTTCAAATCATAGAAAGTTAGAGTGTCACTCCTCTTGTACTTAAGTCGGTATTGTGCCTTTTGTATTAAATTCGGATGCAATTTCTTTGTTTCATCGTCAATAAGAGGGTCCAAGGGATACAGTAAACCTGAAGTGAAGCATCGGAATCTAAAACTGGACTCACACGAGAGCTTCAAATCATAGAAATTTAGAGTGTCAGTCCTCTTTTACTTATGTCGGCATTGTGTCATTTGTATTAAATTCGGATGCAATTTATGTGTTTCATCGTCAATAAGAAGGTCCAAGGGATACAGTATAACTGAAGTGAAGCATCGGAATCTAAAACTGGACTCACAGGAGAGGTTCAAATCATAGAAAGTTAGAGTGTCAGTAATCTTTTACTTAAGTCATCATTGTGCCTCTTGTATTAAATTCCGATGCAATTTCTATGTTTCATCGTCAATAAGAAGGTGCAAGGTATACAGTAAACCTGAAGTGAAGCATCGGCATCTAAAACCGGAATCACAGGAGAGGTTCAAATCATAGAAAGTGAGAGTGTCAGTCCTCTTGTACTTTAGTCGGAATTGTGCCATTTGTATTAAATTCGGATGCTATTTCTGTGTTTCATTGTCAATAAGAAGGTCCAAGGGATACAGTAAACCTGAAGTGAAGCATCGGAATCTAAAAATGGACTCACAGGAGAGGTTCAAATAATAGAAAGTGAGAGTGTCAGTCCTCTTGTACTTAAGTGAGCATTGTGCCATTTGTATTAAATTCGGATGCACTTTCTGTGTTTCATCTTCAATAAGGAGGTCCAAGGGGTACAGTAAACCTGAAGTGAAGCTTCGGAATCTAAAACTGGACTTACACGAGAGGTTCCAAACATAGAAAGTGAGAGTGTCAGTCCTCTTGTACTTAAGTCGGCATTGTGCCATTTGTATTAAATTCGGATGCACTTTCTGTGTTTCATCTTCAATAAGAAGGTCCAAGGGATACAGTAAACCTGAAGTGAAGCATCGGAATCTAAAACTGGAATCGCAGGAGAGGTTCAAATCATAAAAAGTTTGAGTGTCAGTCCTCTTGTACTTAAGTCGGCATTGTGCGTTTTGAATTTAATTCCGATGCAATTTCTGTGTTTCGTCGTCAATAAGATGGTCCAAGGGATACAGTAAACCTTAAGCAAAGCATCGGAATCTAAAACTGGACGCACAGGAGAGGTTCAAATCATAGAGAGTGAGAGTGTCAATCCACTTTTACTTAAGTAGGCATTGTGCCTTTTGCATTTAATTCTGATGCAATTTCTGTGTTTCATCTTCAATAAGAAGGTCCAAGGGATACAGTAAACCTGAAGTGAAGCATCGGAATCTAAAACAGGACTCACACGAGAGATTCAAATCATAGATATAGTGTCACTCCTCTTGTACTTAAGTCGGTATTGTGCCTTTTGTATTAATTTCGGATGCAATTTCTGTGTTTCATCGTCAATAAGAAGGTCCAAGGGATACAGTAAACCTGAAGTGAAGCATCAGAATCTAAAACTGGACTCACAGGGGAGGTTCAAATCATAGAGAGTTAGAGTGTCTCTCCTCTTGTACCTAAGTCGGTATTGTGCCTTTTGTATTACATTCGGATGCTATTTCTGTGTTTCCTCGTCATTAAGAAGGTCCAAGGGATACAGTAAACCTGAAGTGAAGCATCGGAATCTTAAACTGGACTCACAGGAGAGGTTCAAATCATAGAAAGTTTGAGTATCAGTCCTCTTGTACTTAAGTCGGCATTGTGACTTTTGTATTAAAATCGGATGCAATTTCTGTGATTCTTCGTCAATAAGAAGGTCCAAGGGATACAGTAAACCTGAAGTGAAGCATCAGAATCTAAAACTCGACTCACACGAGAGTTTCAAATCATAGATAGAGTGACACTCCTCTTGTACTTAAGTCATTATTGTGCCTTTTGTATTAAATTTGGATGCAATTTCTGTGTTTCATCGTCAGTTAGAATGTCCAAGGGATACAGTAAACCTGAAGAGAAGCATCGGAATCTAAAACTGGACTCACAGGAGAGGTTCAAAACCTAGAAAGTTAGCGTGTCGGTCCTCTTTTACTTAAGTCAGCATTTTGCCTTTTGTATTAAATTACGATGCAATTTCTATGTTTCAACGTCAATAAGAAGGTGCAAAGTATGCAGTAAACCTGAAGTGAAGCATCGGAATCTAAAACCGGACTCACAGGAGAGGTTCAAATCATAGAAAGTGAGAGTGTCAGTCCTCTTGTACTTAAGTCGGCATTGAGCCATTTGTATTACATTCGGATGCAATACCTGTGATTCAAAGTCAATAAGAACTTCCAAGGGATACAGTAAACCTGAATCGAAACAATCGAATCTAAAACTGGACTCACAGGAGCGGTTCAAATCATACAAAGTTAGAGTGTCACTCCTCTTGTACTTAAGACGGTATTGTGCCTTTTGTATTAATTTCGGATGCAATTTCTGTGTTTCATCGTCAATAAGAAGGTCCAAGGGATACAGTAAACCTGAAGTAAAGCATCAGAATCTAAAACTGGACTCACAGGGGAGGTTCAAATCATAGAGAGTTAGAGTGTCTCTCCTCTTGTACCTAAGTCGGTATTGTGCCTTTTGTATTACATTCGGATGCTATTTCTGTGTTTCCTCGTCATTAAGAAGGTCCAAGGGATACAGTAAACCTGAAGTGAAGCATCGGAATCTTAAACTGGACTCACAGGAGAGGTTCAAATCATAGAAAGTTTGAGTATCAGTCCTCTTGTACTTAAGTCGGCATTGTGACTTTTGTATTAAAATCGGATGCAATTTCTGTGATTCTTCGTCAATAAGAAGGTCCAAGGGATACAGTAAACCTGAAGTGAAGCATCGGAATCTAAAACTGGACTCACACGAGAGGTTCAAATCATAGATATTTAGAGTGTCAGTCCTCTTTTACTTATGTCGGCATTGTGACATTTGTATTAAATTCGGATGCAATTTCTATGTTTCATCGTCAATAAGAAGGTCCAAGGGATACAGTAAACATGAAGTGAAGCATCCGAATCTAAAACTGGACTCACAGGTGAGGTTCAAATCATAGTAAGTTAGAGTGTCAGTCCTCTTGTATTTAAGTCGGCATTGTGATTTTTGATTTTAATTCCGATGCAATTGCTGTGTTTCATCGTCAATAAGAAGGTCCAAGGGATACAGTAAACCTGAAGTTAAGCATCGGAATCTAAAACTGGACTCACAGGAGAGGTTCAAATCATAGAAAGTGAGAGTGTCAGTCCACTTTTACTTAAGCAGCATTGTGCGTTTTGAATTTAATTCCGATGCAATTTCTATGTTTCATCGTCAATAAGAAGGTCCAAGGGATACAGTAAACCTGAAGTGAAGCATCGGAATCTAAAATTGGACTCACAGGAGAGGTTCAAATCATAGAAAGTGAGAGTGTCAGTCCTCTTGTACTTAAGTCGCCATTGTGCCGTTGTATTAAATTCGGATGCAATATCTGTGTTTCATCGTCAATAAGAAGGTCCAAGGGATACAATAAACCTGAAGTGAAGCATCGGAATCTAAAAATTGGACTCACGGGAGAGGTTCAAATCATAGAAAGTTAGAGTGTCAGTCCTCTTGTACTTAAGTCGGCATTGTGATTTTTGAATTTAATTCCGATGCAATTGCTGTGTTTCATCGTCAATAAGAAGGTCCAAGGGATACAGTAAACCTGAAGTTAAGCATCGGAATCTAAAACTGGACTCACAGGAGAGGTTCAAATCATAGAAAGTGAGAGTGTCAGTCCACTTTTACTTAAGCAGCATTGTGCGTTTTGAATTTAATTCCGATGCAATTTCTATGTTTCATCGTCAATAAGAAGGTCCAAGGGATACAGTTAAGCTGAAGTGAAGCATCGGAATCTAAAACTGGACTGACAGGAGAGGTTCAAATAATAGAATGTGAGAGTGTCAGTCCTCTTGTACTTAAGTCGGCATTGTGCCATTAGTATTTAATTCGGGAGCAATTTCTGTGTTTCATCGTCAACAAGAAGGTCCAAGGGATACAGTAAACATGAAGTGAAGCATCAGAATCTAAAACTGGACTCACAGGAAAGGTTCAAATCATAGAAAGTGAGAGTGTCAGTCCTCTTGTACTTAAGTCTGCATTGTGGCATTTGTATTAAATTCGTATGCAATTTCTGTGTTTCATCGTCAGTAAGAAGGTCCAAGGGATACAGTAAACCTGAATTGAAGCATCGGAATCTAAAACTGGACTCACAAGAGAGATTTAAATCATAGAAAGTGAGAGTGTCAGTCCTCTTTTACTTAAGTTGGCATTGTGCATTTTGAATTTAATTCCGATGCAATTTCTGTGTTTCGTCGTCAATAAGAGGGTCCAAGGGATACAGCAAACCTGAAGTGAAGCATCGGAATCTAAAACTGGACTCGCAGGAGAGGTTCAAATCAGAGAAAGTTAGAGTGTCAGTCCTCTTGTACTTAAGTCGGCATTATGCCATTTGTATTAAATTCGGATGCAATTTCTGTGTTTCATCGTCAATAATAAAGTCCAAGGGATACAGTAAACCTGAAGTGAAGCATCGGAATCTAAAACTGGACTCACAAGAGATATCTAAATCATAGAAAGTGAGAGTGTCAGTTCTCTTTTACTTAAGTCGGCATTGTGCCTTTTGAATTTAATTCCGATGCAATTTCTGTGTTTCATCGTGAATAAGAAGGTTTAAGGGATACAGCAAACCTGAAGTGAAGCATCGGAATCTAAATGTGGACTCGCAGGAGAGGTTCAAATCAGAGAAAGTGAGAGTGTCGGTCCTCTTGTACTTAAGTCGGCATTGTGCCATTTGTATTAAGTTCGGATGCAATTTCTGTGTTTCGTCGTTAATAAGAATGTCCAAGGGATACAGTGAACCGGAAGCGAAGCATCGGAATCTAAAACTGGACTCACAGCAGAGTTTCAAATCATAGAAAGTGAGAGTTTCAGTCCTCTTGTACTTAAGTCGGCATTGTGCCTTTTGTATTAAATTCTGATGCAAACTCTGTGTCTCATCGTCAATAAGAAGGTCGAAGGGATACGGTAAACCTGAAGTGAAGCATCGGAATCTAAAACTGGACTCGCAGGAGAGGTTCAATTCATAGGAAGTTAGAGTGTCAGTCCTCTTGTACTTAAGTCGGCGTGGTGCCTTTTGAATTAAATTCCGATGCAACTTCTGTGTTTCATCGTCAATAAGAAGGTGCAAGGTATACAGTAAACCTGATGTGAAGCATCGGAATCTGAAACTGGACACACACGAGAGGTTCAAATCATAGAAAGTGATAGTGTCAGTCCTCTTGTACTTAAGCCGCCATTGTGCTTTTTGTATTAAATTCGGATGCAATTTCTGTGTTTCATCGTCAACATGAAGGTCCAAGGGATGCAGTAAACCTGAAGTGAAGCATCGGAATCTAAAACTGGACTCACAGGAGAGGTTCAAATCATAGAAAGTTAGAGTGTCACTCCTCTTGTACTTAAGTCGGCATTGTGCCTTTTGTATTAAATTCGGATGCAAACTCTGTGTTTCATCGTCAATAAGAAGGTCGAAGGGATACAGTAAACCTGAAGTGAAGCATCGGAATCTAAAACCGGACTCACACGAGAGGTTCAAATCATAGAAAGATTGAGTGTCAGTCCTGTTGTTATTAAGTCGGCATTGTGCCTTTTGAATTTAATTCCGATGCAATTTCTGTGTTTCATCGTCGATAAGATGGTCCAAGGGATACAGTAAACCTGAGAGAGGCATCGGAATCTAAAACTGGACTCACAGGATAGGTTCAAATCATAGAAAAAGAGAGTGTCAGTCGTCTTTTACTTAAGTCAGCATTGTGCTTTTTCAATTTAATTCCGATGCAATTTCTGTGATTCATCGTCAATAAGAAGGTCCAAGAGGGATACAGTTAAACCTGAAGTGAATCATCGGAATCTTAAACTGGACTCACAGGAGAGGTTCAAATCATAGAAAGTGAGAGTGTCGGTCCTCTTGTACTTAAGCCGCCATTGTGCTTTTGTATTAAATTCGGATGCAATTTCTGTGTTTCATCGTCAACATGAAGGTCCAAGGGATGCAGTAAACCTGAAGTGAAGCATCGGAATCAAAAACTGGACCTCACCGGAGAGAATCAAATCATAGAATGTTAGAGTGTCACTCCTCTTGTACTTGAGTCGGTATTGTGCCTTTTCGTGAAATTCGGGTGCAATTTCTGTGTTTCATCGTCAATAAGAAGGTCCAAGGGATACAGTGAACCTAAAGTGAAATAACGGGAATCTAAAACTGGACTCACAGGAGAGTTCAAATCATAGAAAGTTAGAATGTCAGTCCTCTTGTACTTAAGTCGGCATTGTGCCTTTTGTATTAAATTCGGATTCAAATTTCTGTGTTTCATCGTCAATAAGAAGGTGCAAGGTATACAGTAGACCTGAAGTGAAGCATCGGAAACTAAACCTGGACTCACAGGAGAATTTCAAATCATAGAAAGTGAGAGTGTCAGTACTCTTGTACTTGAGTCGGCATTGTAGCATTTGTATTAAATTCGGATGCAATTTCTGTGTTTCATCGTCAATAAGAAGGTCCAAGCGATACAGTAAACCTGAAGTAATGCATCGGAATCCAAAATTGGACTCACACGAGAGGTTCAAATCAGAGAAAGTGAGAGTGTCATCCTCTTGTACTTAAGTCGGCATTCTGCAATTTGTATTAAATTCGGATGCAATTTCTGTGTTTCATCGTCAATAAGGACGGTCCAAGGGATACAGTAAACCTGAAGTGAAGCATCGGAATCTAAAACTGGACTCACAGGAGATATCTAAATCATAGAAAGTGAGAGTGTCAGTCCTCTTGTACGTAAGGTCGGCATTGTGCCTTTAGTATTTAATCGGGAGCAATTTCTGTGTTTCATCGTCAATAAGAAGGTCCAAGGGATACAGTAAACATGAAGTGAAGCATCAGAATCTAAAACTGGACTCACAGGAAAAGTTCAAATCATAGAAAGTGAGAGTGTCAGTCCTCTTGTACCTAAGTCTGCATTGTGGCATTTGTATTAAATTCGGATGCAATTTCAGTGTTTCATCTTCAGTAAGAAGGTCCAAGGTATACAGTAAACCTGAATTGAAGCATCAGAATCTAAAACTGGACTCACAAGAGAGATTTAAATCATTGAAAGTTAGAGTGTCAGTCCTCTTGTACTTAAGACGGCATTGTGATTTTTGAATTTAATTCAGATGCAATTTCTGTGTTTCATCGTCAATAAGAAGGTCCAAGGGATACAGTAAACCTGAAGTTAAGCATCGGAATCTAAAACTGAACTCACAGGAGGGGTTCAAATCATAGAAAAATTAGAGTGTCAGTCCTCTTCTACTTAAGTCGGTATTGTGCGTTTTGAATTTAATTCCGATGCAATTTCTGTGTTTGATCGTCAATAAGAAGGTCCAAGGGATACAGTAAACCTGAAGTGAAGCATCGGAATCTAAAACTGGACTCACAGGAGAGGTTCAAATCATAGAAAGTGAGAGTGTCAGTCCTCTTGTACTTAAGTCGGCATTGTGCCATTTGTATTAAATTCGGGTGCAATTTCTGTGTCTCATCGTCAATAAGAAGGTCCAAGGGATACAGTGAACCTAAAGTGAAGCATCGGAATCTAAAACTGGACTCACAGGAGAGTTCAAATCATAGAAAGTTAGATTGTCAGTCCTCTTGTACTTAAGTCGGCATTGTGTCTTTTGTATTAAATTCGGATTCAATTTCTGTGTTTCATCGTCAATAAGAAGGTGCAAGGTTAACAGTACACCTGAAGTGAAGCATCGGGATCTAAAACTGGACTCACAGGAAAGGTTCAAATCACAGAAAGTGAAAGTGTCCGTCCTCTTGTACTTAAGTCGGCATTGTGGCATTTGTATTAAATTCGGATGCAATTTCTGTGTTTCATCGTCAATAAGAAGGTCCAAGGGAAAGAGTAAACCTGAAGTGAAGCATCGGAATCTAAAACTGGACTCACAGGAAAGGTTCAAATCATAGACATTGAGAGTATCAGTGCTCTTTTACTTAAGTCGGCATTGTGCGTTTTGAATTTAATTCCGATGCAATTTCTGTGTTTCATCGTCAATAAGAAGGTCCAAGGGATACAGTAAACCTGAAGTGAAGCATCGGAATCTAAAACTGGACTCACAGGAGAGGTTCAAATCATAGAAAGTGAGAGTGTCAGTCCTCTTGTACTTAAGTCGGCATTGTGTCATTTGTATTAAATTCGGGTGCAATTTCTGTGTTTCATCATCAATAAGAAGGTCCAAGGGATACAGTAAACCTGAAGTGAAGCATCGGAATCAAAAACTGGACTCACAGGAGAGGATCAAATCATAGAAAGTTAGAGTGTCACTCCTCTTGTACTTGAGTCGGTATTGTGCCTTTTGGTGAAATTCGGGTGCAATTACTGTGTTTCATCGTCAATAAGAAGGTCCAAGGGATACAGTGAACCTAAAGTGAAACAACGGAATCTAAAACTGGACTCACAGGAGAGTTCAAATCATAGAAAGTTAGAATGTCAGTCCTCTTGTACTTAAGTCGGCATTGTGCCTTTTGTATTAAATTCGGATTCAATTTCTGTGTTTCATCGTCAATAAGAAGGTGCAAGGTATACAGTAGACCTGAAGTGAAGCATCGGAAACTAAAACTGGACTCACAGGAGAGGTTGAAATCATAGAAAGTGAGAGTGTCAGAACTCTTGTACTTGAGTCGGCATTGTAGCATTTGTATTAAATTCGGATGCAATTTCTGTGTTTCATCGTCAATAAGAAGGTCCAAGCGATACAGTAAACCTGAAGTAATGCATCGGAATCTAAAACGGGACTCACAGGAGAGGTTCAAATCATAGAGAGTTAGAGTGTCACTCCTCTTGTACAAAGTTGGTATTGTGCCATTTGTATTAAATTCGGATGCAACTTCTGTGTTTCATCGTCAATAAGAAGGTCCAAGGGATACAGTAAACCTGAAGTGAAGCATCGGAATCTTAAACTGGACTCACAGGAGAGGTTTGAATCATAGAAAGTTAGAGTGTCTGTCCTCTTGTACTTAAGTCGGCATTGTACCTTTTGTATTAAATTCGGTTGCAAACTCTGTGTTTCATCGTCAATAAGAAGGTCCAAGGGATACAGCAAACCTGAAGTGAAACATCGGAATCTAAAACTGGACTCACAGGAGAGGTTCAAATCATAGAAAGTGAGAGTGTCAGTCCTCTTTACTTAAGTCGGCATTGTGCATTTTGAATTAAATTCCGATGCAATTTCTGTGTTTCATCGTCAATAAGAAGGTCCAAGGGATACAGTAAACCTGAAGTGAAGCATCGGAATCTAAAACTGGACTCACAGGAGAGGTTCAAATCATAGAAAGTGAGAGTGTCAGTCCTCTTGTACTTAAGTCGGCATTGTGTCATTTGTATTAAATTCGGGTGCAATTTCTGTGTTTCATCATCAATAAGAAGGTCCAAGGGATACAGTAAACCTGAAGTGAAGCATCGGAATCAAAAACTGGACTCACAGGAGAGGATCAAATCATAGAAAGTTAGAGTGTCACTCCTCTTGTACTTGAGTCGGTATTGTGCCTTTTGGTGAAATTCGGGTGCAATTACTGTGTTTCATCGTCAATAAGAAGGTCCAAGGGATACAGTGAACCTAAAGTGAAACAACGGAATCTAAAACTGGACTCACAGGAGAGTTCAAATCATAGAAAGTTAGAATGTCAGTCCTCTTGTACTTAAGTCGGCATTGTGCCTTTTGTATTAAATTCGGATTCAATTTCTGTGTTTCATCGTCAATAAGAAGGTGCAAGGTATACAGTAGACCTGAAGTGAAGCATCGGAAACTAAAACTGGACTCACAGGAGAGGTTGAAATCATAGAAAGTGAGAGTGTCAGAACTCTTGTACTTGAGTCGGCATTGTAGCATTTGTATTAAATTCGGATGCAATTTCTGTGTTTCATCGTCAATAAGAAGGTCCAAGCGATACAGTAAACCTGAAGTAATGCATCGGAATCTAAAACTGGACTCACAGGAGAGGTTCAAATCATAGAAAGTGAGAGTGTCAGTCCTCTTTACTTAAGTCGGCATTGTGCATTTTGAATTAAATTCCGATGCAATTTCTGTGTTTCATCGTCAATAAGAAGGTGCAAGGTATACAGTAAACCTGAAGTGAAGCATCGGAATTTAAACCGGACTCACAGGAGAGGTTCAAATCATAGAAAGTGAGAGTGTCAGTCCTCTTCTACTTAGGTCGGCATTGTGCCTTTTGAATTTAATTCCGATGCAATATTTGTGTTTCATCGTCAACAAGAAGGTCCAAGGGATACAGTAAACCTGAAGTGAAGCATCGGAATCTAAAACTGTACTCACAGGAGACATTCAAATCATAGAATGTTAGAGTGTCACTCCTCTTGTACTTAATTCGGTATTGTGCCTTTTGCATTAAATTCGGATGCAATTTCTGTGTTTCATCGTCAATAAGAAGGTCCAAGGGATACAGTGAACCTTTAGTGAAGCATCGGAATCTAAAACTGGACTTGCAGGAGAGGTTCAAATCATAGAATGTTAGAGTGTCAGTCCTCATTTACTTAAGTCGGCATTGTGCCTTTTGTATTAAATTCCGATGCAATTTCTGTGGTTCATCGTCAATCAGAAGGTGCAAGGTATACAGTATACCTAAAGTGAAGCATCGGAATCTGAAACTGGACTCACAGGAGATATTCAAATCATAGAAAAAGAGAGTGTCAGTCCTCTTGTACTTAAGTCGCCATTGTGCCTCTTGTATTAAATTCGGATGCAATTTCTGTGTTTCATCGTCAATAAGAAGGTCCAAGGGATACAGTAAACCTGAAGTGAAGCATCGGAATCTAAAACTGGACTCACAGGAGAGGTTCGAATCATAGAAAGTTAGAATGTCAGTCCTCTTGTACTTTAGTCGGCATTGTGCTTCTTGTATTAAATTCGGATGCAATTTCTGTGTTTCATCGTCAATAAGAAGGTCCAAGTGATACAGTAAACCTGAAGTGAAGCATCGGAAGCTAAAACTGGACTCACAGGAGTGGTTCAAATCATAGAAAGTGAGAGTGTCAGTCCTCTTGTACTTAAGATGCCATTGTGATTTTTGTGTTAAATTCGGAAGCAATCTCTGTGTTTCATCGTCAATAAGAATGTCCAAGGGATACAGTAAACCTTGAAGTGAAGCATCGGATTCTTTAACTGGACTCACAGGAGAGGTTCAAATCATAGAAAATTAGAGTGACAGTCCTCTTGTACTTAAGTCGGCATTGTACCTTCTGTATTAAATTCGGAAGCAAACTCTGTGTTTCATCGTCAATAAGAAGGTCGAAGGGATACAGTAAACCTGAAGTGAAGCATCGGAATCTAAAACTGGACTCACAGGAGAGGTTCAAATCATAGAAAGTGAGAGTGTCAGTCCTCTTGTACTTAAGTCGGCATTGTGCCTTTTGAATTTAATTGCGATGCAATTCCTGTGTTTCATCACCAATAAGAAGAAGCAGGGTATACAGTGAACCTGAAGTAAGCATCGGAATCTAAAACTGGACTCACGGGAGAGGTTCAAATCATAGAAAATGAGAGTGTCAGTCCTCTTGTACTTAAGTCGGCATTGTACCTTTTGTATTAAATTCGGTTGCAAACTCTGTGTTTCATCGTCAATAAGAAGGTCCAAGGGATACAGCAAACCTGAAGTGAAACATCGGAATCTAAAACTGGACTCACAGGAGAGGTTCAAATCATAGAAAGTGAGAGTGTCAGTCCTCTTTACTTAAGTCGGCATTGTGCATTTTGAATTTAATTCCGATGCAATTTCTGTGTTTCATCGTCAATAAGAAGGTGCAAGGTATACAGTAAACCTGAAGTGAAGCATCGGAATTTAAACCGGACTCACAGGAGAGGTTCAAATCATAGAAAGTGAGAGTGTCAGTCCTCTTCTACTTAGGTCGGCATTGTGCCTTTTGAATTTAATTCCGATGCAATATTTGTGTTTCATCGTCAACAAGAAGGTCCAAGGGATACAGTAAACCTGAAGTGAAGCATCGGAATCTAAAACTGTACTCACAGGAGAGATTCAAATCATAGAATGTTAGAGTGTCACTCCTCTTGTACTTAAGTCGGTATTGTGCCTTTTGCATTAAATTCGGATGCATTTTCTGTGTTTCATCGTCAATAAGAAGGTCCAAGGGATACAGTGAACCTTTAGTGAAGCATCGGAATCAAAAACTGGACTTGCAGGAGAGGTTCAAATCATAGAATGTTAGAGTGTCAGTCCTCATTTACTTAAGTCGGCATTGTGCCTTTTGTATTAAATTCCGATGCAATTTCTGTGGTTCATCGTCAATCAGAAGGTGCAAGGTATACAGTATACCTAAAGTGAAGCATCGGAATCTGAAACTGGACTCACAGGAGATATTCAAATCATAGAAAAAGAGAGTGTCAGTCCGCTTGTACTTAAGTCGCCATTGTGCCTCTTGTATTAAATTCGGATGCAATTTCTGTGTTTCATCGTCAATAAGAAGGTCCAAGGGATACAGTAAACCTGAAGTGAAGCATCGGAATCTAAAACTGGACTCACAGGAGAGGTTCGAATCATAGAAAGTTAGAATGTCAGTCCTCTTGTACTTTAGTCGGCATTGTGCTTCTTGTATTAAATTCGGATGCAATTTCTGTGTTTCATCGTCAATAAGAAGGTCCAAGTGATACAGTAAACCTGAAGTGAAGCATCGGAAGCTAAAACTGGACTCACAGGAGTGGTTCAAATCATAGAAAGTGAGAGTGTCAGTCCTCTTGTACTTAAGATGCCATTGTGATTTTTGTGTTAAATTCGGAAGCAATTTCTGTGTTTCATCGTCAATAAGAATGTCCAAGGGATACAGTAAACCTTGAAGTGAAGCATCGGATTCTTTAACTGGACTCACAGGAGAGGTTCAAATCATAGAAAATTAGAGTGACAGTCCTCTTGTACTTAAGTCGGCATTGTACCTTCTGTATTAAATTCGGAAGCAAACTCTGTGTTGCATCGTCAATAAGAAGGTCCAAGGGATACAGTAAACCTGAAGTGAAGCATCGGAATCTAAAACTGGACTCACAGGAGAGGTTCAAATCATAGAAAGTGAGAGTGTCAGTCCTCTTGTACTTAAGTCGGCATTGTGCCTTTTGAATTTAATTGCGATGCAATTCCTGTGTTTCATCGCCAATAAGAAGAAGCAGGGTATACAGTGAACCTGAAGTGAAGCATCGGAATCTAAAACTGGACTCACGGGAGAGGTTCAAATCATAGAAAATGAGAGTGTCAGTCCTCTTGTACTTAAGTCGGCATTGTGGCATTTGTATTAAATTCAGATGCAATTTCTGTGTTTCATCGTCAATAAGAAGGTCCAAGGGATACAGTAAACCTGAAGTGAAGCATCGGAATCTAAAACTGGACTCGCAGGAGCGGTTCAAATCATAGAAAGTTAGAGTGTCACTCCTCTTGTACTTGAGTTGGTATTGTGCCTGTTGTTTTAAATTCGGGTGCAATTTCTGTGTTTCATCGTCAATACGAAGCTCCAAGGGATACAGTAAACCTGAAGTGAAGCATCGGAATCTAAAACTGGACTCACAGGAGAGGTTCGAATCATAGAAAATTAGAATGTCAGTCCTCTTGTACTTTAGTCGGCATTGTGCTTTTTGTATTAAATTCGGACGCAATTTCTGTGTTTCATCGTCAATAAGAAGGTTCAAGGTATACAGTAACCCTGAAGTTAAGCATCGGAATCTAAACCTGGACTCACAGGAGAGGTTCAAATCATAGAAAATGAGAGTGTCAGTCCTCTTGTACTTAAGTCGGCATTGCGGCATTTGTATTAAATTCGGATGCAATTTCTGTGTTTCATCGTCAATAAGCAGGTCCTAGGGATACAGTAAACCTGAAGTGAAGCATCGGAATCTAAAACTGGACTCACAGGAGAGGTTCAAATCATAGAAAGTGAGAGTGTCAGTCCACTTGTACTTAAGCCGCCATTGTGATTTTTGTATTAAATTCGGATGCAATTTCTGTGTTTCATCGTCAATTAGAAGGTCCAAGGGATACAGTAAACCTGAAGTGAAGCATCGGAATCTAAAAATGAACTCACAGGAGAGGTTCAAATAATAGAAAGTGAGAGTGTCTGTCCTCTTGTACTTAAGTCGGCTTTGTACCTTTTGCATTAAATTCGGTTGCAAACTCTGTGTTTCATCGTCAATAAGAAGGTCCCAGGGATGCAGCAAACCTGAAGTGAAACATCGGAATCTAAAACTGGACTCACAGGAGCGGTTCAAATCATAGAAAATGAGAGTGTCAGCCATCTTTACTTAAGTCGGCATTTTGTCTTTTGAATATAATTCCGATGCAATTTTTGTGTTTCATCGTCAATAAGAAGGTCCCAGGGATACAGCAAACCTGAAGTGAAACATCGGAATCTAAAACTGTACTCACAGGAGAGATTCAAATCATAGAAAGTTAGAGTGTCACTCCTATTGTACTTAAGTCGGTATTGGGCCTATTGTATTAAATTCGGATGCAATTTCTGTGTTTCATCGTCAATAAGAAGGTCCAAGGGATACAGTAAACCTTAAGTGAAGAATCGGAATCTGAAACTGGACTTGCAGGAGAGGTTCAAATCATAGAATGTTAGAGTGTCAGTCCTCTTTTACTTAAGTCGGCATTGTGCCTTTTGTATTAAATTCGGATGCAATTTCTGTGTTTCATCGTCAATAAGAAGGTCCAAGGGATACAGTAAACCTGAAGTGAAGCATCAGAATCTAAAACTGGACTCACAGGAGAGGTTCAAATCATAGAAAGTTAGAGTGTCAGTCCTTATTTACTTAACTCGGCATTGTGCCTTTTGTATTAAATTCCGATGCAATTTCTGTGTTTCATCGTCAATCAGAAGGTGCAAGGTATACAGTAAACCTAAAGTGAAACATCGGAATCTGAAACTGGACTCACAGGAGAGGTTCAAATCATAGAAAGAGAGAGTGTCAGTCCTCTTGTACTTAAGTCGCCATTGTGCCTCTTGTATTAAATTCGGATGCAATTTGTGTGTTTCATCGTCAATCAGAATGTCCAAGGGATACAGTAAACCTGAAGTGAAGCATCGGAATCTACAACTGGACTCACAGGAGAGGTTCAAATTATAGAAAGTGAGAGTGTCAGTCCTCTTGTACTTAAGTCGCCATTGTGATTTTTGTATTAAATTCGGAAGCAATTTCTGTGTTTCATCGTCAATAAGAAGGTCCAAGGGATACAGTAAACCTTGAAGTGAAGCATCGGATTCTTTAACTGGACTCACAGGAGAGGTTCAAATCATAGATAGTTAGAGTGACAGTCCTCTTGTACTTAAGGCGGCATTGTACCTTTTGTATTAAATTGGGATGCCAACTCTGTGTTTCATTGTCAATAAGGAGGTCCAAGGTATACAGTAAACCTGAATTGAAGCATCGGAATCTAAAACTGGGCTTACAGGAGAAGTTCAAATCATAGAAAGTGAGAGTGTCAGTCCTCTTGTACTTAAGTCGGCATTGTGCCTTTTGAATTTAATTGCGATGCAATTCCTGTGTTTCATCGCCAATAAGAAGATGCAGGGTATACAGTAAACCTGAAGTGAAACGTCAGAATCTAAAACTGGGCTCACAGGAGAGATTCAAATCATAGAAAGTTAGAGTGTCAGTCCTCTTGTACTTAAGTCGGCATTGTGCCTTTTGAATATAATTCCGATGCAATTTCTGTGTTTCATCGTCAATAAGAAGGTGCAAGGTATACAGTAAACCTGAAGTGAACCATCGGAATCTAAAACTGGACTCACAGGAGAGGTCCAAATAATAGAAAGTGAGAGTGTCAGTCCTCTTGTACTTAAGTCGGCATTGTGATATTTGTATTAAATTTGGAGAATATTTCTGTGTTTCATCGTCAATAAGAAAGTCCAAGGGATACAGTAAACCTGAAGGTAAGCATCGGAACCTAAAACTGGATTCACAGGAGAGGTTCAAATCATAGAAAGTTAGAATGTCGGTCCTCTTGTACTTAAGTCGGCATTGTGATTTTTGTATTAAATTCGGATGCAATTTGTGTGTTTCATCGTCAATAAGAAGGTCCAAGGGATACAGTAAACCTGTAGTGAAGCATCGGAATCTAAAACTGGACTCACAGGAGAGGTTCAAATCATAGAAAGTAAGAGTGTCAGTCCTCTTGTACTTAAGTCGGCACTGAATCTTTTGTATTAAATTCGGATGCAAACACTGTGTTCCATCGTCAATAAGAAGGTCCAAGTGATACAGTAAACCTGAAGTGAAGCATCGGAATCTAAAACTGGTCTCACGACAGAGGTTAAAATCATAGATAGTGAGAGTGTCAGTCCTGTTGTGCTTAAGTCGGTATTAGGCCATTTGTATTAAATTCTGGTGCAATTTCTATGTTTCATCGTCAATAAGAAGGTCCAAGGGATACAGTAAATCTGAAGTGAAGCATCGGAATCTAAAACTGGACTCACAGGAAAGGTTCAAATCATAGAAAGTGACAGTGTCAGTCCTCTTATACTTAAGTCGGCATTGTGATATTTATATTAAATTTGGATAAAATTTCTGTGTTTCATCGTCAATCAGATGGTCAAAGGTATACAGTAAACCTGAAGTGAAGCATCGGAATCTAAAACTGGACTCACAGGAGAGTTTCAAATCATAGTAAGTTAGAGTGTCACTCCTCTTGTGCTTAAGTGGGTATTGTGCCATTTGTATTACATTCGGATGCAATTTCTGTGTTTCATCGTCAATAACAAAGTCCAAGGGATACAGTAAACCTGAAGTGAAGCATCGGAATCTAAAACTGGACTCACAGGAAAGGTTCAAATCATAGAAAGTTAGAATGTCAGTCCTCTTGTACTTAAGTCGCCATTGTGTTTTTTGTATTTAATTCGGATGCAATTTCTGTGTTTCATCGTCAATAAGAAGGTGCAAGGGATACAGTAAACCTGTAGTGAAGCATCGGAATCATAAACTGGACTCACAGGAGAGGTTCAAATCATAGAAAGTAAGAATGTCAGTCCTCTTGTACTTAAGTCGGCATTGAACCTTTTGTATTAAATTCGGATGCAAACACTGTGTTTCATCGTCAATAAGAAGGTCCAATGGATACAGTAAACCTGAAGTGAAGCTTAGGAATTTAAATTGGACTCACAGGAGAGGTTCAAATCATAGAAAGTGAGAGTGTCAGTCCTCTTGTACTTAAGTCGGCATTGTGCCTTTTGAATTTAATTCCGATGCAATTTCTGTGTTTCATCGACAATAAGAAGCTGCAAGGTATACAGTAAACCTGAAGTGAAGCATCGGAATCTGAAACTGGACTCACAGGAGAGGTTCAAATCATTGAAAGTGAGAGTGTCAGTCCTCTTGTACTTAGGTCGCCATTGTGCCTTTTGTATTAAATTCGGATCCAATTTCTGTGTTTCATCGTCAATAAGAAGGTCCAAGGGATACAGTAAATCTGAAGTGAAGCATCGGAATCTAAAACTGGACTCACAGGAAAGGTTCAAATCATAGAAAGTGACAGTGTCAGTCCTCTTATACTTAAGTCGGCATTGTGATATTTATATTAAATTAGGATAAAATTTCTGTGTTTCATCGTCAATCAGATGGTCAAAGGTATACAGTAAACCTGAAGTGAAGCATCGGAATCTAAAACTGGACTCACAGGAGAGTTTCAAATCATAGTAAGTTAGAGTGTCACTCCTCTTGTGCTTAAGTCGCCATTGTGTTTTTTGTATTAAATTCGGATGCAATTTCTGTGTTTCATCGTCAATAAGAAGGTGCAAGGGATACAGTAAACCTGTAGTGAAGCATCGGAATCATAAACTGGACTCACAGGAGAGGTTCAAATCATAGAAAGTAAGAATGTCAGTCCTCTTGTACTTAAGTCGGCATTGAAACTTTTGTATTAAACTCGGAAGCAAACACTGTGTTTCATCGTCAATAAGAAGGTCCAATGGATACAGTGAACCTGAAGTGAAGCTTAGGAATCTAAATTGGACTCACAGGAGAGGTTCAAATCATAGAAAGTGAGAGTGTCAGTCCGCTTGTACTTAAGTCGGCATTGTGCCTTTTGAATTTAATTCCGATGCAATTTCTGTGTTTCATCGACAATAAGAAGCTGCAAGGTATACAGTAAACCTGAAGTGAAGCATCGGAATCTTAAAAGTGGACTCACACTAGAGGTTCAAATCATTGAAAGTGAGAGTGTCAGTCCTCTTGTACTTAGGTCGCCATTGTGCCTTTTGTATTAAATTCGGATCCAATTTCTGTGTTTCATCGTCAATAAGAAGGTCCAAGGGATACAGTAAACCTGAAGTGAAGCATCGGAATCTAAAACTGGACTCACAGGAGGGGTTCAAATCATAGAAATTTAGAGTGTCAATACTCTTGTACTTAAGTCGGCATTGTGCCTTTTGTATTAAATTCGGATGCAAACTCTGTGTTTCATCGTCAATAAGAAGGTCCAAGTGATACAGTAAACCTGAAGTGAAGCATCGGAATCTAAAACTGGTCTCACAGGAGAGATTCAAATCATAGAATGTTAAAGTGTCACTCCTCTTGTACATAAGTCGGTATTGTGCATTTTGTATTAAATTCGGATGCAATTTCTGCGTTTCATCGTCAATAAGAAGGTCCAAGGGATACAGTAAACCATAAGTAAAGAATCGGAATCTAAAACTGGACTCACTGGAAAGGTTCAAATCATAGAAAGTTAGAGGGTCAGTCCTCTTTTACTTAAGTCGGCATTGTGCCTTTTGTATTAAATTCGGATGATATTTCTGTGTTTCATCGTCAAAATGAAGGTCCATGGGATTCAGTAAACCTGAAGTGAAGCATCAGAATCTAAAACTGGACTCACAGGAGAGGTTCAATTCATACAAATGAGAGTGTAAGTCCTATTGTACTTAAGTCGCCATTACGCCTTTTGTATTAAATTCGGATGCAATTTCTGTGTTTCATCGTCAATAAGAAGGTCCAAGGGATACAGTAAACCTGAAGTGAAGCATCGGATTCTTAGACTGGACTCACAGGAGAGGTTCGAATCATAGAAAGTTAGAGTGTCAGTCCTCTTGTACTTAAGTCGGCATTGTACCTTTTGTATTTAATTCGGATGCAAACTCTGTGTTTCATCGTCAGTAAGAAGGTCCAAGGGATACAGCAAACCTGAAGTGAAGCATCGGAATCTAAAACTGGACTCACAAGAGAGGTTCAAATCATAGAAAGTGAGAGTGTCAGTCCTCTTGTACTTAGGTCGGCATTGTGCCTTTTGAATTTAATTCCGATGCAATTGCTTTGTTTCATCGTCAATAAGAAGGTGCAAGGTATACAGTAAACCTGAAGTGAAGCATCGGAATCTAAAACTGGACTCACAGGAGAGGTTCAGATAATAGAATGTTAGAGTGTCAGTCCTCTTCTACTTAGGTCGGCATTGTGCCTTTTGAATTAAATTCCGATGCAATTTCTGTGTTTCATTGTCAATAAGTAGGTCCAAGGGAAACAGTAAACATGAAGTGAAGCATCGGAATCGTAAACTTGACTCACAGGAGAGATTCAAATCATAGAATGTTAAAGTGTCACTCCTCTTGTACATTAGTCGGTATTGTGCATTTTGTATTAAATTCGGATGCAATTTCTGCGTTTCATCGTCAATAAGAAGGTCCAAGGGATACAGTAAACCTTAAGTAAAGAATCGGAATCTAAAACTGGACTCACTGGAAAGGTTCAAATCATAGAAAGTTAGAGTGTCAGCCCTCTTTTACTTAGGTCGGCATTGTGACCTTTGTATTAAATTCCGATGCAATTTCTATGTTTCATCGTCAATCAGAAGGTGCAAGGTATACAGTAAACCTGAAGTGAAGCATCGGAATCTAAAACTGGACTCACAGGAGAGGTTCACATCATAGAAAGTGAGAGTGTCAGTCCTCTTGTACTTAAGTCGGCATTGTGCCATTTGTATTAAATTTGGATAAAATTTCTGTGATTCATCGTCAATCAGATGGTCATAGGTATACTGTAATTCTGAAGTGAAGCATCGGAATCTAAAACTGGACTCACAGGAGAGGTTCAAATCATAGAAAGTTGGAGTGTCACTCCTCTTGTACTTAAGTCGGTATTGTGCCATTTTTATTACATTCGGATGCAATTTCTGTGTTTCATCATCAATAAGAAAGTCCAAGGGACACAGTAAACCTGAAGTGAAGCATCGGAATCTAAAACTGGATTCACAGGAGAGGTTCAAATCATAGAAAGTTAGAATGTCAGTCCTCTTGTACTTAAGTCGGCATTGTGTCTTTTGTATTAAAATCGGATGCAATTTCTGTGTTTCATCGTCAATAAGAAGGTACAAGGTGTACAGTAAACCTGAAGTGAAGCATCGGAATCTAAAACTGGACTCACAGGAGAGGTTCAAATCATAGAAAGTGAGAGTGTCAGTCCTCTTGTACTTAAGTCGGCATTGTGGCATTTGTATTAAATTCGGATTCAATTTCTGTGTTTCATCGTCAATAAGAAGGTCCAAGGGATACAGTAAACCTGAAGTGATGCATCGGAATCTAACACTGGACTCACAGAAGAGTTTCAAATCATAGAAAGTGAGAGTGTCAGTCCTCTTGTACTTAAGTCGGCATTGTGCCTTTTGAATTTAATTCTGATGCAATTTCTGTGTTTCGTCGTCAATAAGAAGGTGCCAGGTATACAGTAAACCTGAAGTGAAGCATCGGAATCTGAAACTGGACTCACAGGAAAGGTTCAAATCATAGAAAGTGAGAGTGTCAGTGCTCTTGTACTTAAGTCGGCATTGTGCCTTTTGTATTAAATTCCGATGCAATTTCTATGTTTCATCGTCAATAAGAAGGTGCAAGGTATACAGTAAACCTGGAGTGAAGCATCGGAATTGAAAACCGGACTCACAGGAGAGGTTCAAATCATAGAAAGAGAGAGTGTCAGTCCTCTTGTACTTAAGTCGGCATTGTGCTAATTGTATTAATTTCGATTGCAATTCCTGTGTTTCATAGTCAATAAGAAGGTTCAAGGGATACAGTAAACCTGAAGTGAAACATCGGAGTCTAAAACTGGACTCACAGGAGAGATTCAAATCATAGAAAGTTAGAGTGTCACTGCTCTTGTACTTAAGTCGGTATTGTGCCTTTTGTATTAAATTCGGATGCAATTTCTGTGTTTTATCGTCAATAAGAAGGTCCAAGGTATACAGTAAAACTGAAGTGAAGCATCGGAATCTAAAACTGGACTTGCAGGAGAGGTTCAAATCATAGAAAGTTAGAGTGTCAGTCCTCTTTTACTTAAGTCGGCATTGTGCCTTTTGTATTAAATTCGGATGATATTTCTGTGTTTCATCGTCAATATGAAGGTCCAAGGGATACAGTAAACCTGAAGTGAAGCATCAGAATCTAAAACTGGACTCACAGGAGAGGTTCAAATCATACAAAAGAGAGTGTGTCAGTCCTATTGCACTTAAGTCGCCATTACGCCTTTTGTATTAAATTCGGATGCAATATTGTGTGTTTCATCGTCAATAAGAAAGTCCAAGGGATACAGTAAACCTGAAGTGAAGCATCGGATTCTTAAACTGGACTCACAGGAGAGGTTCGAATCATAGAAAGTTAGAGTGTCAGTCCTCTTGTACTTAAGTCGGCATTGTACTTTTTGTATTTAATTCAGATGCAAGCTCTGTGTTTCATCGTCAGTAAGAAGGTCCAAGGGATACAGCAAACCTGAAGTGAAGCATCGGAATCTAAAACTGGACTCACAAGAGAGGTTCAAATCATAGAAAGTGAGAGTGTCAGTCCTCTTGTACTTAGGTCGGCATTGTGCCTTTTGAATTTAATTCCGATGCAATTTCTTTGTTTCATCGTCAATAAGAAGGTGCAAGGTATACAGTAAACCTGAAGTGAAGCATCGGAATCTAAAACTGGACTCACAGGAGAGTTTCAAATAATAGAAAGTGAGAGTGTCAGTCCTTTTCTACTTATGTCGGCATTGTGCCTTTTGAATTAAATTCCGATGCAATTTCTGTGTTTTATTGTCAATAAGTAGGTCCAAGGGATACAGTAAACATGAAGTGAAGCATCGGAATCTAAAACTGGACTCACAGGAGAGATTCAAATCATAGAATGTTAAAGTGTCACTCCTCTTGTACATAAGTCGGCATTGTACCTTTTATATTTAATTCGGATGCAAGCTCTGTGTTTCATCGTCAGTAAGAAGGTCCAAGGGATACAGTAAACCTTAAGTGAAGAATCGGAATCTAATACTGGACTCACTGGAAAGGTTCAAATCATAGAAAGTTAGAGTGTCAGTCCTCTTTTACTTAGGTCGGCATTGTGCCCTTTGTATTAAATTCCGATGCAATTTCTATGTTTCATCGTCAATCAGAAGGTGCAAGGTATACAGTAAACCTGAAGTGAAGCATCGGAATCTAAAACTGGACTCACAGGAGAGGTTCAAATCATAGAAAGTGAGAGTGTCAGTCCTCTTGTACTTAAGTCGCCATTGTGCCTTTTGTATTAAAATCGGATGCAATTACTGTGTTTCATCGTCAATAAGAAGGTGCAAGGTATACAGTAAACCTAAAGTGAAGCATCGGATTCTAAAACTGGACTCACAGGAGAGGTTCAAATCATAGAAAGTGAGAGTGTCAGTCCTCTTGTACTTAAGTCGGCATTGTGGCATTTGTATTAAATTCGGAATCAATTTCTGTGTTTCATCGTCAATAAGAAGGTCCAAGGGATACAGTAAACCTGAAGTGATGCATCGGAATCTAACACTGGACTCACGGAAGAGTTTCAAATCATAGAAAGTGAGAGTGTCAGTCCTCTTGTACTTAAGTCGCCATTCTGATTTTTGTATTAAATTCGGATGCAATTTCTGTGTTTCATCGTCAATTAGAAGGTCCAAGGGATACAGTAAACCTGTAGTGAAGCATCGGAATCTAAAACTGGACTCACAAGAGAGGTTCAAATCATAGAAAGTGAGAGTGTCAGTCCTCTTGTACTTAAGTCGGCATTGTGCCTTTTGAATTTAATTCCGATGCAATTTCTGTGTTTCGTCGTCAATAAGAAGGTGCCAGGTATACAGTAAACCTGAAGTGAAGCATCGGAATCTGAAACTGGACTCACAGGAATGGTTTAAATCATAGAAAGTGAGAGTGTCAGTCCTCTTGTACTTAAGTCGGCATTGTGGCTTTTGTATTAAATTCCGATGCAATTTCTATGTTTCATCATCAATACGAAGGTGCAAGGTATACAGTAAACCTGGAGTGAAGCATCGGAATTGAAAACCGGACTCACAGGAGAGGTTCAAATCATAGAAAGAGAGAGTGTCAGTCCTCTTGTACTTAAGTCGGCATTGTGCTAATTGTATTAATTTCGATTGCAATTCCTGTGTTTCATAGTCAATAAGAAGGTTCAAGGGATACAGTAAACCTGAAGTGAAACATCGGAGTCTAAAACTGGACTCACAGGAGAGATTCAAATCATAGAAAGTTAGAGTGTCACTGCTCTTGTACTTAAGTCGGTATTGTGCCTTTTGTATTAAATTCGGATGCAATTTCTGTGTTTTATCGTCAATAAGAAGGTCCAAGGTATACAGTAAAACTGAAGTGAAGCATCGGAATCTAAAACTGGACTTGCAGGAGAGGTTCAAATCATAGAAAGTTAGAGTGTCAGTCCTCTTTTACTTAAGTCGGCATTGTGCCTTTTGTATTAAATTCGGATGATATTTCTGTGTTTCATCGTCAATATGAAGGTCCAAGGGATACAGTAAACCTGAAGTGAAGCATCAGAATCTAAAACTGGACTCACAGGAGAGGTTCAAATCATACAAAAGAGAGTGTGTCAGTCCTATTGTACTTAAGTCGCCATTACGCCTTTTGTATTAAATTCGGATGCAATATTGTGTGTTTCATCGTCAATAAGAAAGTCCAAGGGATACAGTAAACCTGAAGTGAAGCATCGGATTCTTAAACTGGACTCACAGGAGAGGTTCGAATCATAGAAAGTTAGAGTGTCAGTCCTCTTGTACTTAAGTCGGCATTGTACTTTTTGTATTTAATTCGGATGCAAGCTCTGTGTTTCATCGTCAGTAAGAAGGTCCAAGGGATACAGCAAACCTGAAGTGAAGCATCGGAATCTAAAACTGGACTCACAAGAGAGGTTCAAATCATAGAAAGTGAGAGTGTCAGTCCTCTTGTACTTAGGTCGGCATTGTGCCTTTTGAATTTAATTCCGATGCAATTTCTTTGTTTCATCGTCAATAAGAAGGTGCAAGGTATACAGTAAACCTGAAGTGAAGCATCGGAATCTAAAACTGGACTCACAGGAGAGTTTCAAATAATAGAAAGTGAGAGTGTCAGTCCTTTTCTACTTAGGTCGGCATTGTGCCTTTTGAATTAAATTCCGATGCAATTTCTGTGTTTTATTGTCAATAAGTAGGTCCAAGGGATACAGCAAACATGAAGTTAAGCATCGGAATCTAAAACTGGACTCACAGGAGAGATTCAAATCATAGAATGTTAAAGTGTCACTCCTCTTGTACATAAGTCGGCATTGTACCTTTTATATTTAATTCGGATGCAAGCTCTGTGTTTCATCGTCAGTAAGAAGGTCCAAGGGATACAGTAAACCTTAAGTGAAGAATCGGAATCTAATACTGGACTCACTGGAAAGGTTCAAATCATAGAAAGTTAGAGTGTCAGTCCTCTTTTACTTAGGTCGGCATTGTGCCCTTTGTATTAAATTCCGATGCAATTTCTATGTTTCATCGTCAATCAGAAGGTGCAAGGTATACAGTAAACCTGAAGTGAAGCATCGGAATCTAAAACTGGACTCACAGGAGAGGTTCAAATCATAGAAAGTGAGAGTGTCAGTCCTCTTGTACTTAAGTCGCCATTGTGCCTTTTGTATTAAAATCGGATGCAATTACTGTGTTTCATCGTCAATAAGAAGGTGCAAGGTATACAGTAAACCTAAAGTGAAGCATCGGATTCTAAAACTGGACTCACAGGAGAGGTTCAAATCATAGAAAGTGAGAGTGTCAGTCCTCTTGTACTTAAGTCGGCATTGTGGCATTTGTATTAAATTCGGAATCAATTTCTGTGTTTCATCGTCAATAAGAAGGTCCAAGGGATACAGTAAACCTGAAGTGATGCATCGGAATCTAACACTGGACTCACGGAAGAGTTTCAAATCATAGAAAGTGAGAGTGTCAGTCCTCTTGTACTTAAGTCGCCATTCTGATTTTTGTATTAAATTCGGATGCAATTTCTGTGTTTCATCGTCAATTAGAAGGTCCAAGGGATACAGTAAACCTGTAGTGAAGCATCGGAATCTAAAACTGGACTCACAAGAGAGGTTCAAATCATAGAAAGTGAGAGTGTCAGTCCTCTTGTACTTAAGTCGGCATTGTGCCTTTTGAATTTAATTCCGATGCAATTTCTGTGTTTCGTCGTCAATAAGAAGGTGCCAGGTATACAGTAAACCTGAAGTGAAGCATCGGAATCTGAAACTGGACTCACAGGAATGGTTTAAATCATAGAAAGTGAGAGTGTCAGTCCTCTTGTACTTAAGTCGGCATTGTGGCTTTTGTATTAAATTCCGATGCAATTTCTATGTTTCATCATCAATACGAAGGTGCAAGGTATACAGTAAACCTGGAGTGAAGCATCGGAATTGAAAACCGGACTCACAGGAGAGGTTCAAATCATAGAAAGAGAGAGTGTCAGTCCTCTTGTACTTAAGTCGGCATTGTGCTAATTGTATTAATTTCGATTGCAATTCCTGTGTTTCATAGTCAATAAGAAGGTTCAAGGGATACAGTAAACCTGAAGTGAAACATCGGAGTCTAAAACTGGACTCACAGGAGAGATTCAAATCATAGAAAGTTAGAGTGTCACTGCTCTTGTACTTAAGTCGGTATTGTGCCTTTTGTATTAAATTCGGATGCAATTTCTGTGTTTTATCGTCAATAAGAAGGTCCAAGGTATACAGTAAAACTGAAGTGAAGCATCGGAATCTAAAACTGGACTTGCAGGAGAGGTTCAAATCATAGAAAGTTAGAGTGTCAGTCCTCTTTTACTTAAGTCGGCATTGTGCCTTTTGTATTAAATTCGGATGATATTTCTGTGTTTCATCGTCAATATGAAGGTCCAAGGGATACAGTAAACCTGAAGTGAAGCATCAGAATCTAAAACTGGACTCACAGGAGAGGTTCAAATCATACAAAAGAGAGTGTGTCAGTCCTATTGTACTTAAGTCGCCATTACGCCTTTTGTATTAAATTCGGATGCAATATTGTGTGTTTCATCGTCAATAAGAAAGTCCAAGGGATACAGTAAACCTGAAGTGAAGCATCGGATTCTTAAACTGGACTCACAGGAGAGGTTCGAATCATAGAAAGTTAGAGTGTCAGTCCTCTTGTACTTAAGTCGGCATTGTACTATTTGTATTTAATTCGGATGCAAGCTCTGTGTTTCATCGTCAGTAAGAAGGTCCAAGGGATACAGCAAACCTGAAGTGAAGCATCGGAATCTAAAACTGGACTCACAAGAGAGGTTCAAATCATAGAAAGTGAGAGTGTCAGTCCTCTTGTACTTAGGTCGGCATTGTGCCTTTTGAATTTAATTCCGATGCAATTTCTTTGTTTCATCGTCAATAAGAAGGTGCAAGGTATACAGTAAACCTGAAGTGAAGCATCGGAATCTAAAACTGGACTCACAGGAGAGTTTCAAATAATAGAAAGTGAGAGTGTCAGTCCTTTTCTACTTAGGTCGGCATTGTGCCTTTTGAATTAAATTCCGATGCAATTTCTGTGTTTTATTGTCAATAAGTAGGTCCAAGGGATACAGCAAACATGAAGTTAAGCATCGGAATCTAAAACTGGACTCACAGGAGAGATTCAAATCATAGAATGTTAAAGTGTCACTCCTCTTGTACATAAGTCGGCATTGTACCTTTTATATTTAATTCGGATGCAAGCTCTGTGTTTCATCGTCAGTAAGAAGGTCCAAGGGATACAGTAAACCTTAAGTGAAGAATCGGAATCTAATACTGGACTCACTGGAAAGGTTCAAATCATAGAAAGTTAGAGTGTCAGTCCTCTTTTACTTAGGTCGGCATTGTGCCCTTTGTATTAAATTCCGATGCAATTTCTATGTTTCATCGTCAATCAGAAGGTGCAAGGTATACAGTAAACCTGAAGTGAAGCATCGGAATCTAAAACTGGACTCACAGGAGAGGTTCAAATCATAGAAAGTGAGAGTGTCAGTCCTCTTGTACTTAAGTCGCCATTGTGCCTTTTGTATTAAAATCGGATGCAATTACTGTGTTTCATCGTCAATAAGAAGGTGCAAGGTATACAGTAAACCTAAAGTGAAGCATCGGATTCTAAAACTGGACTCACAGGAGAGGTTCAAATCATAGAAAGTGAGAGTGTCAGTCCTCTTGTACTTAAGTCGGCATTGTGGCATTTGTATTAAATTCGGAATCAATTTCTGTGTTTCATCGTCAATAAGAAGGTCCAAGGGATACAGTAAACCTGAAGTGATGCATCGGAATCTAACACTGGAATCACGGAAGAGTTTCAAATCATAGAAAGTGAGAGTGTCAGTCCTCTTGTACTTAAGTCGCCATTCTGACTTTTGTATTAAATTCGGATGCAATTTCTGTGTTTCATCGTCAATTAGAAGGTCCAAGAGATACAGTAAACCTGTAGTGAAGCATCGGAATCTAAAACTGGACTCACAAGAGAGGTTCAAATCATAGAAAGTGAGAGTGTCAGTCCTCTTGTACTTAAGTCGGCATTGTGCCTTTTGAATTTAATTCCGATGCAATTTCTGTGTTTCGTCGTCAATAAGAAGGTGCCAGGTATACAGTAAACCTGAAGTGAAGCATCGGAATCTGAAACTGGACTCACAGGAATGGTTTAAATCATAGAAAGTGAGAGTGTCAGTCCTCTTGTACTTAAGTCGGCATTGTGGCTTTTGTATTAAATTCCGATGCAATTTCTATGTTTCATCATCAATACGAAGGTGCAAGGTATACAGTAAACCTGGAGTGAAGCATCGGAATTTAAAACCGGACTACCAGGGGAGGTTCAAATCATAGAAAGAGAGAGTGTCAGTCCTCTTGTACTTAAGTCGGCATTGTGCTAATTGTGTTAAATTCGATTGCAATTCCTGTGTTTCATAGTCAATAAGAAGGTCCAAGGGATACAGTAAACCTGAAGTGAAACATCGGAATCTAAAATTGGACTCACGGGAGAGATTCAAATCATAGAAAGTTAGAGTGTCACTGCTCTTGTACTTAAGTCGGTATTGTGCATTTTGTATTAAATTCGGATGCAATTTCTGTGTTTTATCGTCAATAAGAAGGTCCAAGGTATACAGTAAACCTGAAGTGAAGCATCGGAATCTAAAACTGGACTTGCAGGAGAGGTTCAAATCATAGAAAGTTAGAGTGTCAGTCCTCTTTTACTTAAGTCGGCATTGTGCCTTTTGTATTAAATTCGGATGAAATTTCTGTGTTTCATCGTCAATAACAAGGTCCAAGGGATACAGTAAACCTGAAGTGAAGCATCAGAATCTAAAACTGGACTCACAGGAGAGGTTCAAACCATAGAAAGAGAGAGTGTCAGTCCTCTTGTACTTAAGTCGCCATTGTGCCTTTTGTATTAAATTCGGATGCAATTTCTGTGTTTCATCGTCATTAAGAAGGTCCAAGGGATACAGTAAACCTGAAGTGAAGCATCGGATTCTTAAACTGGACTCACAGGAGAGGTTCAAATCATAGAAAGTTAGTGTGTCAGTCCTCTTGTACTTAAGTCGGCATTGTACCTTTTGTATTAAATTCGGATTCAATCTCTGTGTTATCAGAAGGTGCAAGGCATACAGTAAACCTGAAGTGAAGCATCGGAATCTAAAACTGGACTCACAGGAGAGGTTCAAATCATAGAAAGTGACAGTGTCAGTCCTCTTATACTTAAGTCGGCATTGTGATATTTATATTAAATTAGGATAAAATTTCTGTGTTTCATCGTCAATCAGATGGTCAAAGGTATACAGTAAACCTGAAGTGAAGCATCGGAATCTAAAACTGGACTCACAGGAGAGTTTCAAATCATAGTAAGTTAGAGTGTCACTCCTCTTGCGCTTAAGTCGCCATTGTGTTTTTTGTATTAAATTCGGATGCAATTTCTGTGTTTCATCGTCAATAAGAAGGTCCAAGGGATACAGTAAATCTGAAGTGAAGCATCGGAATCTAAAACTGGACTCACAGGAAAGGTTCAAATCATAGAAAGTGACAGTGTCAGTCCTCTTATACTTAAGTCGGCATTGTGATATTTATATTAAATTAGGATAAAATTTCTGTGTTTCATCGTCAATCAGATGGTCAAAGGTATACAGTAAACCTGAAGTGAAGCATCGGAATCTAAAACTGGACTCACAGGAGAGTTTCAAATCATAGTAAGTTAGAGTGTCACTCCCCTTGTGCTTAAGTCGCCATTGTGTTTTTTGTATTAAATTCGGATGCAATTTCTGTGTTTCATCGTCAATAAGAAGGTGCAAGGGATACAGTAAACCTGTAGTGAAGCATCGGAATCATAAACTGGACTCACAGGAGAGGTTCAAATCATAGAAAGTAAGAATGTCAGTCCTCTTGTACTTAAGTCGGCATTGAAACTTTTGTATTAAACTCGGAAGCAAACACTGTGTTTCATCGTCAATAAGAAGGTCCAATGGATACAGTGAACCTGAAGTGAAGCTTAGGAATCTAAATTGGACTCACAGGAGAGGTTCAAATCATAGAAAGTGAGAGTGTCAGTCCGCTTGTACTTAAGTCGGCATTGTGCCTTTTGAATTTAATTCCGATGCAATTTCTGTGTTTCATCGACAATAAGAAGCTGCAAGGTATACAGTAAACCTGAAGTGAAGCATCGGAATCTTAAAAGTGGACTCACAGGAGAGGTTCAAATCATTGAAAGTGAGAGTGTCAGTCCTCTTGTACTTAGGTCGCCATTGTGCCTTTTGTATTAAATTCGGATCCAATTTCTGTGTTTCATCGTCAATAAGAAGGTCCAAGGGATACAGTAAACCTGAAGTGAAGCATCGGAATCTAAAACTGGACTCACAGGAGGGGTTCAAATCATAGAAATTTAGAGTGTCAATACTCTTGTACTTAAGTCGGCATTGTGCCTTTTGTATTAAATTCGGATGCAAACTCTGTGTTTCATCGTCAATAAGAAGGACCAAGTGATACAGTAAACCTGAAGTGAAGCATCGGAATCTAAAACTGGTCTCAAAGGAGAGATTCAAATCATAGAATGTTAAAGTGTCACTCCTCTTGTACATAAGTCGGTATTGTGCATTTTGTATTAAATTCGGATGCAATTTCTGCGTTTCATCGTCAATAAGAAGGTCCAAGGGATACAGTAAACCATAAGTAAAGAATCGGAATCTAAAACTGGACTCACTGGAAAGGTTCAAATCATAGAAAGTTAGAGGGTCAGTCCTCTTTTACTTAAGTCGGCATTGTGCCTTTTGTATTAAATTCGGATGATATTTCTGTGTTTCATCGTCAAAATGAAGGTCCATGGGATTCAGTAAACCTGAAGTGAAGCATCAGAATCTAAAACTGGACTCACAGGAGAGGTTCAAATCATACAAATGAGAGTGTAAGTCCTATTGTACTTAAGTCGCCATTACGCCTTTTGTATTAAATTCGGATGCAATTTCTGTGTTTCATCGTCAATAAGAAGGTCCAAGGGATACAGTAAACCTGAAGTGAAGCATCGGATTCTTAGACTGGACTCACAGGAGAGGTTCGAATCATAGAAAGTTAGAGTGTCAGTCCTCTTGTACTTAAGTCGGCATTGTACCTTTTGTATTTAATTCGGATGCAAACTCTGTGTTTCATCGTCAGTAAGAAGGTCCAAGGGATACAGCAAACCTGAAGTGAAGCATCGGAATCTAAAACTGGACTCACAAGAGAGGTTCAAATCATAGAAAGTGAGAGTGTCAGTCCTCTTGTACTTAGGTCGGCATTGTGCCTTTTGAATTTAATTCCGATGCAATTGCTTTGTTTCATCGTCAATAAGAAGGTGCAAGGTATACAGTAAACCTGAAGTGAAGCATCGGAATCTAAAACTGGACTCACAGGAGAGGTTCAGATAATAGAATGTGAGAGTGTCAGTCCTCTTCTACTTAGGTCGGCATTGTGCCTTTTGAATTAAATTCCGATGCAATTTCTGTGTTTCATTGTCAATAAGTAGGTCCAAGGGAAACAGTAAACATGAAGTGAAGCATCGGAATCTTAAACTTGACTCACAGGAGAGATTCAAATCATAGAATGTTAAAGTGTCACTCCTCTTGTACATTAGTCGGTATTGTGCATTTTGTATTAAATTCGGATGCAATTTCTGCGTTTCATCGTCAATAAGAAGGTCCAAGGAATACAGTAAACCTTAAGTAAAGAATCGGAATCTAAAACTGGACTCACTGGAAAGGTTCAAATCATAGAAAGTTAGAGTGTCAGCCCTCTTTTACTTAGGTCGGCATTGTGACCTTTGTATTAAATTCCGATGCAATTTCTATGTTTCATCGTCAATCAGAAGGTGCAAGGTATACAGTAAACCTGAAGTGAAGCATCGGAATCTAAAACTGGACTCACAGGAGAGGTTCAAATCATAGAAAGTGAGAGTGTCAGTCCTCTTGCACTTAAGTCGGCATTGTGCCATTTGTATTAAATTTGGATAAAATTTCTGTGTTTCATCGTCAATCAGATGGTCATAGGTATACTGTAATTCTGAAGTGAAGCATCGGAATCTAAAACTGGACTCACAGGAGAGGTTCAAATCATAGAAAGTTGGAGTGTCACTCCTCTTGTACTTAAGTCGGTATTGTGCCATTTTTATTACATTCGGATGCAATTTCTGTGTTTCATCGTCAATAAGAAAGTCCAAGGGACACAGTAAACCTGAAGTGAAGCATCGGAATCTAAAACTGGATTCACAGGAGAGGTTCAAATCATAGAAAGTTAGAATGTCAGTCCTCTTGTACTTAAGTCGGCATTGTGTCTTTTGTATTAAAATCGGATGCAATTTCTGTGTTTCATCGTCAATAAGAAGGTACAAGGTGTACAGTAAACCTGAAGTGAAGCATCGGAATCTAAAACTGGACTCACAGGAGAGGTTCAAATCATAGAAAGTGAGAGTGTCAGTCCTCTTGTACTTAAGTCGGCATTGTGGCATTTGTATTAAATTCGGATTCAATTTCTGTGTTTCATCGTCAATAAGAAGGTCCAAGGGATACAGTAAACCTGAAGTGATGCATCGGAATCTAACACTGGACTCACAGAAGAGTTTCAAATCATAGAAAGTGAGAGTGTCAGTCCTCTTGTACTTAAGTCGGCATTGTGCCTTTTGAATTTAATTCTGATGCAATTTCTGTGTTTCGTCGTCAATAAGAAGGTGCCAGGTATACAGTAAACCTGAAGTGAAGCATCGGAATCTGAAACTGGACTCACAGGAAAGGTTCAAATCATAGAAAGTGAGAGTGTCAGTGCTCTTGTACTTAAGTCGGCATTGTGCCTTTTGTATTAAATTCCGATGCAATTTCTATGTTTCATCGTCAATAAGAAGGTGCAAGGTATACAGTAAACCTGGAGTGAAGCATCGGAATTGAAAACCGGACTCACAGGAGAGGTTCAAATCATAGAAAGAGAGAGTGTCAGTCCTCTTGTACTTAAGTCGGCATTGTGCTAATTGTATTAATTTCGATTGCAATTCCTGTGTTTCATAGTCAGTAAGAAGGTTCAAGGGATACAGTAAACCTGAAGTGAAACATCGGAGTCTAAAACTGGACTCACAGGAGAGATTCAAATCATAGAAAGTTAGAGTGTCACTGCTCTTGTACTTAAGTCGGTATTGTGCCTTTTGTATTAAATTCGGATGCAATTTCTGTGTTTTATCGTCAATAAGAAGGTCCAAGGTATACAGTAAAACTGAAGTGAAGCATCGGAATCTAAAACTGGACTTGCAGGAGAGGTTCAAATCATAGAAAGTTAGAGTGTCAGTCCTCTTTTACTTAAGTCGGCATTGTGCCTTTTGTATTAAATTCGGATGATATTTCTGTGTTTCATCGTCGATATGAAGGTCCAAGGGATACAGTAAACCTGAAGTGAAGCATCAGAATCTAAAACTGGACTCACAGGAGAGGTTCAAATCATACAAAAGAGAGTGTGTCAGTCCTATTGTACTTAAGTCGCCATTACGCCTTTTGTATTAAATTCGGATGCAATATTGTGTGTTTCATCGTCAATAAGAAAGTCCAAGGGATACAGTAAACCTGAAGTGAAGCATCGGATTCTTAAACTGGACTCACAGGAGAGGTTCGAATCATAGAAAGTTAGAGTGTCAGTCCTCTTGTACTTAAGTCGGCATTGTACTTTTTGTATTTAATTCGGATGCAAGCTCTGTGTTTCATCGTCAGTAAGAAGGTCCAAGGGATACAGCAAACCTGAAGTGAAGCATCGGAATCTAAAACTGGACTCACAAGAGAGGTTCAAATCATAGAAAGTGAGAGTGTCAGTCCTCTTGTACTTAGGTCGGCATTGTGCCTTTTGAATTTAATTCCGATGCAATTTCTTTGTTTCATCGTCAATAAGAAGGTGCAAGGTATACAGTAAACCTGAAGTGAAGCATCGGAATCTAAAACTGGACTCACAGGAGAGTTTCAAATAATAGAAAGTGAGAGTGTCAGTCCTTTTCTACTTAGGTCGGCATTGTGCCTTTTGAATTAAATTCCGATGCAATTTCTGTGTTTTATTGTCAATAAGTAGGTCCAAGGGATACAGTAAACATGAAGTGAAGCATCGGAATCTAAAACTGGACTCACAGGAGAGATTCAAATCATAGAATGTTAAAGTGTCACTCCTCTTGTACATAAGTCGGCATTGTACCTTTTATATTTAATTCGGATGCAAGCTCTGTGTTTCATCGTCAGTAAGAAGGTCCAAGGGATACAGTAAACCTTAAGTGAAGAATCGGAATCTAATACTGGACTCACTGGAAAGGTTCAAATCATAGAAAGTTAGAGTGTCAGTCCTCTTTTACTTAGGTCGGCATTGTGCCCTTTGTATTAAATTCCGATGCAATTTCTATGTTTCATCGTCAATCAGAAGGTGCAAGGTATACAGTAAACCTGAAGTGAAGCATCGGAATCTAAAACTGGACTCACAGGAGAGGTTCAAATCATAGAAAGTGAGAGTGTCAGTCCTCTTGTACTTAAGTCGCCATTGTGCCTTTTGTATTAAAATCGGATGCAATTACTGTGTTTCATCGTCAATAAGAAGGTGCAAGGTATACAGTAAACCTAAAGTGAAGCATCGGATTCTAAAACTGGACTCACAGGAGAGGTTCAAATCATAGAAAGTGAGAGTGTCAGTCCTCTTGTACTTAAGTCGGCATTGTGGCATTTGTATTAAATTCGGAATCAATGTCTGTGTTTCATCGTCAATAAGAAGGTCCAAGGGATACAGTAAACCTGAAGTGATGCATCGGAATCTAACACTGGACTCACGGAAGAGTTTCAAATCATAGAAAGTGAGAGTGTCAGTCCTCTTGTACTTAAGTCGCCATTCTGATTTTTGTATTAAATTCGGATGCAATTTCTGTGTTTCATCGTCAATTAGAAGGTCCAAGGGATACAGTAAACCTGTAGTGAAGCATCGGAATCTAAAACTGGACTCACAAGAGAGGTTCAAATCATAGAAAGTGAGAGTGTCAGTCCTCTTGTACTTAAGTCGGCATTGTGCCTTTTGAATTTAATTCCGATGCAATTTCTGTGTTTCGTCGTCAATAAGAAGGTGCCAGGTATACAGTAAACCTGAAGTGAAGCATCGGAATCTGAAACTGGACTCACAGGAATGGTTTAAATCATAGAAAGTGAGAGTGTCAGTCCTCTTGTACTTAAGTCGGCATTGTGGCTTTTGTATTAAATTCCGATGCAATTTCTATGTTTCATCATCAATACGAAGGTGCAAGGTATACAGTAAACCTGGAGTGAAGCATCGGAATTTAAAACCGGACTACCAGGGGAGGTTCAAATCATAGAAAGAGAGAGTGTCAGTCCTCTTGTACTTAAGTCGGCATTGTGCTAATTGTGTTAAATTCGATTGCAATTCCTGTGTTTCATAGTCAATAAGAAGGTCCAAGGGATACAGTAAACCTGAAGTGAAACATCGGAATCTAAAATTGGACTCACGGGAGAGATTCAAATCATAGAAAGTTAGAGTGTCACTGCTCTTGTACTTAAGTCGGTATTGTGCATTTTGTATTAAATTCGGATGCAATTTCTGTGTTTTATCGTCAATAAGAAGGTCCAAGGTATACAGTAAACCTGAAGTGAAGCATCGGAATCTAAAACTGGACTTGCAGGAGAGGTTCAAATCATAGAAAGTTAGAGTGTCAGTCCTCTTTTACTTAAGTCGGCATTGTGCATTTTGTATTAAATTCGGATGAAATTTCTGTGTTTCATCGTCAATAACAAGGTCCAAGGGATACAGTAAACCTGAAGTGAAGCATCAGAATCTAAAACTGGACTCACAGGAGAGGTTCAAACCATAGAAAGTGAGAGTGTCAGTCCTCTTGTACTTAAGTCGCCATTGTGCCTTTTGTATTAAATTCGGATGCAATTTCTGTGTTTCATCGTCATTAAGAAGGTCCAAGGGATACAGTAAACCTGAAGTGAAGCATCGGATTCTTAAACTGGACTCACAGGAGAGGTTCAAATCATAGAAAGTTAGTGTGTCAGTCCTCTTGTACTTAAGTCGGCATTGTACCTTTTGTATTAAATTCGGATTCAATCTCTGTGTTATCAGAAGGTGCAAGGCATACAGTAAACCTGAAGTGAAGCATCGGAATCTAAAACTGGACTCACAGGAGAGGTTCAAATCATAGAAAGTGAGAGTGTCAGTCCTCCTGTACTTAAGTCGGCATTGTGCCATTTGTATTACATTCGGATGCAATTTCTGTGTTTCATCGTCAATAAGAAGGTGCAAGGTATACAGTAAACCTAAAGTGAAGCATCGGAATCTAAAACTGGACTCACAGGAGAGGCTCAAATCATAGAAAGTGAGAGTGTCAGTCCTCTTGTACTTAAGTCGGCATTGTGGCATTTGTATTAAATTCGGATGCTATTTCTGTGTTTCATCGTCAATGAGAAGGTCCAAGGGATACAGTAAACCTGAAGTGATACGTCGGAATCTAACACTGGACTCACAGAAGAGTTTCAAATCATAGAAAGTGAGAGTGTCAGTCCTCTTGTCTTTAAGTCGCCATTGTGATTTTTGTATTTAATTCGGATGCAATTTCTGTCTTTCATCGTCAATAAGAAGGTCCAAGAGATACAGTAAACCTGTAGTGAAGCATCGGAATCTAAAACTTGACTCACAGGAGAGTTTCAAATCATAGAATGTTAGAGTGTCAGCCCTCTTGTACTTAAGTCGGCATTGAACCTTTTGTATTAAATTGGGATGCAAACACTGTGTTTCATCGTCAATAAGAAGGTCCAAGGAATACAGTAAACCTGAAGTGAAGCTTCGGAATCTAAAACTGGACTCACAGGAGAGGTTCAAATCATAGAAAGTGAGAGTGTCAGACCTCTTGTACTTAAGTCGGCATTGTGCCTTTTGATTTTAATTCCGATGCAATTTCTGTGTTTCATCGTCAATAAGAAGTGCAAGGTATACAGTAAACCTGAAGTGAAGCATCGGAATCTGAAACTGGACTCACAGGAAAGGTTGAAATCATTGAAAGTGAGAGTGCCAGTCCTCTTGTACTTAAGTCGGCATTGTGCCTTTTGTATTAAATTCCGATGCAATTTCTATGTTTCATCGTCAATAAGAAGATGCAAGGTATACAGTAAACCTGAAGTGAAGCATCGGAATCTAAAACTGGACTCAAAGGAAAGGTTCAAATCATAGAAAGTTAGAATGTCAGTCCTCTTGTACATAAGTCGCCATTGTGTTTTTTGTATATAAATTCGGATGCAATTTCTGTGTTTCATCGTCAATAAGAAGGTGCAAGGGATACAGTAAACCTGTAGTGAAGCATCGGAATCATAAACTGGACTCACAGGAGAGGTTCAAATCATAGAAAGTAAGTATGTCAGTCCTCTTGTACTTAAGTCGGCATTGAAACTTCTGTATTAAATTCGGATGCAAACACTGTGTTTCATCGTCAATAAGAAGGTCCAATGGATACAGTAAACCTGAAGTGAAGCTTAGGAATCTAAAACTAGACTCACAGGAGAGGTTCAAATCATAGAAAGTGAGAGTGTCAGTCCTCTTGTACTTAAGTCGGCGTTGTGCCTTTTGAATTTAATTCCGATGCAATTTCTGTGTTTCATCGTCAATAAGAAGGTGCAAGGTATACAGTAAACCTGAAGTGAAGCATCGGAATCTGAAACTGGACTCACAGGAGAGGTTCAAATCATTGAAAGCGAGAGTGTCAGTCCTCTTGTACTTAAGTCGCCATTGTGCCTTTTGTATTAAATTCGGATCCAATTTCTGTGTTTCATCGTCAATAAGAAGGTCCAAGGGATACAGTAAACCTGAAGTGAAGCATCGGAATCTAAAACTGGTCTCACAGGAGGGATTCAAATCATAGAAAGTTAGAGTGTCACTCCTCTTGTACATAAGCCGGTATTGTGCATTTTGTATTTAATTCGGATGCAATTACTGCGTTTCATCGTCAATAAAAAGGTCCAAGGGATACAGTAAACATTAAGTAAAGAACCGGAATCTAAAACTGGACTCACTGGAAAGGTTCAAATCATAGAAAGTTAGAGTGTCAGTCCTCTTTTACCTAAGTCGGCATTGTGCCTTTTGTATTATATTCGGATGATATTTCTGTGTTTCATCGTCAATATGAAGGTCCAAGGGATACAGTAAACCTGAAGTGAAGCATCAGAATCTAAAAGTGGACTCACAGGAGAGGTTCAAATCATACAAAAGAGAGTGTGTCAGTCCTATTGTAGTTAAGTCGCCATTACGCCTTTTGTATTAAATTCGGATGCAATTTCTGTGTTTCATCGTCTATAAGAAGGTCCAAGGGATACAGTAAACCTGAAGTGAAGCATCGGATTCTTAAACTGGACTCACAGGAGATGTTCGAATCATAGAAAGTTAGAGTGTCAGTCCTCTTGTACTTAAGTCGGCATTGTACCTTTTGTATTTAATTCGGATGCAAACTCTGTGTTTCATCGTCAGTAAGAAGGTCCAAGGGATACAGCAAACCTGAAGTGAAGCATCGGAATCTAAAACTGGACCCACAAGAGAGGTTCAAATCATAGAAAGTGAGAGTGTCAGTCCTCTTGTACTTAGGTCGGCATTGTGCCTTTTGAATTTAATTCCGATGCAATTTCTTTGTTTCATCGTCAATAAGAAGGTGCAAGGTATACAGTAAACCTGAAGTGAAGCATCGGAATCTAAAACTGGACTCACAGGAGAGGTTCAAATAATAGAAAGTGAGAGTGTCAGTCCTCTTCTACTTAGGTCGGCATTGTGCCTTTTGAATTAAATTCCGATGCAATTTCTGTGTTTCATTGTCAATAAGTAGGTCCAAGGGATACAGTAAACATGAAGTGAAGCATCGGAATCTAAAACTGGACTCACAGGAGAGATTCAAATCATAGAATGTTAAAGTGTCACTCCTCTTGTACATAAGTCGGTATTGTGCATTTTGTATTAAATTCGGATGCAATTTCTGCGTTTCATCGTCAATAAGAAGGTCCAAGGGATACAGTAAACCTTAAGTAAAGAATCGGAATCTAAAACTGGACTCACTGGAAAGGTTCAAATCATAGAAAGTTAGAGTGTCAGTCCTCTATTGCTTAGGTCAGCATTGTGCCCTGTGTAATAAATTCCGATGCAATTTCTATGTTTCATCGTCAATCAGAAGGTGAAAGGTATACAGTAAACCTGAAGTGAAGCATCGGAATCTAAAACTGGACTCACAGGAGAGGTTCAAATCATAGAAAGTGAGAGTGTCAGTCCTCTTGTACTTAAGTCGGCATTGTGCCATTTGTATTAAATTTGGATAAAATTTCTGTGTTTCATCGTCAATCAGATGGTCATAGGTATACAGTAAATCTGAAGTGAAGCATCGGAATCTAAAACTGGACTCACAGGAGAGGTTCAAATCAACGAAAGTTAGAGTGTTACGCCTCTTGTACTTATGTCGGTATTGTGCCATTTTTATTACATTCGGATGCAATTTCTGTGTTTCATCGTCAATAAGAAAGTCCAAGGGATACAGTAAACCTGAAGTGAAGCATCGGAATCTAAAACTGGATTCACAGGAGAGGTTCAAATCATAGAAAGTTAGAATGTCAGTCCTCTTGTACTTAAGTCGGCATTGTGCCTTTTGTATTATATTCGGATGATATTTCTGTCTTTCATCGTCAATATGAAGGTCCAAGGGATACAGTAAACCTGAAGTGAAGCATCAGAATCTAAAACTGGACTCACAGGAGAGGTTCAAATCATACAAAAGAGAGTGTGTCAGTCCTATTGTACTTAAGTCGCCATTACGCCTTTTGTATTAAATTCGGATGCAATTTCTGTGTTTCATCGTCAATAAGAAGGTCCAAGGGATACAGTAAACCTGAAGTGAAGCATCGGATTCTTAAACTGGACTCACAGGAGAGGTTCGAATCATAGAAAGTTAGAGTGTCAGTCCTCTTGTACTTAAGTCGGCATTGTGCCTCTTGTATTAAATTCGGATGCAAACTCTGTGTTTCATCGTCAATAAGAAGGTCCAAGTGATACAGTAAACCTGAAGTGAAGCATCGGAATCTAAAACTGGTCTCACAGGAGAGATTCAAATCATAGAATGTTAAAGTGTCACTCCTCTTGTACATAAGCCGGTATTGTGCATTTTGTATTTAATTCGGATGCAATTTCTGCGTTTCATCGTCAATAAGCAGGTCCAAGGGATACAGTAAACCTTAAGTAAAGAACCGGAAACTAAAACTGGACTCACTGGAAAGGTTCAAATCATAGAAAGTTAGAGTGTCAGTCCTCTTTTACCTAAGTCGGCATTGAGCCTTTTGTATTATATTCGGATGATATTTCTGTGTTTCATCGTCAATATGAAGGTCCAAGGGATACAGTAAACCTGAAGTGAAGCATCAGAATCTAAAACTGGACTCACAGGAGAGGTTCAAATCATACAAAAGAGAGTGTGTCAGTCCTATTGTACTTAAGTCGCCATTACGCCTTTTTTATTAAATTCGGATGCAATTTCTGTGTTTCATCGTCAATAAGAAGGTCCAAGGGATACAGTAAACCTGAAGTGAAGCATCGGATTCTTAAACTGGACTCACAGGAGAGGTTCGAATCATAGAAAGTTAGAGTGTCAGTCCTCTTGTACTTAAGTCGGCATTGTACCTTTTGTATTTAATTCGGATGCAAACTCTGTGTTTCATCGTCAGTAAGAAGGTCCAAGGGATACAGCAAACCTGAAGTGAAGCATCGGAATCTAAAACTGGACCCACAAGAGAGGTTCAAATCATAGAAAGTGAGAGTGTCAGTCCTCTTGTACTTAGGTCGGCATTGTGCCTTTTGAATTTAATTCCGATGCAATTTCTTTGTTTCATCGTGAATAAGAAGGTACAAGGTATACGGTAAACCTGAAGTGAAGCATCGGAATCTAAAACTGGACTCACAGGAGAGGTTCAAATAATAGAAAGTGAGAGTGTCAGTCCTCTTCTACTTAGGTCGGCATTGTGCCTTTTGAATTAAATTCCGATGCAATTTCTGTGTTTCATTGCCAATAAGTAGGTCCAAGGGATACAGTAAACATGATGTGAAGCATCGGAATCTAAAACTGGACTCACAGGAGAGATTCAAATCATAGAATGTTAAAGTGTCACTCCTCTTGTACATAAGTCGGTATTGTGCATTTTGTATTAAATTCGGATGCAATTTCTGCGTTTCATCGTCAGTAAGAAGGTCCAAGGGATACAGTAAACCTTAAGTAAAGAATCGGAATCTAAAACTGGACTCACTGGAAAGGTTCAAATCATAGAAAGTTAGAGTGTCAGTCCTCTTTTACTTAGGTCGGCATTGTGCCCTTTGTATTAAATTCCGATGCAATTTCTATGTTTCATCGTCAATCAGAAGGTGCAAGGTATACAGTAAACCTGAAGTGAAGCATCGGAATCTAAAACTGGACTCACAGGAGAGGTTCAAATCATAGAAAGTGAGAGTGTCAGTCCTCTTGTACTTATGTCGGCATTGTGCCATTTGTATTAAATTTGGATAAAATTTCTGTGTTTCATCGTCAATCAGATGGTCATAGGTATACAGTAAATCTGAAGTGAAGCATCGGAATCTAAAACTGGACTCACAGGAGAGGTTCAAATCAACGAAAGTTAGAGTGTTACTCCTCTTGTACTTAAGTCGGTATTGTGCCATTTTTATTACATTCGGATGCAATTTCTGTGTTTCATCGTCAATAAGAAAGTCCAAGGGATACAGTAAACCTGAAGTGAAGCATCGGAATCTAAAACTGGATTCACAGGAGAGGTTCAAATCATAGAAAGTTAGAATGTCAGTCCTCTTGTACTTAAGTCGGCATTGTGCCTTTTGTATTATATTCGGATGATATTTCTGTGTTTCATCGTCAATATGTAGGTCCAAGGGATACAGTAAACCTGAAGTGAAGCATCAGAATCTAAAACTGGACTCACAGGAGAGGTTCAAATCATACAAAAGAGAGTGTGTCAGTCCAATTGTACTTAAGTCGCCATTACGCCTTTTGTATTAAATTCGGATGCAATTTCTGTGTTTCATCGTCAATAAGAAGGTCCAAGGGATACAGTAAACCTGAAGTGAAGCATCGGATTCTTAAACTGGACTCACAGGAGAGGTTCGAATCATAGAAAGTTAGAGTGTCAGTCCTCTTGTACTTAAGTCGGCATTGTGCCTCTTGTATTAAATTCGGATGCAAACTCTGTGTTTCATCGTCAATAAGAAGGTCCAAGTGATACAGTAAACCTGAAGTGAAGCATCGGAATCTAAAACTGGTCTCACAGGAGAGACTCAAATCATAGAATGTTAAAGTGTCACTCCTCTTGTACATAAGCCGGTATTGTGCATTTTGTATTTAATTCGGATGCAATTTCTGCGTTTCATCGTCAATAAGAAGGTCCAAGGGATACAGTAAACCTTAAGTAAAGAACCGGAATCTAAAACTGGTCTCACTGGAAAGGTTCAAATCATAGAAATTTAGAGTGTCAGTCCTCTTTTACCTAAGTCGGCATTGTGCCTTTTGTATTATATTCGGATGATATTTCTGTGTCTCATCGTCAATATGAAGGTCCAAGGGATACAGTAAACCTGAAGTGAAGCATCAGAATCTAAAACTGGACTCACAGGAGAGGTTCAAATCATACAAAAGAGAGTGTGTCAGTCCTATTGTACTTAAGTCGCCATTACGCCTTTTGTATTGAATTCGGATGCAATTTCTGTGTTTCATCGTCAATAAGAAGGTCCAAGGGAAACAGTAAACCTGAAGTGAAGCATCGGATTCTTAAACTGGACTCACAGGAGAGGTTCGAATCATAGAAAGTTAGAGTGTCAGTCCTCTTGTACTTAAGTCGGCATTGTACCTTTTGTATTTAATTCGGATGCAAACTCTGTGTTTCATCGTCAGTAAGAAGGTCCAAGGGATACAGCAAACCTGAAGTGAAGCATCGGAATCTAAAACTGGACCCACAAGACAGGTTCAAATCATAGAAAGTGAGAGTGTCAGTCCTCTTGTACTTAGGTCGGCATTGTGCCTTTTGAATTTAATTCCGATGCAATTTCTTTGTTTCATCGTCAATAAGAAGGTGCAAGGTATACAGTAAACCTGAAGTGAAGCATCGGAATCTAAAACTGGACTCACAGGAGAGGTTCAAATAATAGAAAGTGAGAGTGTCAGTCCTCTTCTACTTAGGTCGGCATTGTGCCTTTTGAATTAAATTCCGATGCAATTTCTGTGTTTCGTTGTCAATAAGTAGGTCCAAGGATACAGTAAACCTGAAGTGAAGCATCGGAATCTAAAACTGGACTCACAGGAGAGATTCAAATCATTGAATGTTAAAGTGTCACTCCTCTTGTACATAAGTCGGTATTGTGCATTTTGTATTAAATTCGAATGCAATTTCTGCGTTTCATCGTCAATAAGAAGGTCCAAGGTATACAGTAAACCTTAAGTAAAGAATCGGAATCTAAAACTGGACTCACTGGAAAGGTTCAAATCATAGAAAGTTAGAGTGTCAGTCCTCTTGTACTTAAGTCGGCATTGTGCCTTTTGTATTAAAATCGGATGCAATTTCTGTGTTTCATCGTCAATAAGAAGGTGCAAGGTATACAGTAAACCTAAAGTGAAGCATCGGAATCTAAAACTGGACTCACAGGAGAGGATCAAATCATAGAAAGTGAGAGTGTCAGTCCTCTTGTACTTAAGTCGGCATTGTGGCATTTGTATTAAATTCGGATTCGATTTCTGTGTTTCATCGTCAATAAGAAGGTCCAAGGGATACAGTAAACCTGAAGTGATGCATCGGAATCTAACACTGGACTCACAGAAGAGTTTCAAATCATAGAAAGTGAGAGTGTCAGTCCTCTTGTACTTAAGTCGCCATTGTGATTTTTGTATTAAATTCGGATGCAATTTCTGTGTTTCATCGTCAATAAGAAGGTCCAAGGGATACAGTAAACCTGTAGTGAAGCATCGGAATCTAAAACTTGACTCACAGGAGAGTTTCAAATCATAGAATGTTAGAGTGTCAGCCGTCTTGTACTTAAGTCGGCATTGAAACTTTTGTATTAAATTCGAATGCAAACACTGTGTTTCATCGTCAATAAGAAGGTCCAAAGGATACAGTAAACCTGAAGTGAAGCTTCGGAATCTAAAACTGGACTCACAGGAGAGGTTCAAATCATCGAAAGTGAGAGTGTCAGTCCTCTTGTACTTAAGACGGCATTGTGCCTTTTGAATTTAATTCCGATGCAATTTCTGTGTTTCGTCGTCAATAAGAAGGTGCCAGGTATACAGTAAACCTGAAGTGAAGCATCGGAATCTCAAACTGGACTCACAGGAAAGGTTCAAATCATAGAAAGTGAGAGTTTCAGTCCTCTTGTACTTAAGTCGGCATTGTGGCATTTGTATTAAATTCGGATTCAATTTCTGTGTTTCATCGTCAATAAGAAGGTCCAAGGGATACAGTAAACCTGAAGTGATGCATCGGAATCTAACACTGGACTCACGGAAGAGTTTCAAATCATAGAAAGTGAGAGTGTCAGTCCTCTTGTACTTAAGTCGCCATTTTGATTTTTGTATTAAATTCGGATGCAATTTCTGTGTTTCATCGTCAATAAGATGGTCCAAGGGATACAGTAAACCTGTAGTGAAGCATCGGAATCCAAAACTTGACTCACAGGAGAGTTTCAAATCATAGAAAGTTAGAGTGTGAGTCCTCTTTTACTTAAGTCGGCATTGTGCCCTTTGTATTAAACTCCGATGCAATTTCTATGTTTCATCGTCAATCAGAAGGTGCAAGGTATACAGTAAACCTGAAGTGAAGCATCGGAATCTAAAACTGGACTCACAAGAGAGGTTCAAATCATAGAAAGTGAGAGTGTCAGTCCTCTTGTACTTAAGTCGCCATTGTGCCTTTTGTATTAAAATCGGATGCAATTTCTGTGTTTCATCGTCAATAAGAAGGTGCAAGGTATACAGTAAACCTAAAGTGAAGCATCGGAATCTAAAACCGGACTCACAGGAGAGGTTCAAATCATAGAAAGTTAGAGTGTGAGTCCTCTTTTACTTAAGTCGGCATTGTGCCCTTTGTATTAAATTCGGAATCAATTTCTGTGTTTCATCGTCAATAAGAAGGTCCAAGGGATACAGTTAACCTGAAGTGATGCATCGGAATCTAACACTGGACTCACGGATGAGTTTCAAATCATAGAAAGTGAGAGTGTCAGTCCTCTTGTACTTAAGTCGCCATTCTGATTTTTGTATTAAATTCGGATGCAATTTCTGAGTTTCATCGTCAATAAGAAGGTCCAAGGGATACAGTAAACCTGTAGTGAAGCATCGGAATCCAAAACTTGACTCACAGGAGAGTTTCAAATCATAGAATGTTAGAGTGTCTGCCGTCTTGTACTTAAGTCGGCATTGAATCTTTTGTATTAAATTCGGATGCAAACACTGTGTTTCATCGTCAATAGGAAGGTCCAAGGGATACAGTAAACCTGAAGTGAAGCTTCGGAATCTAAAACTGGACTCACAGGAGAGGTTCAAATCATAGAAAGTGAGAGTGTCAGTCCTCATGTACTTAAGTCGGCATTGTGCCTTTTGAATTTAATTCCGATGCAATTTCTGTGTTTCGTCGTCAATAAGAAGGTGCCAGGTATACAGTAAACCTGGAGTGAAGCATCGGAATTTAAAACCGGACTCACAGGGGAGGTTCAAATCATAGAAAGAGAGAGTGTCAGTCCTCTTGTACTTATGTCGGCATTGTGCTAATTGTATTAAGTTCGATTGCAATTCCTGTGTTTCATAGTCAATAAGAAGGTCCAAGGGATACAGTAAACCAAAAGTGAAACATCGGAATCTAAAATTGGACTCACGGGAGAGATTCAAATCATAGAAAGTTAGAGTGTCACTGCTCTTGTACTTAAGTCGGTATTGTGCATTTTGTATTGAATTCGGATGCAATTTCTGTGTTTTATCGTCAATAAGAAGGTCCAAGGTATACAGTAAACCTGAAGTGAAGCATCGGAATCTAAAACTGGACTTGCAGGAGAGGTTCAAATCATAGAAAGTTAGAGTGTCAGTCCTCTTTTACTTAAGTCGGCATTGTGCCTTTTGTATTAAATTCGGATGAAATTTCTGTGTTTCATCGTCAATAACAAGGTCCAAGGGATACAGTAAACCTGAAGTGAAGCATCAGAATCTAAAACTGGACTCACAGGAGAGCTTCAAATCATAGAAAGAGAGAGTGTCAGTCCTCTTGTACTTAAGTCGCCATTGTGCCTTTTGTATTAAATTCGGATGCAATTTCTGTGTTTCATCGTCATTAAGAAGGTCCAAGGGATACAGTAAACCTGAAGTGAAGCATCGGATTCTTAAACTGGACTCACAGGAGAGGTTCAAATCATAGAAAGTTAGTGTGTCAGTCCTCTTGTACTTAAGTCGGCATTGTACCTTTTGTATTAAATTCGGATTCAATCTCTGTGTTATCAGAAGGTGCAAGGTATACAGTAAACCTGAAGTGAAGCATCGGAATCTAAAACTGGACTCACAGGAGAGGTTCAAATCACAGAAAGTGAGAGTGTCAGTCCTCCTGTACTTAAGTCGGCATTGTGCCATTTGTATTACATTCGGATGCAATTTCTGTGTTTCATCGTCAATAAGAAGGTGCAAGGTATACAGTAAACCTAAAGTGAAGCATCGGAATCTAAAACTGGACTCACAGGAGAGGTTCAAATCATAGAAAGTGAGAGTGTCAGTCCTCTTGTACTTAAGTCGGCGTTGTGGCATTTGTATTAAATTCGGATGCAATTTCTGTGTTTCATCGTCAATGAGAAGGTCCAAGGGATACAGTAAACCTGAAGTGATGCGTCGGAATCTAACACTGGACTCACAGAAGAGTTTCAAATCATAGAAAGTGAGAGTGTCAGTCCTCTTGTCTTTAAGTCGCCATTGTGATTTTTGTATTTAATTCGGATGCAATTTCTGTGTTTCATCGTCAATAAGAAGGTCCAAGGGATACAGTAAACCTGTAGTGAAGCATCGGAATCTAAAACTTGACTCACAGGAGAGTTTCAAATCATAGAATGTTAGAGTGTCAGCCCTCTTGTACTTAAGTCGGCATTGAACCTTTTGTATTAAATTGGGATGCAAACACTGTGTTTCATCGTCAATAAGAAGGTCCAAGGACACAGTAAACCTGAAGTGAAGCTTCGGAATCTAAAACTGGACTCACAGGAGAGGTTCAAGTCATAGAAAGTGAGAGTGCCAGTCCTCTTGTACTTAAGTCGGCATTGTGCCTTTTGTATTAAATTCCGATGCAATTTCTATGTTTCATCGTCAATAAGAAGATGCAAGGTATACAGTAAACCTGGAGTGAAGCATCGGAATTTAAAACCGGACTCACAGGAGAGGTTCAAATCATAGAAAGAGAGAGCGTCAGTCCTCTTGTACTTAAGTCGGCATTGTGCTATTTGTATTAAATTCGGATGCAATTCCTTTGTTTCATAGTCAATAAGAAGGTCCAAGGGATACAGTACACCTTAAGTGAAACATCGGAATCTAAAACTGGACTCACAGGAGAGATTCTAATCATAGATAGTTAGAGTGTCACTCCTCTTGTACTTACGTCGGTATTGTGCCTTTTGTATTAAATTCGGATGCAATTTCTGTGTTTCATCGTCAATAAGAAAGTCCAAGGGATACAGTAAACCTGAAGTGAAGCATCGGAATCTAAAACTGGACTCACAGGAAAGGTTCAAATCATAGAAAGTTAGAATGTCAGTCCTCTTGTACTTAAGTCGCCATTGTGTTTTTTGTATATAAATTCGGATGCAATTTCTGTGTTTCATCGTCAATAAGAAGGTGCAAGGGATACAGTAAACCTGTAGTGAAGCATCGGAATCATAAACTGGACTCACAGGAGAGGTTCAAATCATAGAAAGTAAGAATGTCAGTCCTCTTGTACTTAAGTCGGCATTGAAACTTCTGTATTAAATTCGGATGCAAACACTGTGTTTCATCGTCAATAAGAAGGTCCAATGGATACAGTAAACCTGAAGTGAAGCTTAGGAATCTAAAACTGGACTCACAGGAGAGGTTCAAATCATAGAAAGTGAGAGTGTCAGTCCTCTTGTACTTAAGTCGGCGTTGTGCCTTTTGAATTTAATTCCGATGCAATTTCTGTGTTTCATCGTCAATAAGAAGGTGCAAGGTATACAGTAAACCTGAAGGGAAGCATCGGTATCTGAAACTGGACTCACAAGAGAGGTTCAAATCATAGAAAGTGAGAGTGTCAGTCCTCTTGTACTTAAGTCGGCGTTGTGGCATTTGTATTAAATTCGGATGCAATTTCTGTGTTTCATCGTCAATGAGAAGGTCCAAGGGATACAGTAAACCTGAAGTGATGCGTCGGAATCTAACACTGGACTCACAGAAGAGTTTCAAATCATAGAAAGTGAGAGTGTCAGTCCTCTTGTCTTTAAGTCGCCATTGTGATTTTTGTATTTAATTCGGATGCAATTTCTGTGTTTCATCGTCAATAAGAAGGTCCAAGGGATACAGTAAACCTGTAGTGAAGCATCGGAATCTAAAACTTGACTCACAGGAGAGTTTCAAATCATAGAATGTTAGAGTGTCAGCCCTCTTGTACTTAAGTCGGCATTGAACCTTTTGTATTAAATTGGGATGCAAACACTGTGTTTCATCGTCAATAAGAAGGTCCAAGGACACAGTAAACCTGAAGTGAAGCTTCGGAATCTAAAACTGGACTCACAGGAGAGGTTCAAGTCATAGAAAGTGAGAGTGTCAGTCCTCTTGTACTTAAGTCGGCATTTGTGCCTTTTGATTTTAATTCCGATGCAATTTCTGTGTTTCATCGTCAATAAGAAGGTGCAAGGTATACAGTATACCTGAAGTGAAGCATCGGAATCTGAAACTGGACTCACAGGAAAGGTTGAAATCATTGAAAGTGAGAGTGCCAGTCCTCTTGTACTTAAGTCGGCATTGTGCCTTTTGTATTAAATTCCGATGCAATTTCTATGTTTCATCGTCAATAAGAAGATGCAAGGTATACAGTAAACCTGGAGTGAAGCATCGGAATTTAAAACCGGACTCACAGGAGAGGTTCAAATCATAGAAAGAGAGAGCGTCAGTCCTCTTGTACTTAAGTCGGCATTGTGCTATTTGTATTAAATTCGGATGCAATTCCTTTGTTTCATAGTCAATAAGAAGGTCCAAGGGATACAGTACACCTTAAGTGAAACATCGGAATCTAAAACTGGACTCACAGGAGAGATTCTAATCATAGATAGTTAGAGTGTCACTCCTCTTGTACTTACGTCGGTATTGTGCCTTTTGTATTAAATTCGGATGCAATTTCTGTGTTTCATCGTCAATAAGAAAGTCCAAGGGATACAGTAAACCTGAAGTGAAGCATCGGAATCTAAAACTGGACTCACAGGAAAGGTTCAAATCATAGAAAGTTAGAATGTCAGTCCTCTTGTACTTAAGTCGCCATTGTGTTTTTTGTATATAAATTCGGATGCAATTTCTGTGTTTCATCGTCAATAAGAAGGTGCAAGGGATACAGTAAACCTGTAGTGAAGCAACGGAATCATAAACTGGACTCACAGGAGAGGTTCAAATCATAGAAAGTAAGAATGTCAGTCCTCTTGTACTTAAGTCGGCATTGAAACTTCTGTATTAAATTCGGATGCAAACACTGTGTTTCATCGTCAATAAGAAGGTCCAAGGACACAGTAAACCTGAAGTGAAGCTTCGGAATCTAAAACTGGACTCACAGGAGAGGTTCAAGTCATAGAAAGTGAGAGTGTCAGTCCTCTTGTACTTAAGTCGGCATTGTGCCTTTTGATTTTAATTCCGATGCAATTTCTGTGTTTCATCGTCAATAAGAAGGTGCAAGGTATACAGTATACCTGAAGTGAAGCATCTGAATCTAAAACTGGACTCACAGGAAAGGTTGAAATCATTGAAAGTGAGAGTGCCAGTCCTCTTGTACTTAAGTCGGCATTGTGCCTTTTGTATTAAATTCCGATGCAATTTCTATGTTTCATCGTCAATAAGAAGATGCAAGGTATACAGTAAACCTGAAGTGAAGCATCGGAATCTAAAACTGGACTCACAGGAGGGGTTCAAATCATAGAAAGTTAGAGTGTCAATACTTTGTACTTAATTCGGCATTGTGCCTCTTGTATTAAATTCGGATGCAAACTCTGTATTTCATCGTCAATAAGAAGATCCAAGTGATACAGTGAACCTGAAGTGAAGCATCGGAATCTAAAACTGGTCTCACAGGAGAGATTCAAATCATAGAATGGTAAAGTGTCACTCCTCTTGTACATAAGCCGGTATTGTGCATTTTGTATTTAATTCGGATGCAATTTCTGCGTTTCATCGTCAATAAGAAGGTCCAAGGGATACAGTAAACCTTAAGTAAAGAACCGGAATCTAAAACTGGACTCACTGGAAAGGTTCAAATCATAGAAAGTTAGAGTGTCAGTCCTCTTTTACCTAAGTCGGCTTTGTGCCTTTTGTATTATATTCGGATGATATTTCTGTGTTTCATCGTCAATATGAAGGTCCAAGGGATACAGTAAACCTGAAGTGAAGCATCAGAATCTAAAACTGGACTCACAGGAGAGGTTCGAATCATACAAAAGAGAGTGTGTCAGTCCTATTGTAGTTAAGTCGCCATTACGCCTTTTGTATTAAATTCGGATGCAATTTCTGTGTTTCATCGTCAATAAGAAGGTCCAAGGGATACAGTAAACCTGAAGTGAAGCATCGGATTCTTAAACTGGACTCACAGGAGAGGTTCGAATCATAGAAAATTAGAGTGTCAGTCCTCTTGTACTTAAGTCGGCATTGTACCTTTTGTATTTAATTCGGATGCAAACTCTGTGTTTCATCGTCAGTAAGAAGGTCCAAGGGATACAGCAAACCTGAAGTGAAGCATCGGAATCTAAAACTGGACCCACAAGAGAGGTTCAAATCATAGAAAGTGAGAGTGTCAGTCCTCTTGTACTTAGGTCGGCATTGTGCCTTTTGAATTTAATTCCGATGCAATTTCTTTGTTTCATCGTCAATAAGAAGGTGCAAGGTATACAGTAAACCTGAAGTGAAGCATCGGAATCTAAAACTGGACTCACAGGAGAGGTTCAAATAATAGAAAGTGAGAGTGTCAGTCCTCTTCTACTTAGGTCGGCATTGTGCCTTTTGAATTAAATTCCGATGCAATTTCTGTGTTTCATTGTCAATAAGTAGGTCCAAGGGATACAGTAAACATGAAGTGAAGCATCGGAATCTAAAACTGGACTCACAGGAGAGATTCAAATCATAGAATGTTAAAGTGTCACTCCTCTTGTACATAAGTCGGTATTGTGCATTTTGTATTAAATTCGGATGCAATTTCTGCGTTTCATCGTCAATAAGAAGGTCCAAGGGATACAGTAAACCTTAAGTAAAGAATCGGAATCTAAAACTGGACTCACTGGAAAGGTTCAAATCATAGAAAGTTAGAGTGTCAGTCCTCTTTTACTTAGGTCGGCATTGTGCCCTTTGTATTAAATTCCGATGCAATTTCTATGTTTCATCGTCAATCAGAAGGTGCAAGGTATACAGTAAACCTGAAGTGAAGCATCGGAATCTAAAACTGGACTCACAGGAGAGGTTCAAATCATAGAAAGTGAGAGTGTCAGTCCTCTTGTACGTAAGTCGGCATTGTGCCATTTGTATTAAATTTGGATAAAATTTCTGTGTTTCATCGTCAATCAGATGGTCATAGGTATACAGTAAATCTGAAGTGAAGCATCGGAATCTAAAACTGGACTCACAGGAGAGGTTCAAATCAACGAAAGTTAGAGTGTTACTCCTCTTGTACTTAAGTCGGTATTGTGCAATTTTTATTACATTCGGATGCAATTTCTGTGTTTCATCGTCAATAAGAAAGTCCAAGGGATACAGTAAACCTGAAGTGAAGCATCGGAATCTAAAACTGGATTCACAGGAGAGGTTCAAATCATAGAAAGTTAGAATGTCAGTCCTCTTGTACTTAAGTCGGCATTGTGCCTTTTGTATTATATTCGGATGATATTTCTGTGTTTCATCGTCAATATGAAGGTCCAAGGGATACAGTAAACCTGAAGTGAAGCATCAGAATCTAAAACTGGACTCACAGGAGAGGTTCAAATCATACAAAAGAGAGTGTGTCAGTCCTATTGTACTTAAGTCGCCATTACGCCTTTTGTATTAAATTCGGATGCAGTTTCTGTGTTTCAACGTCAATAAGAAGGTCCAAGGGATACAGTAAACCTGAAGTGAAGCATCGGATTCTTAAACTGGACTCACAGGAGAGGTTCGAATCATAGAAAGTTAGAGTGTCAGTCCTCTTGTACTTAAGTCGGCATTGTGCTAATTGTATTAACTTCGATTGCAATTCCTGTGTTTCATAGTCAATAAGAAGGTCCAAGGGATACAGTAAACCTGAAGTGAAACATCGGAATCTAAAATTGGACTCACGGGAGAGATTCAAATCATAGAAAGTTAGAGTGTCACTGCTCTTGTACTTAAGTCGGTATTGTGCATTTTGTATTAAATTCGGATGCAATTTCTGTGTTTTATCGTCAATAAGAAGGTCCAAGGTATACAGTAAACCTGAAGTGAAGCATCGGAATCTAAAACTGGACTTGCAGGAGAGGTTCAAATCATAGAAAGTTAGAGTGTCAGTCCTCTTTTACTTAAGTCGGCATTGTGCCTTTTGTATTAAATTCGGATGAAATTTCTGTGTTTCATCGTCAATAACAAGGTCCAAGGGATACAGTAAACCTGAAGTGAAGCATCAGAATCTAAAACTGGACTCACAGGAGAGCTTCAAATCATAGAAAGAGAGAGTGTCAGTCCTCTTGTACTTAAGTCGCCATTGTGCCTTTTGTATTAAATTCGGATGCAATTTCTGTGTTTCATCGTCATTAAGAAGGTCCAAGGGATACAGTAAACCTGAAGTGAAGCATCGGATTCTTAAACTGGACTCACAGGAGAGGTTCAAATCATAGAAAGTTAGTGTGTCAGTCCTCTTGTACTTAAGTCGGCATTGTACCTTTTGTATTAAATTCGGATTCAATCTCTGTGTTATCAGAAGGTGCAAGGTGTACAGTAAACCTGAAGTGAAGCATCGGAATCTAAAACTGGACTCACAGGAGAGGTTCAAATCATAGAAAGTGAGAGTGTCAGTCCTCCTGTACTTAAGTCGGCATTGTGCCATTTGTATTACATTCGGATGCAATTTCTGTGTTTCATCGTCAATAAGAAGGTGCAAGGTATACAGTAAACCTAAAGTGAAGCATCGGAATCTAAAACTTGACTCACAGGAGAGGTTCAAATCATAGAAAGTGAGAGTGTCAGTCCTCTTGTACTTAAGTCGGCATTGTGGCATTTGTATTAAATTCGGATGCAATTTCTGTGTTTCATCGTCAATGAGAAGGTCCAAGGGATACAGTAAACCTGAAGTGATGCGTCGGAATCTAACACTGGACTCACAGAAGAGTTTCAAATCATAGAAAGTGAGAGTGTCAGTCCTCTTGTACTTAAGTCGGCATTGTGCCTTTTGATTTTAATTCCGATGCAATTTCTGTGTTTCATCGTCAATAAGAAGGTGCAAGGTATGCAGTATACCTGAAGTGAAGCATCGGAATCTGAAACTGGACTCACAGGAAAGGTTGAAATCATTGAAAGTGAGAGTGCCAGTCCTCTTGTACTTAAGTCGGCATTGTGCCTTTTGTATTAAATTCCGATGCAATTTCTATGTTTCATCGTCAATAAGAAGATGCAAGGTATACAGTAAACCTGGAGTGAAGCATCGGAATTTAAAACCGGACTCACAGGAGAGGTTCAAATCATAGAAAGAGAGAGCGTCAGTCCTCTTGTACTTAAGTCGGCATTGTGCTATTTGTATTAAATTCGGATGCAATTCCTTTGTTTCATAGTCAATATGAAGGTCCAAGGGATACAGTACACCTTAAGTGAAACATCGGAATCTAAAACTGGACTCACAGGAGAGATTCTAATCATAGATAGTTATAGTGTCACTCCTCTTGTACTTACGTCGGTATTGTGCCTTTTGTATTAAATTCGGATGCAATTTCTGTGTTTCATCGTCAATAAGAAAGTCCAAGGGATACAGTAAACCTGAAGTGAAGCATCGGAATCTAAAACTGGACTCACAGGAAAGGTTCAAATCATAGAAAGTTAGAATGTCAGTCCTCTTGTACTTAAGTCGCCATTGTGTTTTTTGTATATAAATTCGGATGCAATTTCTGTGTTTCATCGTCAATAAGAAAGTGCAAGGGATACAGTAAACCTGTAGTGAAGCATCGGAATCATAAACTGGACTCACAGGAGAGGTTCAAATCATAGAAAGTAAGAATGTCAGTCCTCTTGTACTTAAGTCGGCATTGAAACTTCTGTATTAAATTCGGATGCAAACACTGTGTTTCATCGTCAATAAGAAGGTCCAATGGATACAGTAAACCTGAAGTGAAGCTTAGGAATCTAAAACTGGACTCACAGGAGAGGTTCAAATCATAGAAAGTGAGAGTGTCAGTCCTCTTGTACTTAAGTCGGCGTTGTGCCTTTTGAATTTAATTCCGATGCAATTTCTGTGTTTCATCGTCAATAAGAAGGTGCAAGGTATACAGTAAACCTGAAGGGAAGCATCGGAATCTGAAACTGGACTCACAGGAGAGGTTCAAATCATTGAAAGTGAGAGTGTCAGTCCTCTTGTACTTAAGTCGCCATTGTGCCTTTTGTATTAAATTCGGATCCAATTTCTGTGTTTCATCGTCAATAAGAAGGTCCAAGGGATACAGTAAACCTGAAGTGAAGCATCGGAATCTAAAACTGGACTCACAGGAGGGGTTCAAATCATAGAAAGTTAGAGTGTCAATACTTTGTACTTAAGTCGGCATTGTGCCTCTTGTATTAAATTCGGATGCAAACTCTGTATTTCATCGTCAATAAGAAGGTCCAAGTGATACAGTGAACCTGAAGTGAAGCATCGGAATCTAAAACTGGTCTCACAGGAGAGATTCAAATCATAGAATGGTAAAGCGTCACTCCTCTTGTACATAAGCCGGTATTGTGCATTTTGTATTTAATTCGGATGCAATTTCTGCGTTTCATCGTCAATAAGAAGGTCCAAGGGATACAGTAAACCTTAAGTAAAGAACCGGAATCTAAAACTGGACTCACTGGAAAGGTTCAAATCATAGAAAGTTAGAGTGTCAGTCCTCTTTTACCTAAGTCGGCATTGTGCCTTTTGTATTATATTCGGATGATATTTCTGTGTTTCATCGTCAATATGAAGGTCCAAGGGATACAGTAAACCTGAAGTGAAGCATCAGAATCTAAAACTGGACTCACAGGAGAGGTTCAAATCATACAAAAGAGAGTGTGTCAGTCCTATTGTAGTTAAGTCGCCATTACGCCATTTGTATTAAATTCGGATGCAATTTCTGTGTTTCATCGTCAATAAGAAGGTCCAAGGGATACAGTAAACCTGAAGTGAAGCATCGGATTCTTAAACTGGACTCACAGGAGAGGTTCGAATCATAGAAAATTAGAGTGTCAGTCCTCTTGTACTTAAGTCGGCATTGTACCTTTTGTATTTAATTCGGATGCAAACTCTGTGTTTCATCGTCAGTAAGAAGGTCCAAGGGATACAGCAAACCTGAAGTGAAGCATCGGAATCTAAAACTGGACCCACAAGAGAGGTTCAAATCATAGAAAGTGAGAGTGTCAGTCCTCTTGTACTTAGGTCGGCATTGTGCCTTTTGAATTTAATTCCGATGCAATTTCTTTGTTTCATCGTCAATAAGAAGGTGCAAGGTATACAGTAAACCTGAAGTGAAGCATCGGAATCTAAAACTGGACTCACAGGAGAGGTTCAAATAATAGAAAGTGAGAGTGTCAGTCCTCTTCTACTTAGGTCGGCATTGTGCCTTTTCAATTAAATTCCGATGCAATTTCTGTGTTTCATTGTCAATAAGTAGGTCCAAGGGATACAGTAAACATGAAGTGAAGCATCGGAATCTAAAACTGGACTCACAGGAGAGATTCAAATCATAGAATGTTAAAGTGTCACTCCTCTTGTACATAAGTCGGTATTGTGCATTTTGTATTAAATTCGGATGCAATTTCTGCGTTTCATCGTCAATAAGAAGGTCCAAGGGATACAGTAAACCTTAAGTAAAGAATCGGAATCTAAAACTGGACTCACTGGAAAGGTTCAAATCATAGAAAGTTAGAGTGTCAGTCCTCTTTTACTTAGGTCGGCATTGTGCCCTTTGTATTAAATTCCGATGCAATTTCTATGTTTCATCGTCAATCAGAAGGTGCAAGGTATACAGTAAACCTGAAGTGAAGCATCGGAATCTAAAACTGGACTCACAGGAGAGGTTCAAATCATAGAAAGTGAGAGTGTCAGTCCTCTTGTACTTAAGTCGGCATTGTGCCATTGCATTAAATTTGGATAAAATTTCTGTGTTTCATCGTCAATCAGATGGTCATAGGTATACAGTAAATCTGAAGTGAAGCATCGGAATCTAAAACTGGACTCACAGGAGAGGTTCAAATCAACGAAAGTTAGAGTGTTACTCCTCTTGTACTTAAGTCGGTATTGTGCCATTTTTATTACATTCGGATGCAATTTCTGTGTTTCATCGTCAATAAGAAAGTCCAAGGGATACAGTAAACCTGAAGTGAAGCATCGGAATCTAAAACTGGGATTCACAGGAGAGGTTCAAATCATAGAAAGTTAGAATGTCAGTCCCTCTTGTACTTAAGTCGGCATTGTGCCTTTTGTATTATATTCGGATGATATTTCTGTGTTTCATCGTCAATATGAAGGTCCAAGGGATACAGTAAACCTGAAGTGAAGCATCAGAATCTAAAACTGGACTCACAGGAGAGGTTCAAATCATACAAAAGAGAGTGTGTCAGTCCTATTGTACTTAAGTCGCCATTACGCCTTTTGTATTAAATTCGGATGCAGTTTCTGTGTTTCATCGTCAATAAGAAGGTCCAAGGGATACAGTAAACCTGAAGTGAAGCATCGGATTCTTAAACTGGACTCACAGGAGAGGTTCGAATCATAGAAAGTTAGAGTGTCAGTCCTCTTGTACTTAAGTCGGCATTGTGCTAATTGTATTAACTTCGATTGCAATTCCTGTGTTTCATAGTCAATAAGAAGGTCCAAGGGATACAGTAAACCTGAAGTGAAACATCGGAATCTAAAATTGGACTCACGGGAGAGATTCAAATCATAGAAAGTTAGAGTGTCACTGCTCTTGTACTTAAGTCGGTATTGTGCATTTTGTATTAAATTCGGATGCAATTTCTGTGTTTTATCGTCAATAAGAAGGTCCAAGGTATACAGTAAACCTGAAGTGAAGCATCGGAATCTAAAACTGGACTTGCAGGAGAGGTTCAAATCATAGAAAGTTAGAGTGTCAGTCCTCTTGTACTTAAGTCGGCATTGTGCCTTTTGTATTAAATTCGGATGAAATTTCTGTGTTTCATCGTCAATAACAAGGTCCAAGGGATACAGTAAACCTGAAGTGAAGCATCAGAATCTAAAACTGGACTCACAGGAGAGCTTCAAATCATAGAAAGAGAGAGTGTCAGTCCTCTTGTACTTAAGTCGCCATTGTGCCTTTTGTATTAAATTCGGATGCAATTTCTGTGTTTCATCGTCATTAAGAAGGTCCAAGGAATACAGTAAACCTGAAGTGAAGCATCGGATTCTTAAACTGGACTCACAGGAGAGGTTCAAATCATAGAAAGTTAGTGTGTCAGTCCTCTTGTACTTAAGTCGGCATTGTACCTCTTGTATTAAATTCGGATTCAATCTCTGTGTTATCAGAAGGTGCAAGGTATACAGTAAACCTGAAGTGAAGCATCGGAATCTAAAACTGGACTCACAGGAGAGGTTCAAATCATAGAAAGTGAGAGTGTCAGTCCTCCTGTACTTAAGTCGGCATTGTGCCATTTGTATTACATTCGGATGCAATTTCTGTGTTTCATCGTCAATAAGAAGGTGCAAGGTATACAGTAAACCTAAAGTGAAGCATCGGAAATCTAAAACTTGACTCACAGGAGAGGTTCAAATCATAGAAAGTGGAGAGTGTCAGTCCTCTTGTACTTAAGTCGGCATTGTGGCATTTGTATTAAATTCGGATGCAATTTCTGTGTTTCATCGTCAATGAGAAGGTCCAAGGGATACAGTAAACCTGAAGTGATGCGTCGGAATCTAACACTGGACTCACAGAAGAGTTTCAAATCATAGAAAGTGAGAGTGTCAGTCCTCTTGTACTTAAGTCGGCATTGTGCCTTTTGATTTTAATTCCGATGCAATTTCTGTGTTTCATCGTCAATAAGAAGGTGCAAGGTATACAGTATACCTGAAGTGAAGCATCGGAATTTGAAACTGGACTCACAGGAAAGGTTGAAATCATTGAAAGTGAGAGTGCCAGTCCTCTTGTACTTAAGTCGGCATTGTGCCTTTTGTATTAAATTCCGATGCAATTTCTATGTTTCATCGTCAATAAGAAGATGCAAGGTATACAGTAAACCTGGAGTGAAGCATCGGAATTTAAAACCGGACTCACAGGAGAGGTTCAAATCATAGAAAGAGAGAGCGTCAGTCCTCTTGTACTTAAGTCGGCATTGTGCTATTTGTATTAAATTCGGATGCAATTCCTTTGTTTCATAGTCAATAAGAAGGTCCAAGGGATACAGTACACCTTAAGTGAAACATCGGAATCTAAAACTGGACTCACAGGAGAGATTCTAATCATAGATAGTTAGAGTGTCACTCCTCTTGTACTTACGTCGGTATTGTGCCTTTTGTATTAAATTCGGATGCAATTTCTGTGTTTCATCGTCAATAAGAAAGTCCAAGGGATACAGTAAACCTGAAGTGAAGCATCGGAATCTAAAACTGGACTCACAGGAAAGGTTCAAATCATAGAAAGTTAGAATGTCAGTCCTCTTGTACTTAAGTCGCCATTGTGTTTTTTGTATATAAATTCGGATGCAATTTCTGTGTTTCATCGTCAATAAGAAGGTGCAAGGGATACAGTAAACCTGTAGTGAAGCATCGGAATCATAAACTGGACTCACAGGAGAGGTTCAAATCATAGAAAGTAAGAATGTCAGTCCTCTTGTACTTAAGTCGGCATTGAAACTTCTGTATTAAATTCGGATGCAAACACTGTGTTTCATCGTCAATAAGAAGGTCCAATGGATACAGTAAACCTGAAGTGAAGCTTAGGAATCTAAAACTGGACTCACAGGAGAGGTTCAAATCATAGAAAGTGAGAGTGTCAGTCCACTTGTACTTAAGTCGGCGTTGTGCCTTTTGAATTTAATTCCGATGCAATTTCTGTGTTTCATCGTCAATAAGAAGGTGCAAGGTATACAGTAAACCTGAAGGGAAGCATCGGAATCTGAAACTGGACTCACAGGAGAGGTTCAAATCATTGAATGTGAGAGTGTCAGTCCTCTTGTACTTAAGTCGCCATTGTGCCTTTTGTATTAAATTCGGATCCAATTTCTGTGTTTCATCGTCAATAAGAAGGTCCAAGGGATACAGTAAACCTGAAGTGAAGCATCGGAATCTAAAACTGGACTCACAGGAGGGGTTCAAATCATAGAAAGTTAGAGTGTCAATACTTTGTACTTAAGTCGGCATTGTGCCTCTTGTATTAAATTCGGATGCAAACTCTGTATTTCATCGTCAATAAGAAGGTCCAAGTGATACAGTGAACCTGAAGTGAAGCATCGGAATCTAAAACTGGTCTCACAGGAGAGATTCAAATCATAGAATGGTAAAGTGTCACTCCTCTTGTACATAAGCCGGTATTGTGCATTTTGTATTTAATTCGGATGCATTTTCTGCGTTTCATCGTCAATAAGAAGGTCCAAGGGATACAGTAAACCTTAAGTAAAGAACCGGAATCTAAATCTGGACTCACTGGAAAGGTTCAAATCATAGAAAGTTAGAGTGTCAGTCCTCTTTTACCTAAGTCGGCATTGTGCCTTTTGTATTATATTCGGATGATATTTCTGTGTTTCATCGTCAATATGAAGGTCCAAGGGATACAGTAAACCTGAAGTGAAGCATCAGAATCTAAAACTGGACTCACAGGAGAGGTTCAAATCATACAAAAGAGAGTGTGTCAGTCCTATTGTAGTTAAGTCGCCATTACGCCTTTTGTATTAAATTCGGATGCAATTTCTGTGTTTCATCGTCAATAAAAAGGTCCAAGGGATACAGTAAACCTGAAGTGAAGCATCGGATTCTTAAACTGGACTCACAGGAGAGGTTCGAATCATAGAAAATTAGAGTGTCAGTCCTCTTGTACTTAAGTCGGCATTGTACCTTTTGTATTTAATTCGGATGCAAACTCTGTGTTTCATCGTCAGTAAGAAGGTCCAAGGGATACAGCAAACCTGAAGTGAAGCATCGGAATCTAAAACTGGACCCACAAGAGAGGTTCAAATCATAGAAAGTGAGAGTGTCAGTCCTCTTGTACTTAGGTCGGCATTGTGCCTTTTGAATTTAATTTTGATGCAATTTCTTTGTTTCATCGTCAATAAGAAGGTGCAAGGTATACAGTAAACCTGAAGTGAAGCATCGGAATCTAAAACTGGACTCACAGGAGAGGTTCAAATAATAGAAAGTGAGAGTGTCAGTCCTCTTCTACTTAGGTCGGCATTGTGCCTTTTGAATTAAATTCCGATGCAATTTCTGTGTTTCATTATCAATAAGTAGGTCCAAGGGATACAGTAAACATGAAGTGAAGCATCGGAATCTAAAACTGGACTCACAGGAGAGATTCAAATCATAGAATGTTAAAGTGTCACTCCTCTTGTACATAAGTCGGTATTGTGCATTTTGTATTAAATTCGGATGCAATTTCTGCGTTTCATCGTCAATAAGAAGGTCCAAGGGATACAGTAAACCTTAAGTAAAGAATCGGAATCTAAAACTGGACTCACTGGAAAGGTTCAAATCATAGAAAGTTAGAGTGTCAGTCCTCTTTTACTTAGGTCGGCATTGTGCCCTTTGTATTAAATTCCGATGCAATTTCTATGTTTCATCGTCAATCAGAAGGTGCAAGGTATACAGTAAACCTGAAGTGAAGCATCGGAATCTAAAACTGGACTCACAGGAGAGGTTCAAATCATAGAAAGTGAGAGTGTCAGTCCTCTTGTACTTAAGTCGGCATTGTGCCATTTGTATTAAATTTGGATAAAATTTCTGTGTTTCATCGTCAATCAGATGGTCATAGGTATACAGTAAATCTGAAGTGAAGCATCGGAATCTAAAACTGGACTCACAGGAGAGGTTCAAATCAACGAAAGTTAGAGTGTTACTCCTCTTGTACTTAAGTCGGTATTGTGCCATTTTTATTACATTCGGATGCAATTTCTGTGTTTCATCGTCAATAAGAAAGTCCAAGGGATAGAGTAAACCTGAAGTGAAGCATCGGAATCTAAAACGGGATTCACAGGAGAGGTTCAAATCATAGAAAGTTAGAATGTCAGTCCTCTTGTACTTAAGTCGGCATTGTGCCTTTTGTATTATATTCGGATGATATTTCTGTGTTTCATCGTCAATATGAAGGTCCAAGGGATACAGTAAACCTGAAGTGAAGCATCAGAATCTAAAACTGGACTCACAGGAGAGGTTCAAATCATACAAAAGAGAGTGTGTCAGTCCTATTGTACTTAAGTCGCCATTACGCCTTTTGTATTAAATTCGGATGCAGTTTCTGTGTTTCATCGTCAATAAGAAGGTCCATGGGATACAGTAAACCTGAAGTGAAGCATCGGATTCTTAAACTGGACTCACAGGAGAGGTTCGAATCATAGAAAGTTAGAGTGTCAGTCCTCTTGTACTTAAGTCGGCATTGTGCCTCTTGTATTAAATTCGGATGCAAACTCTGTGTTTCATCGTCAATAAGAAGGTCCAAGTGATACAGTAAACCTGAAGTGAAGCATCGGAATCTAAAACTGGACTCACAGGAGAGATTCAAATCATAGAATGTTAAAGTGTCACTCCTCTTGTACATAAGCCGGTATTGTGCATTTTTAATTTAATTCGGATGCAATTTCTGCGTTTCATCGTCAATAAGAAGGTCCAAGGGATACAGTAAACCTTAAGTAAAGAACCGGAATCTAAAACTGGACTCACTGGAAAGGTTCAAATCACAGAAAGTTAGAGTGTCAGTCCTCTTTTACCTAAGTCGGCATTGTGCCTTTTGTATTATATTCGGATGATATTTCTGTGTTTCATCGTCAATATGAAGGTCCAAGGGATACAGTAAACCTGAAGTGAAGCATCAGAATCTAAAACTGGACTCACAGGAGAGGTTCAAATCATACAAAAGAGAGTGTGTCAGTCCTATTGTACTTAAGTCGCCATTACGCCTTTTGTATTAAATTCGGATGCAATTTCTGTGTTTCATCGTCAATAAGAAGGTCCAAGGGATACAGTAAACCTGAAGTGAAGCATCGGATTCTTAAACTGGACTCACAGGAGAGGTTCGAATCATAGAAAGTTAGAGTGTCAGTCCTCTTGTACTTAAGTCGGCATTGTACCTTTTGTATTTAATTCGGATGCAAACTCTGTGTTTCATCGTCAGTAAGAAGGACCAAGGGATACAGCAAACCTGAAGTGAAGCATCGGAATCTAAAACTGGACCCACAAGAGAGGTTCAAATCATAGAAAGTGAGAGTGTCAGTCCTCTTGTACTTAGGTCGGCATTGTGCCTTTTGAATTTAATTCCGATGCAATTTCTTTGTTTCATCGTCAATAAGAAGGTGCAAGGTATACAGTAAACCTGAAGTGAAGCATCGGAATCTAAAACTGGACTCACAGGAGAGGTTCAAATAATAGAAAGTGAGAGTGTCAGTCCTCTTCTACTTAGGTCGGCATTGTGCCTTTTGAATTAAATTCCGATGCAATTTCTGTGTTTCATTGTCAATAAGTAGGTCCAAGGGATACAGTAAACATGAAGTGAAGCATCGGAATCTAAAACTGGACTCACAGGAGAGATTCAAATCATAGAATGTTAAAGTGTCACTCCTCTTGTACATAAGTCGGTATTGTGCATTTTGTATTAAATTCGGATGCAATTTCTGCGTTTCATTGTCAATAAGATGGTCCAAGGGATACAGTAAACCTTAAGTAAAGAATCGGAATCTAAAACTGGACTCACTGGAAAGGTTCAAATCATAGAAAGTTAGAGTGTCAGTCCTCTTTTACTTAGGTCGGCATTGTGCCTTTGTATTAAATTCCGATGCAATTTCTATGTTTCATCGTCAATCAGAAGGTGCAAGGTATACAGTAAACCTGAAGTGAAGCATCGGAATCTAAAACTGGACTCACAGGAGAGGTTCAAATCATAGAAAGTGAGAGTGTCAGTCCTCTTGTACTTAAGTCGGCATTGTGCCATTTGTATTATATTTGGATAAAATTTCTGTGTTTCATCGTCAATCAGATGGTCATAGGTATACAGTAAATCTGAAGTGAAGCATCGGAATCTAAAACTGGACTCACAGGAGAGGTTCAAATCAACGAAAGTTAGAGTGTTACTCCTCTTGTACTTAAGTCGGTATTGTGCCATTTTTATTACATTCGGATGCAATTTCTGTGTTTCATCGTCAATAAGAAAGTCCAAGGGATACAGTAAACCTGAAGTGAAGCATCGGAATCTAAAACTGGATTCACAGGAGAGGTTCAAATCATAGAAAGTTAGAATGTCAGTCCTCTTGTACTTAAGTCGGCATTGTGCCTTTTGTATTATATTCGGATGATATTTCTGTGTTTCATCGTCAATATGAAGGTCCAAGGGATACAGTAAACCTGAAGTGAAGCATCAGAATCTAAAACTGGACTCACAGGAGAGGTTCAAATCATACAAAAGAGAGTGTGCCAGTCCTATTGTACTTAAGTCGCCATTACGCCTTTTGTATTAAATTCGGATGCAATTTCTGTGTTTCATCGTCAATAAGAAGGTCCAAGGGATACAGTAAACCTGAAGTGAAGAATCGGATTCTTAAACTGGACTCACAGGAGAGGTTCGAATCATAGAAAGTTAGAGTGTCAGTCCTCTTGTACTTAAGTCGGCATTGTGCCTCTTGTATTAAATTCGGATGCAAACTCTGTGATTCATCGTCAATAAGAAGGTCCAAGTGATACAGTAAACCTGAAGTGAAGCATCGGAATCTAAAACTGGTCTCACAGGAGAGATTCAAATCATAGAATGTTAAAGTGTCACTCCTCTTGTACATAAGCCGGTATTGTGCATTTTGTATTTAATTCGGATGCAATTTCTGCGTTTCATCGTCAATAAGAAGGTCCAAGGGATACAGTAAACCTTAAGTAAAGAACCGGAATCTAAAACTGGACTCACTGGAAAGGTTCAAATCATAGAAATTTAGAGTGTCAGTCCTCTTTTACCTAAGTCGGCATTGTGCCTTTTGTATTATATTCGGATGATATTTCTGTGTTTCATCGTCAATATGAAGGTCCAAGGGATACATTAAACCTGAAGTGAAGCATCAGAATCTAAAACTGGACTCACAGGAGAGGTTCAAATCATACAAAAGAGAGTGTGTCAGTCCTATTGTACTTAAGTCGCCATTACGCCTTTTGTATTAAATTCGGATGCAATTTCTGTGTTTCATCGTCAATAAGAAGGTCCAAGGGATACAGTAAACCTGAAGTGAAGCATCGGATTCTTAAACTGGACTCACAGGAGAGGTTCGAATCATAGAAAGTTAGAGTGTCAGTCCTCTTGTACTTAAGTCGGCATTGTACCTTTTGTATTTAATTCGGATGCAAACTCTGTGTTTCATCGTCAGTAAGAAGGTCCAAGGGATACAGCAAACCTGAAGTGAAGCATCGGAATCTAAAACTGGACCCACAAGAGAGGTTCAAATCATAGAAAGTGAGAGTGTCAGTCCTCTTGTACTTAGGTCGGCATTGTGCCTTTTGAATTTAATTCCGATGCAATTTCTTTGTTTCATCGTCAATAAGAAGGTGCAAGGTATACAGTAAACCTGAAGTGAAGCATCGGAATCTAAAACTGGACTCACAGGAGAGGTTCAAATAATAGAAAGTGAGAGTGTCAGTCCTCTTCTACTGAGGTCGGCATTGTGCCTTTTGAATTAAATTCCGATGCAATTTCTGTGTTTCATTGTCAATAAGTAGGTCCAAGGGATACAGTAAACATGAAGTGAAGCATCGGAATCTAAAACTGGACTCACAGGAGAGATTCAAATCATAGAATGTTAAAGTGTCACTCCTCTTGTACATAAGTCGGTATTGTGCATTTTGTATTAAATTCGGATGCAATTTCTGCGTTTCATTGTCAATAAGAAGGTCCAAGGGATACAGTAAACCTTAAGTAAAGAATCGGAATCTAAAACTGGACTCACTGGAAAGGTTCAAATCATAGAAAGTTGGAGTGTCAGTCCTCTTTTACTTAGGTCGGCATTGTGCCCTTTGTATTAAATTCCGATGCAATTTCTATGTTTCATCGTCAATCAGAAGGTGCAAGGTATACAGTAAACCTGAAGTGAAGCATCGGAATCTAAAACTGGACTCACAGGTGAGGTTCAAATCATAGAAAGTGAGAGTGTCAGTCCTCTTGGCATTGTGCCATTTGTATTAAATTTGGATAAAATTTCTGTGTTTCATCGTCAATCAGATGGTCATAGGTATACAGTAAATCTGAAGTGAAGCATCGGAATCTAAAACTGGACTCACAGGAGAGGTTCAAATCAACGAAAGTTAGAGTGTTACTCCTCTTGTACTTAAGTCGGTATTGTGCCATTTTTATTACATTCGGATGCAATTTCTGTGTTTCATCGTCAATAAGAAAGTCCAAGGGATACAGTAAACCTGAAGTGAAGCATCGGAATCTAAAACTGGATTCACAGGAGAGGTTCAAATCATAGAAAGTTAGAATGTCAGTCCTCTTGTACTTAAGTCGGCATTGTGCCTTTTGTATTATATTCGGATGATATTTCTGTGTTTCATCGTCAATATGAAGGTCCAAGGGATACAGTAAACCTGAAGTGAAGCATCAGAATCTAAAACTGGACTCACAGGAGAGGTTCAAATCATACAAAAGAGAGTGTGCCAGTCCTATTGTACTTAAGTCGCCATTACGCCTTTTGTATTAAATTCGGATGCAATTTCTGTGTTTCATCGTCAATAAGAAGGTCCAAGGGATACAGTAAACCTGAAGTGAAGAATCGGATTCTTAAACTGGACTCACAGGAGAGGTTCGAATCATAGAAAGTTAGAGTGTCAGTCCTCTTGTACTTAAGTCGGCATTGTGCCTCTTGTATTAAATTCGGATGCAAACTCTGTGATACATCGTCAATAAGAAGGTCCAAGTGATACAGTAAACCTGAAGTGAAGCATCGGAATCTAAAACTGGTCTCACAGGAGGGATTCAAATCATAGAATGTTAAAGTGTCACTCCTCTTGTACATAAGCCGGTATTGTGCATTTTGTATTTAATTCGGATGCAATTTCTGCGTTTCATCGTCAATAAGAAGGTCCAAGGGATACAGTAAACCTTAAGTAAAGAACCGGAATCTAAAACTGGACTCACTGGAAAGGTTCAAATCATAGAGATTTAGAGTGTCAGTCCTCTTTTACCTAAGTCGGCATTGTGCCTTTTGTATTATATTCGGATGATATTTCTGTGTTTCATCGTCAATATGAAGGTCCAAGGGATACAGTAAACCTGAAGTGAAGCATCAGAATCTAAAACTGGACTCACAGGAGAGGTTCAAATCATACAAAAGAGAGTGTGTCAGTCCTATTGTACTTAAGTCGCCATTACGCCTTTTGTATTAAATTCGGATGCAATTTCTGTGTTTCATCGTCAATAAGAAGGTCCAAGGGATACAGTAAACCTGAAGTGAAGCATCGGATTCTTAAACTGGACTCACAGGAGAGGTTCGAATCATAGAAAGTTAGAGTGTCAGTCCTCTTGTACTTAAGTCGGCATTGTACCTTTTGTATTTAATTCGGATGCAAACTCTGTGTTTCATCGTCAGTAAGAAGGTCCAAGGGATACAGCAAACCTGAAGTGAAGCATCGGAATCTAAAACTGGACCCACAAGAGAGGTTCAAATCATAGAAAGTGAGAGTGTCAGTCCTCTTGTACTTAGGTCGGCATTGTGCCTTTTGAATTTAATTCCGATGCAATTTCTTTGTTTCATCGTCAATAAGAAGGTGCAAGGTATACAGTAAACCTGAAGTGAAGCATCGGAATCTAAAACTGGACTCACAGGAGAGGTTCAAATAATAGAAAGTGAGAGTGTCAGTCCTCTTCTACTTAGGTCGGCATTGTGCCTTTTGAATTAAATTCCGATGCAATTTCTGTGTTTCATTGTCAATAAGTAGGTCCAAGGGATACAGTAAACATGAAGTGAAGCATCGGAATCTAAAACTGGACTCACAGGAGAGATTCAAATCATAGAATGTTAAAGTGTCACTCCTCTTGTACATAAGTCGGTATTGTGCATTTTGTATTAAATTCGGATGCAATTTCTGCGTTTCATTGTCAATAAGAAGGTCCAAGGGATACAGTAAACCTTAAGTAAAGAATCGGAATCTAAAACTGGACTCACTGGAAAGGTTCAAATCATAGAAAGTTGGAGTGTCAGTCCTCTTTTACTTAGGTCGGCATTGTGCCCTTTGTATTAAATTCCGATGCAATTTCTATGTTTCATCGTCAATCAGAAGGTGCAAGGTATACAGTAAACCTGAAGTGAAGCATCGGAATCTAAAACTGGACTCACAGGAGAGATTCAAATCATAGAATGTTAAAGTGTCACTCCTCTTGTACTTAAGTCGGTATTGTGCCATTTTTATTACATTCGGATGCAATTTCTGTGTTTCATCGTCAATAAGAAAGTCCAAGGGATACAGTAAACCTGAAGTGAAGCATCGGAATCTAAAACTGGATTCACAGGAGAGGTTCAAAACATAGAAAGTGAGAGTGTCAGTCCTCTTGTACTTAAGTCGCCATTGTGATTTTTGTATTAAATTCGGATGCAATTTCTGTGTTTCATCGTCAATAAGAAGGTCCAAGTGATACAGTAAACCTGTAGTGAAGCATCGGAATCTTAAACTTGACTCACAGGAGAGTTTCAAATCATAGAATGTTAGAGTGTCAGCCGTCTTGTACTTAAGTCGGCATTGAATCTTTTGTATTAAATTCGGATGCAAACACTGTGTTTCATCGTCAATAAGAAGGTCAAAAGGATACAGTAAACCTGAAGTGAAGCTTCGGAATCTAAAACTGGACTCACAGGAGAGGTTCAAATCATAGAAAGTGAGAGTGTCAGTCCTCTTGTACTTAAGACGGCATTGTGCCTTTTGAATTTAATTCCGATGAAATTTCTGTGTTTCGTCGTCAATAAGAAGGTGCCAGGTATACAGTAAACCTGAAGTGAAGCATCGGAATCTCAAACTGGACTCACAGGAAAGGTTCAAATCATAGAAAGTGAGAGTGTCAGGCCTCTTGTACTTAGGTCGGCATTGTGCCTTTTGAATTTAATTCCGATGCAATTTCTTTGTTTCAGCGTCAATAAGAAGGTGCAAGGTATACAGTAAACCTAAAGTGAAGCATCGGAATCTAAAACTGGACTCACAGGAGAGGTTCAAATCATAGAAAGTGAGAGTGTCAGTCCTCTTGTACTTAAGTCGGCATTGTGGCATTTGTATTAAATTCGGATTCAATTTCTGTGTTTCATCGTCAATAAGAAGGTCCAAGGGATACAGTAAACCTGAAGTGATGCATCGGAATCTAACACTGGACTCACGGAAGAGTTTCAAATAATAGAAACTGAGAGTGTCAGTCCTCTTGTACTTAAGTCGCCATTGTGATTTTTGTATTAAATTCGGATGCAATTTCTGTGTTTCATCGTCAATAAGAAGGTCCAAGGGATACAGTAAACCTGTAGTGAAGCATCGGAATCTAAAACTTGACTCACAGGAGAGTTTCAAATCATAGAATGTTAGAGTGTCAGCCGTCTTGTACTTAAGTCGGCATTGAATCTTTTGTATTAAATTCGGATGCAAACACTGTGTTTCATCGTCAATAAGAAGGTCCAAGTGTTTCAGTAAACCTGAAGTGAAGCTTCGGAATCTAAAACTGGACTCACAGGAGAGGTTCAAATCATAGAAAGTGAGAGTGTCAGTCCTCTTGTACTTAAGTCGGCATTGTGCCTTTTGAATTCAATTCCGATGCAATTTCTGTGTTTCGTCGTCAATAAGAAGGAGCCAGGTATACAGTAAACCTGAAGTGAAGCATCGGAATCTGAAACTGGACTCACAGGAAAGGTTCAAATCATAGAAAGTGAGAGTGTCAGTCCTCTTGTACTTAAGTCGGCATTATGCCTTTTGTATTAAATTCCGATGCAATTTCTATGTTTCATCGTCAATAAGAAGGTGCAAGGTATACAGTAAACCTGGAGTGAAGCATCGGAATTTAAAACCGGACTCACAGGAGAGGTTCAAATCATAGAAAGTGAGAGTGTCAGTCCTCTTGTACTTAAGTCGGCATTGTGCTAATTGTATTTAATTCCATTGCAATTCCTGTGTTTCATAGTCAATAAGAAGGTCCAAGGGATACAGTAAATCTGAAGTGAAACATCGGAATCTAAAATTGGACTCACAGGAGAGATTCAAATCATAGAAAGTTTGAGTGTCACTGCTCTTGTACTTAAGTCGGTATTGTGCCTTTTGTATTAAATTCGGATGCAATTTCTGTGTTTTATCGTCAATAAGAAGGTCCAAGGTATACAGTAAACCTGAAGTGAAGCATCGGAATCTAAAACTGGACTTGCAGGAGAGGTTCAAATCATAGAAAGTTAGAGTGTGAGTCCTCTTTTACTTAAGTCGGCATTGTGCCTTTTGTATTAAATTCGGATGATATATCTGAGTTTCATCGTCAATATGAAGGTCAAGGGATACAGTAAACCTGAAGTGAAGCATCAGAATCTAAAACTGGACTCACAGGAGAGGTTCAAATCATACAAAAGAGAGTGTGTCAGTCCTATTGTACTTAAGTCGCCATTACGCCTTTTGTATTAAATTCGGATGCAATTTCTGTGTTTCATCGTCAATAAGAAGGTCCAAGGGATACAGTAAACCTGAAGTGAAGCATCGGATTCTTAAACTGGACTCACAGGAGAGGTTCGAATCATAGAAAGTTAGAGTGTCATTCCTCTTGTACTTAAGTCGGCATTGTACCTTTTGTATTTAATTCGGATGCAAACTCTGTGTTTCATCGTCAGTAAGAAGGTCCAAGGGATACAGCAAACCTGAAGTGAAGCATCGGAATCTAAAACTGGACTCACAAGAGAGGTTCAAATCTTAGAAAGTGAGTGTGTCAGTCCTCTTGTAGTTAGGTCGGCATTGCGCCTTTTGAATTTAATTCCGATGCAATTTCTTTGTTTCAGCGTCAATAAGAAGGTGCAAGGTATACAGTAAACCTAAAGTGAAGCATCGGAATCTAAAACTATACTCACAGGAGAGGTTCAAATCATAGAAAGTGAGAGTGTCAGTCCGCTTGTACTGAAGTCGGTATTGTGGCATTTGTATTAAATTCGGATTCAATTTCTGTGTTTCTTCGTCAATAAGAAGGTCCAAGGGATACAGTAAACCTGAAGTGATGCATCGGAATCTAACACTGGACTCACGGAAGAGTTTCAAATCATAGAAACTGAGAGTGTCAGTCCTCTTGTACTTAAGTCGCCATTGTGATTTTTGTATTAAATTCGGATGCAATTTCTGTGTTTCATAGTCAATAAGAAGTTCCAAGGGATACAGTAAACCTGTAGTGAAGCATCGGAATCTAAAACTTGACTCACAGGAGAGTTTCAGATCATAGAATGTTAGAGTGTCAGCCGTCTTGTACTTAAGTCGGCATTGAATCTTTTGTATTAAATTCGGATGCAAACACTGTGTTTCATCGTCAATAAGAAGGTCCAAGGGATACAGTAAACCTGAAGTGAAGCTTCGGAATCTTAAACTTGACTCACAGGAGAGGTTCAAATCATAGAAAGTGAGAGTGTCAGTCCTCTTGTACTTAAGTCGGCATTGTGCCTTTTGAATTTAATTCCGATGCAATTTCTGTCTTTCGTCGTCAATAAGAAGGTGCCAGGTATACAGTAAACCTGAAGTGAAGCATCGGAATCTGAAACTGGACTCACAGGAAAGGTTCAAATCATAGAAAGTGAGAGTGTCAGTCCTCTTGTACTTAAGTCGGCATTGTGCCTTTTGTATTAAATTCCGATGCAATTTCTATGTTTCATCGTCAATAAGAAGGTGCAAGGTATACAGTAAACCTGGAGTGAAGCATCGGAATTTAAAACCGGACTCACAGGAGAGGTTCAAATCATAGAAAGAGAGAGTGTCAGTCCTCTTGTACTTAAGTCGGCATTGTGCTAATTGTATTAAATTCCATTGCAATTCCTGTGTTTCATAGTCAATAAGAAGGTCCAAGGGATACAGTAAACCTGAAGTGAAACATCGGAATCTAAAATTGGACTCACAGGAGAGATTCAAATCATAGAAAGTTAGAGTGTCACTGCTCTTGTACTTAAGTCGGTATTGTGCCTTTTGTATTAAACTCGGATGCAATTTCTGTGTTTTATCGTCAATAAGAAGGTCCAAGGTATACAGTAAACCTGAAGTGAAGCATCGGAATCTAAAACTGGACTTGCAGGAGAGGTTCAAATCATAGAAAATTAGGGTGTCAGTCCCCTTTTACTTAAGTCGGCATTGTGCCTTTTGTATTAAATTCGGATGAAATTTCTGTGTTTCATCGTCAATAACAAGGTCCCAGGGATACAGTAAACCTGAAGTGAAGCATCGGAATCTAAAACTGGACTTGCAGGAGAGGTTCAAATCATAGAAAGTTAGAGTGTCAGTCCTCTTTTACTTAAGTCGCCATTGTGCCTTTTGTATTAAATTCGGATGCAATTTCTGTGTTTCATCGTCAATAAGAAGGTGCAAGGTATACAGTAAACCTAAAGTGAAGCATCGGAATCTAAACCTGGACTCACAGGAGAGGTTCAAATCATAGAAAGTGAGAGTGTCAGTCCTCTTGTACTTAAGTCGGCATTGTGGAATTTGTATTAAATTCCGATGCAATATCTGTGTTTCATCGACAATCAGAAGGTGTAAGGTATACAGTAAACCTGAAGTGAAGCATCGGAATCTAAAACTGGACTCACAGACGAGGTTCAAATCATAGTAAGTTAGAGTGTCACTCCCCTTGTACTTAAGTCGGTATTGTGCCATTTGTATTACATTCGGATGCAATTTCTGTGTTTCATCGTCAATAAGAAAGTCCAAGGGATACAGTAAACCTGAAGTGAAGCATCGGAATCTAAAACTGGTTTCACAGGAGAGGTTCAAATCATAGAAAGTTAGAATGTCAGTCCTGTTGTACTTAAGTCGGCATTGTGCCTTTTGTATTAAATTCGGATGCAATTTCTGTGTTTCATCGTCAATAAGAAGGTGCAAGGTATACAGTAAACCTAAAGTGAAGCATCGGAATCTAAAACTGGACTCACACGAGAGTTCCAAATCATAGAATGTTAGAGTGTCAGCCCTCTTGTACTTAAGTCGGTATTGAACCTTTTGTATTAAATTTGGATGCAAACACTGTGTTTCATCGTCAATAAGAAGGCCCAAGGGATACAGTAAACCTGAAGTGAAGCTTCGGAATCTAAAACTGGACTCACAGGAGAGGTTCAAATCATAGAAAGTGAGAGTGTCAGTCCTCTTGTACTTAAGTCGGCATTGTGCCTTTTGATTTTAATTCCGATGCAATTTCTGTGTTTCATCGTCAATAAGAAGGTGCAAGGTATACAGTAAACCTGAAGTGAACCATCGGAATCTGAAACTGGACTGACAGGAAAGGTTGAAATCATTGAAAGTGAGAGTGCCAGTCCTCTTGTACTTAAGTCGGCATTGTGCCTTTTGTATTAAAATCGGATGCAATTTCTGTGTTTCATCGTCAATAAGAAGGTGCAAGGTATACAGTAAACCTAAAGTGAAGCATCGGAATCTAAAACTGGACTCACAGGAGAGGATCAAATCATAGAAAGTGAGAGTGTCAGTCCTCTTGTACTTAAGTCGGCATTGTTGCATTTGTATTAAATTCGGATTCAATTTCTGTGTTTCATCGTCAATACGAAGGTCCAAGGGATACAGTAAACCTGAAGTGATGCATCGGAATCTAACACTGGACTCACAGAAGAGTTTCAAATCATAGAAAGTGAGAGTGTCAGTCCTCTTGTACTTAAGTCGCCATTGTGATTTTTGTATTAAATTCGGATGTAATTTCTGTGTTTCATCGTCAATAAGAAGGTCCAAGGGATACAGTAAACCTGTAGTGAAGCATCGGAATCTAAAACTTGACTCACAGGAGAGTTTCAAATCATAGAATGTTAGAGTGTCAGCCGTCTTGTACTTAAGTCGGCATTGAATATTTTGTATTAAATTCGGATGCAGACACTGTGTTTCATCGTCAATAAGAAGGTCCAAAGGATACAGTAAACCTGAAGTGAAGCTTCGGAATCTAAAACTGGACTCACAGGAGAGATTCAAATCATAGAAAGTTAGAGTGTCACTGCTCTTGTACTTAAGTCGGTATTGTGCCTTTTGTATTAAATTCAGATGCAATTTCTGTGTTTTATCGTCAATAAGAAGGTCCAAGGTATACAGTAAACCTGAAGTGAAGCATCGGAATCTAAAACTGGACTTGCAGGAGAGGTTCAAATCATAGAAAGTTAGAGTGTCAGTCCTCTTTTACTTAAGTCGGCATTGTGCCTTTTGTATTAAATTCGGATGAAATTTCTGTATTTCATCGTCAATAACAAGGTCCAAGGGATACAGTAAACCTGAAGTGAAGCATCTGAATCTAAAACTGGACTCACAGGAGAGGTTCAAATCATAGAAAGAGAGAGTGTCAGTCCTCTTGTACTTAAGTCGGCATTGTGCCTTTTGTATTAAATTCGGATGCAATTTCTGTGTTTCATCGTCAATAAGAAGGTGCAAGGTATACAGTAAACCAAAAGTGAAGCATCGGAATCTAAAACTGGAATCACAGGAGAGGTTCAAATCATAGAAAGTGAGATTGTCAGTCCTCTTGTACTTAAGTCGGCATTGTGGCATTTGTGTTAAATTCGGATGCAATTTCTGTGTTTCATCGTCAATGAGAAGGTCCAAGGGATACAGTAAACCTGACGTGATGCGTCGGAATCTAACACTGGACTCACAGAAGAGTTTCAAAACATAGAAAGTGAGAGTGTCAGTCCTCTTGTACTTAAGTCGCCATTGTGATTTTTGTATTAAATTCGGATGCAATTTCTGTGTTTCATCGTCAATAAGAAGGTCCAAGGGATACAGTAAACCTGGCGTGAAGCATCGGAATCTAAAACTTGACTCACACGAGAGTTTCAAATCATAGAATGTTAGAGTGTCAGCCCTCTTGTACTTAAGTCGGCATTGAACCTTTTGTATTAAATTGGGATGCAAACACTGTGTTTCATCGTCAATAAGAAGGTCCAAGGGATACAGTAAACCTGAAGTGAAGCTTCGGAATGTAAATCTGGACTCACAGGAGAGGTTCAAATCATAGAAAGTGAGAGTGTCAGTCCTCTTGTACTTAAGTCGGCATTGTGCCTTTTGATTTTAATTCCGATGCAATTTCTGTGTTTCATCGTCAATAAGAAGGTGCAAGGTATACAGTAAACCTGAAGTTAAGCATCGGAATCTGAAACTGGACTCACAGGAAAGGTTGAAATCATTGAAAGTGAGAGTGCCAGTCCACTTGTACTTAAGTCGGCATTGTGCCTTTTGTATTAAATTCCGATGCAATTTCTATGTTTCATCGTCAACAAGAAGGTGCAAGGTATACAGTAAACCTGGAGTGAAGCATCGGAATTTAAAACCGGACTCACAGGAGAGGTTCAAATCATGGAAAGTGAGAGCGTCAGTCCTCTTGTACTTAAGTCGGCATTGTGCTATTTGTATTAAATTCGGATGCAATTCCTTTGTTTCATAGTCAATAAGAAGGTCCAAGGGATACAGTAAACCTGAAGTGAAACATCGGAATCTAAAACTGGACTCACAGGAGAGATTCTAATCATAGGTAGTTAGAGTGTCACTCCTCTTGTACTTACGTCGGTATTGTGCCTTTTGTATTAAATTCGGATGCAATTTCTGTGTTTTATCGTCAATAAGAAGGTCCAAGATATACAGTAAACCTGAAGTGAAGCATCGGAATCTAAAACTTGACTTGCAGGAGAGGTTCAAATCATAGAAAGTTAGAGTGTCAGTCCTCTTTTACTTAAGTCGGCAGTGTGCCTTTTGTATTAAATTCGGATGAAATTTCTGTGTTTCATCGTCAATAACAAGGTCCAAGGGATACAGTAATTCTGAAGTGAAGCATCAGAATCTAAAACTGGACTCACAGGAAAGGTTCAAATCATAGACAGTGAGAGTGTCAGTCCTCTTGTACTTAAGTCGCCATTGTGATTTTCGTATTAAATTCGGATGCAATTTCTATGTTTCATCGTCAATAAGAAGGTCCAAGGGATACAGTAAACCTGTAGTGAAGCATCGTAATCTAAAACTGGACTACAGGAGAGGTTCAAATCGTAGAAAGTTAGAGTGTCAGTACTCTTGTACTTAAGTCGGCATTGAACCTTTTCTATTAAATTCGGATGCAAACACTGTGTTTCATCGTCAACAAGAAGGTCCAAGGGATACAGTAAACCTGAAGTGAAGCTTTGGAATCTAAAACCTGACACACAGGAGAGGTTCAAATCATAGAAGGTGAGAGTGTCAGTCCTCTTATACTTAAGTCGGCATTGTGCCTTTTGTATTAAATTCGGATGCAATTTCTGTGTTTCATCGACAATCAGAAGGTGCAAGATATACAGTAAACCTGAAGTGAAGCATCGGAATCTAAAACTGGACTCACAGGAGAGGTTCGAATCATAGAAAGTGAGAGTGTCAGTCCTCTTGTACTTAAGTCGGCATTGTGCCATTTGTATTAAATTTGGATAAAATTTCTGTGTTTCATCGTCAATCAGATGGGCAAAGGTATACAGTAAACCTAAAGTGAAGCATCGGAATCTAAAACTGGACTCACAGGAGAGGTTCAAATCATAGTAAGTTAGAGTGTCACTCCCCTTGTACTTAAGTCTGTATTGTGCCATTTGTATTACATTCGGATGCAATTTCTGTGTTTCATCATCAATAAGAAAGTCCAAGGGATACAGTAAACCTGAAGTGAAGCATCGGAATCTAAAACTGGTTTCACAGGAGACGTTCAAATCATAGAAAGTTAGAATGTCAGTCATCTTGTACTTAAGTCGGCATTGTGCTTTTTGTATTAAATTCGGATGCAATTTCTGTGTTTCATCGTCGATAAGAAGGTGCAAGGTATTCAGTAAACCTAAAGTGAAGCATCGGAATCTAAAACTGGACTCACAGGAGAGGTTCAAATCATAGAAAGTGAGAGTGTCAGGCCTCTTGTACTTAGGTCGGCATTGTGCCTTTTGAATTTAATTAAGATGCAATTTCTTTGTTTCAGCGTCAATAAGAAGGTGCAAGGTATACAGTAAACCTAAAGTGAAGCATCGGAATCTAAAACTATACTCACAGGAGAGGTTCAAATCATAGAAAGTGAGAGTGTCAGTCCTCTTGTACTTAAGTCGGCATTGTGGCATTTGTATTAAATTCGGATTCAATTTCTGTGTTTCATCGTCAATAAGAAGGTCCAAGGGATACAGTAAACCTGAAGTGATGCATCGGAATCTAACACTGGACTCACGGAAGAGTTTCAAATCATAGAAACTGAGAGTGTCAGTCCTCTTGTACTTAAGTCGCCATTGTGATTTTTGTATTAAATTCGGATGCAATTTCTGTGTTTCATAGTCAATAAGAAGGTCCAAGGGATATAGTAAACCTGTAGTGAAGCATCGGAATCTAAAACTTGACTCACAGGAGAGTTTCAAATCATAGAATGTTAGAGTGTCAGCCGTCTTGTACTTAAGTCGGCATTGAATCTTTTGTATTAAATTCGGATGCAAACACTGTGTTTCATCGTCAATAAGAAGGTCCAAGGGATACAGTAAACCTGAAGTGAAGCTTCGGAATCTAAAACTGGACTCACAGGAGAGGTTCAAATCATAGAAAGTGAGAGTGTCAGTCCTCTTGTACTTAAGTCGGCATTGTGCCTTTTGAATTTAATTCCGATGCAATTTCTGTGTTTCGTCGTCAATAAGAAGGTGCCAGGTATACAGTAAACCTGAAGTGAAGCATCGGAATCTGAAACTGGACTCACAGGAAAGGTTCAAATCATAGAAAGTGAGAGTGTCAGTCCTCTTGTACTTAAGTCGGCATTGTGCCTTTTGTATTAAATTCCGATGCAATTTCTATGTTTCATCGTCAATAAGAAGGTGCAAGGTATACAGTAAACCTGCAGTGAAGCATCGGAATTTAAAACCGGACTCACAGGAGAGGTTCAAATTATAGAAAGAGAGAGTGTCAGTCCTCTTGTACTTAAGTCGGCATTGTGCTAATTGTATTAAATTCCATTGCAATTCTTGTGTTTCATAGTCAATAAGAAGGTCCAAGGGATACAGTAAACCTGAAGTGAAACATTGGAATCTAAAATTGGACTCACAGGAGAGATTCAAATCATAGAAAGTTAGAGTGTCACTGCTCTTGTACTTAAGTCGGTATTGTGCCTTTTGTATTAAATTCGGATGCAATTTCTGTGTTTTATCGTCAATAAGAAGGTCCAAGGTATACAGTAAACCTGAAGTGAAGCATCGGAATCTAAAACTGGACTTGCAGGAGAGGTTCAAATCATAGAAAGTTAGAGTGTCAGTAATCTTTTACTTAAGTCGGCATTGTGCCTTTTGTATTAAATTCGGATGAAATTTCTGTGTTTCATCGTCAATAACAAGGTCCCAGGGATACAGTAAACCTGAAGTGAAGCATCGGAATCTAAAACTGGACTTGCAGGAGAGGTTCAAATCATAGAAAGTTAGAGTGTCAGTCCTCTTTTACTTAAGTCGCCATTGTGCCTTTTGTATTAAATTCGGATGCAATTTCTGTGTTTCATCGTCAATAAGAAGGTCCAAGGGATACAGTAAACCTGTAGTGAAGCATCGGAATCTAAAACTTGACTCACACGAGAGTTTCAAATCATTGAATGTTAGAGTGTCAGCCCTCTTGTACTTAAGTCGGCATTGAACCTTTTGTATTAAATTGGGATGCCAACACTGTGTTTCATCGTCAATAAGAAGGTCCAAGGGATACAGTAAACCTGAAGTGAAGCTTCGGAATCTAAAACTGGACTCACAGGAGAGGTTCAAATCATAGAAAGTGAGAGTGTCAGTCCTCTTGTACGTAAGTCGGCATTGTGCCTTTTGATTTTAATTCCGATGCAATTTCTGTGTTTCATCGTCAATAAGAAGGTGCAAGGTACACAGTAAACCTGAAGGGAAGCATGCGAATCTGAAACTGGACTCACAGGAAAGGTTGAAATCATTGAAAGTGAGAGTTCCAGTCCTCTTGCACTTAAGTCAGCATTGTGCCTTTTGTATTAAATTCCGATGCAATTTCTATGTTTCATCGTCAATAAGAAGGTGCAAGGTATACAGTAAACCTGGAGTGAAGCATCGGAATTTAAAACCGGACTCACAGGAGAGGTTCAAATCATAGAAAGAGAGAGCGTCAGTCCTCTTGTACTTAAGTCGGCATTGTGCTATTTGTATTAAATTCGGATGCAATTCCTTTGTTTCATAGTCAATAAGAAGGTCCAAGGGATACAGTAAACCTGAAGTGAAACATCGGAATCTAAAACTGGACTCACAGGAGAGATTCTAATCATAGATAGTTAGAGTGTCAGTCCTCTTTTACTTAAGTCGGCATTGTGCCTTTTGTATTACATTCGGATGCAATTTCTGTGTTTCATCGTCAATAAGAAGGTGCAAGGTATACAGTAAACCTAAAGTGAAGCATCGGAATCTAAACCTGGACTCACAGGAGTGGTTCAAATCATAGAAAGTGAGAGTGTCAGTCCTCCTATACTTAAGTCGGCATTGTGGAATTTGTATTAAATTCCGATGCAATTTCTGTGTTTCATCGACAATCAGAAGGTGCAAGGTATACAGTAAGCCTGAAGTGAAGCATCGGAATCTAAAACCGGACTCACAGGAGAGGTTCAAATCATAGAAAGTGAGAGTGTCAGTCCTCTTGTACTTAAGTCGGCATTGTGCCATTTGTATTAAATTTGGATAAAATTTATGTGTTTCATCGTCAATCAGATGGGCAAAGGTATACAGTAAACCTGAAGTGAAGCATCGGAATCTAAAACTGGACTCACAGGAGAGGTTCAAATCATAGAAAGTGAGAGTGTCAGTCCTCTTGTACTTAAGTCGGCATTGTGCCTTTTGATTTTAATTCCGATGCAATTTCTGTGTTTCATCGTCAATAAGAAGGTGCAAGGTATACAGTAAACCTGAAGTGAAGCATCGGAATCTGAAACTGGACTCACAGAAAAGGTTGAAATCATTGAAAGTGAGAGTGCCAGTCCTCTTGTACTTAAGTCGGCATTGTGCCTTTTGTATTAAAATCGGATGCAATTTCTGTGTTTCATCGTCAATAAGAAGGTGCAAGGTATACAGTAAACCTAAAGTGAAGCATCGGAATCTAAAACTGGACTCACAGGAGAGGATCAAATCATAGAAAGTGTGAGTGTCAGTCCTCTTGTACTTAAGTCGGCATTGTGGCATTTGTATTAAATTCGGATTCAATTTCTGTGTTTCATCGTCAATAAGAAGGTCCAAGGGATACAGTAAACCTGAAGTGATGCATCGGAATCTAACACTGGACTCACAGAAGAGTTTCAAATCATAGAAAGTGAGAGTGTCAGTCCTCTTGTACTTAAGTCGCCATTGTGATTTTTGTATTAAATTCGGATGCAATTTCTGTGTTTCATCGTCAATAAGAAGGTCCAAGGGATACAGTAAACCTCTAGTGAAGCATCGGAATCTAAAACTTGACTCACAGGAGAGTTTCAAATCATAGAATGTTAGAGTGTCAGCCGTCTTGTACTTAAGTCGGCATGGAATATTTTGTATTAAATTAGGATGCAAACACTGTGTTTCATCGTCAATAAGAAGGTCCAAAGGATACAGTAAACCTGAAGTGAAGCTTCGGAATCTAAAACTGGACTCACAGGAGAGGTTCAAATCATAGAAAGTGAGAGTGTCAGTCCTCTTGTACTTAAGACGGCATTGTGCCTTTTGAATTTAATTCCGATGCAATTTCTGTGTTTCGTCGTCAATAAGAAGGTGCCAGGTATACAGTAAACCTGAAGTGAAGCATCGGAATCTCAAACTGGACTCACAGGAAAGGTTCAAATCATAGAAAGTGAGAGTGTCAGTACTCTTGTACTTAAGTCGGCATTGTGCCTTTTGTATTAAATTCCGATGCAATTTCTATGTTTCATCGTCAATAAGAAGGTGCAAGGTATAAAGTAAACCTGGAGTGAAGCATCGGAATTTAAAACCGGACTCACAGGAGAGGTTCAAATCATAGAAAGAGAGAGTGTCAGTCCTCTTGTACTTAAGTCGGCATTGTGCTAATTGTATTAAATTCGATTGCAATTCCTGTGTTTCATAGTCAATAAGAAGGTCCAAGGGATACAGTAAACCTGAAGTGAAACATCGGAATCTAAAACTGGACTCACAGGAGAGATTCAAATCATAGAAAGTTAGAGTGTCACTGCTCTTGTACTTAAGTCGGTATTGTGCCTTTTGTATTAAATTCGGATGCAATTTCTGTGTTTTATCGTCAATAAGAAGGTCCAAGGTATACAGTAAACCTGAAGTGAAGCAACGGAATCTAAAACTGGACTTGCAGGAGGGGTTCAAATCATAGAAAGTTAGAGTGTGAGTCCTCTTTTACTTAAGTCGGCATTGTGCCTTTTGTATTAAATTCGGATTACATATCTGTGTTTCATCGTCAATATGAAGGTCCAAGGGATACAGTAAACCTGAAGTGAAGCATCAGAATCTAAAACTGGACTCACAGGAGAGGTTCAAATCATACAAAAGAGAGTGTGTCAGTCCTATTGTACTTAAGTCGACATTACGCCTTTTGTATTAAATTCGGATGCAATTTCTGTGTTTCATCGTCAATAAGAAGGTCCAAGGGATACAGTAAACCTGAAGTGAAGCATCGGATTCTTAAACTGGACTCACAGGAGAGGTTCGAATCATAGAAAGTTAGAGTGTCAGTCCTCTTGTACTTAAGTCGGCATTGTACCTTTTGTATTTAATTCGGATGCAAACTCTGTGTTTCATCGTCAGTAAGAAGGTCCAAGGGATACAGCAAACCCTTGTGAATCATCGGAATCTAAAACTGGACTCACGGAAGAGTTTCAAATCATAGAAAGTGAGAGTGTCAGTCCTCTTGTACTTAAGTCGCCATTGTGATTTTTGTATTAAATTCGGTTGCAATTTCTGTGTTTCATCGTCAATAAGAAGGTCCAAGGGATACAGTAAACCTGAAGTGAAGCTTCGGAATCTAAAACTGGACTCACAGGAGAGGTTCAAATCATAGAAAGTGAGAGTGTCAGTCCTCTTGTACTTAAGTCGGCATTGTGGCATTTGTATTAAATTCGGATTCAATTTCTGTGTTTCATCGTCAATATGAAGGTTTAAGGGATACAGTAAACCTGAAGTGATGCATCGGAATCTAACACTGGACTCACGGAAGAGTTTCAAATCATAGAAAGTGAGAGTGTCAGTCCTCTTGTACTTAAGTCACCATTGTGATTTTTGTATTAAATTCGGATGCAATTTCTGTGTTTCATCGTCAATAAGAAGGTCCAAGGGATACAGTAAACCTGAAGTGAAGCTTCGGAATCCAAACCTGGACTCAAAGGAGAGGTTCAAATCATAGAAAGTGAGCGTGTCAGTCCTCTTGTACTTAGGTCGGCATTGTGCCTTTTGAATTTAATTCCGATGCAATTTCTGTGTTTCGTCGTCAATAAGAAGGTGCCAGGTATACAGTAAACCTGAAGTGAAGCATCGGAATCTGACACTGGACTCACAGGAAAGGTTCAAATCATAGAAAGTGAGAGTGTCAGTCCTCTTGTACTTAAGTCGGCATTGTGCCTTTTGTATTAAATTCCGATGCAATTTCTATGTTTCATCGTCAATAAGAAGGTGCAAGGTATACAGTAAACCTCAAGTGAATCATCGGAATCTAAAACCGGACTCACAGGAGAGGTTCAAATCATAGAAAGTGAGAGTGTCAGTCCTCTTGTACTTAAGTCGGCATTGTGCCATTTGTATTAAATTTGGATAAAATTTCTGTGTTTCATCGTCAATCAGATGGGCAAAGGTATACAGTAAACCTGAAGTGAAGCATCGGAATCTAAAACTGGACTCACAGGAGAGGTTCAAATCATAATAAGTTAGAGTGTCACTCCCCTTGTACTTAAGTCGGTATTGTGCCATTTGTATTACATTCGGATGCAATTTCTGTGTTTCATCGTCAATAAGAAAGTCCAAGGGATACAGTAAACCTGAAGTGAAGCATCGGAATCTAAAACTGGTTTCACAGGAGAGGTTCAAATCATAGAAAGTTAGAATGTCAGTCCTCTTGTACTTAAGTCGGCATTGTGCCTTTTGTATTAAATTCGGATGCAATTTCTGTGTTTCATCGTCAATAAGAAGGTGCAAGGTATACAGTAAACCTAAAGTGAAGCATCGGAATCTAAAACTGGAATCACAGGAGAGGTTCAAGTCATAGAAAGTGAGAGTGTCAGTCCTCTTGTACTTAAGTCGGCATTGTGGCATTTGTATTAAATTCGGATGCAATTTCTGTGTTTCATCGTCAATGAGAAGGTCCAAGGGATACAGTAAACGTGACGTGATGCGTCGGAATCTAACACTGGACTCACAGAAGAGTTTCAAATCATAGAAAGTGAGAGTGTCAGTCCTCTTGTACTTAAGTCGCCATTGTGATTTTTGTATTAAATTCGGATGCAATTTCTGTGTTTCATCGTCAATAAGAAGGTCCAAGGGATACAGTAAACCTGTAGTGAAGCATCGGAATCTAAAACTTGACTCACACGAGAGTTTCAAATCATAGAATGTTAGAGTGTCAGCCCTCTTGTACTTAAGTCGGCATTGAACCTTTTGTATTAAATTGGGATGCAAACACTGTGTTTCATCGTCAATAAGAAGGTCCAAGGGATACAGTAAACCTGTAGTGAAGCATCGTAATCTAAAACTGGACTCACAGGAGAGGTTCAAATCGTAGAAAGTTAGAGTGTCAGTACTCTTGTACTTAAGTCGGCATTGAACCTTTTCTATTAAATTCGGATGCAAACACTGTGTTTCATCGTCAACAAGAAGGTCCAAATGATACAGTAAACCTGAAGTGAAGCTTCGGAATCTAAAACCTGACACACAGGAGAGGTTCAAATCATAGAAAGTGAGAGTGTCAGTCCTCTTGTACTTAAGTCGGCATTGTGCCATTTGTATTAAATTTGGATAAAATTTATGTGTTTCATCGTCAATCAGATGGGCAAAGGTATACAGTAAACCTGAAGTGAATCATCGGAATCTAAAACTGGACTCACAGGAGAGGTTCAAATCATAGTAAGTTAGAGTGTCACTCCCCTTGTACTTAAGTCGGTATTGTGCCATTTGTATTACATTCGGATGCAATTTCTGTGTTTCATCGTCAATAAGAAAGTCCAAGGGATACAGTAAACCTGAAGTGAAGCATCGGAATCTAAAACTGGTTTCACAGGAGAGGTTCAAATCATAGAAAGTTAGAATGTCACTCCTCTTGTACTTAAGTCGGCATTGTGCCTTTTGTATTAAATTCGGATGCAATTTCTGTGTTTCATCGTCAATAAGAAGGTGCAAGGTATACAGTAAACCTAAAGTGAAGCATCGGAATCTAAAACTGGACTCACAGGAGAGGTTCAAATCATAGAATGTGAGAGTGTCAGTCCTCTTGTACTTAAGTCGGCATTGTGGCATTTGTATTAAATTCGGATGCAATTTCTGTGTTTCATCGTCAATGAGAAGGTCCAAGGGATACAGTATACCTGAAGTGATGCGTCGGAATCTAACACTGGACTCACAGATGAGTTTCAAATCATAGAAAGTGAGAGTGTCAGTCCTCTTGTACTTAAGTCGCCATTGTGATTTTTGTATTAAATTCGGATGCAATTTCTGTGTTTCATCGTCAGTAAGAAGGTCCAAGGGATACAGTAAACTTGTAGTGAAGCATCGGAATCGAAAACTTGACTCACACGAGGGTTTCAAATCATAGAATGTTAGAGTGTCAGCCCTCTTGTACTTAAGTCGGTATTGAACCTTTTGTATTAAATTGGGATGCAAACACTGTGTTTCATCGTCAATAAGAAGGTCCAAGGGATACAGTAAACCTGAAGTGAAGCTTCGGAATGTAAAACTGGACTCACAGGAGAGGTTCAAATCATAGAAAGTGAGAGTGTCAGTCCTCTTGTACTTAAGTCGGCATTGTGCCTTTTGATTTTAATTCCGATGCAATTTCTGTGTTTCATCGTCAATAACAAGGTGCAAGGTATACAGTAAACCTGAAGTGAAGCATCGGAATCTGAAACTGGACTCACAGAAAAGGTTGAAATCATTGAAAGTGAGAGTGCCAGTCCTCTTGTACTTAAGTCGGCATTGTGCCTTTTGTATTAAAATCGGATGCAATTTCTGTGTTTCATCGTCAATAAGAAGGTGCAAGGTATACAGTAAACCTAAAGTGAAGCATCGGAATCTAAAACTGGACTCACAGGAGAGGATCAAATCATAGAAAGTGAGAGTGTCAGTCCTCTTGTACTTAAGTCGCCATTGTGGCATTTGTATTAAATTCGGATTCAATTTCTGTGTTTCATCGTCAATAAGAAGGTCCAAGGGATACAGTAAACCTGAAGTGATGCATCGGAATCTAACACTGGACTCACAGAAGAGTTTCAAATCATAGAAAGTGAGAGTGTCAGTCCTCTTGTACTTAAGTCGCCATTGTGATTTTTGTATTAAATTCGGATGCAATTTCTGTGTTTCATCGTCAATAAGAAGGTCCAAGGGATACAGTAAACCTGTAGTGAAGCATCGGAATCTAAAACTTGACTCACAGGAGAGTTTCAAATCATAGAATGTTAGAGTGTCAGCCGTCTTGTACTTAAGTCGGCATGGAATATTTTGTATTAAATTAGGATGCAAACACTGTGTTTCATCGTCAATGAGAAGGTCCAAAGGATACAGTAAACCTGAAGTGAAGCTTCGGAATCTAAAACTGGACTCACAGGAGAGGTTCAAATCATAGAAAGTGAGAGTGTCAGTCCTCTTGTACTTAAGACGGCATTGTGCCTTTTGAATTTAATTCCGATGCCATTTCTGTGTTTCGTCGTCAATAAGAAGGTGCCAGGTATACAGTAAACCTGAAGTGAAGCATCGGAATCTCAAACTGGACTCACAGGAAAGGTTCAAATGATAGAAAGTGAGAGTGTCAGTCCTCTTGTACTTAAGTCGGCATTGTGCTAATTGTATTAAATTCGATTGCAATTCCTGTGTTTCATAGTCAATACGAAGGTCCAAGGGATACAGTAAACCTGAAGTGAAGCATCAGAATCTAAAACTGGACTCACAGGAGAGGTTCAAATCATACAAAAGAGAGTGTGTCAGTCCTATTGTACTTAAGTCGCCATTACGCCTTTTGTATTAAATTCGGATGCAATTTCTGTGTTTCATCGTCAATAAGAAGGTCCAAGGGATACAGTAAACCTGAAGTGAAGCATCGGATTCTTAAACTGGTCTCACAGGAGAGGTTCGAATCATAGAAAGTTAGAGTGTCAGTCCTCTTGTACTTAAGTCGGCATTGTACCTTTTGTATTTAATTCGGATGCAAACTCTGTGTTTCATCGTCAGTAAGAAGGTCCAAGGGATACAGCAAACCCTTGTGAAGCATCGGAATCTAAAACTGGACTCACGGAAGAGTTTCAAATCATAGAAAGTGAGAGTGTCAGTCCGCATGTACTTAAGTCGCCATTGTGATTTTTGTATTAAATTCGGATGCAATTTCTGTGTTTCATCGTCAATAAGAAGGTCCAAGGGATACAGTAAACCTGAAGTGAAGCTTCGGAATCTAAAACTGGACTCACAGGAGAGGTTCAAATCATAGAAAGTGAGAGTGTCAGTCCTCTTGTGCTTAAGTCGGCATTGTGGCATTTGTATTAAATTCGGATTCAATTTCTGTGTTTCATCGTCAATATGAAGGTTTAAGGGATACAGTAAACCTGAAGTGATGCATCGGAATCTAACACTGGACTCACGGAGGAGTTTCAAATCATAGAAAGTGAGAGTGTCAGTCCTCTTGTACTTAAGTCACCATTGTGATTTTTGTATTAAATTCGGATGCAATTTCTGTGTTTCATCGTCAATAAGAAGGTCCCAGGGATACAGTAAACCTGAAGTGAAGCTTCGGAATCTAAACCTGGACTCACAGGAGAGGTTCAAATCATAGAAAGTGAGCGTGTCAGTACTCTTGTACTTAAGTCGGCATTGTGCCTTTTGAATTTAATTCCGATGAAATTTCTGTGTTTCGTCGTCAATAAGAAGGTGCCAGGTATACAGTAAACCTGAAGTGAAGCAACGGAATCTGAAACTGGACTCACAGGAAAGGTTCAAATCATAGAAAGTGAGAGTGTCAGTCCTCTTGTACTTAAGTCGGCATTGTGCCTTTTGTATTAAATTCCGATGCAATTTCTATGTTTCATCGTCAATAAGAAGGTGCAAGGTATACAGTAAACCTCAAGTGAAGCATCGGAATCTAAAACCGGACTCACGGGAGAGGTTCAAATCATAGAAAGTGAGAGTGTCAGTCCTCTTGTACTTAAGTCGGCATTGTGCCATTTGTATTAAATTTGGATAAAATTTCTGTGTTTCATCGTCAATCAGATGGGCAAAGGTATACAGTAAACCTGAAGTGAAGCATCGGAATCTAAAACTGGACTCACAGGAGTGGTTCAAATCATAGTAAGTTAGAGTGTCACTCCCCTTGTACTTAAGTCGGTATTGTGCCATTTGTATTACATTCGGATGCAATTTCTGTGTTTCATCGTCAATAAGAAAGTCCAAGGGATACAGTAAACCTGAAGTGAAGCATCGGAATCTAAAACTGGTTTCACAGGAGAGGTTCAAATCATAGAAAGTGAGAGTGTGAGTCCTCTTTTACTTAAGTCGTCATTGTGCCTTTTGTATTAAATTCGGATGAAATTTCTGTGTTTCATCGTCAATAAGAAGGTCCAAGGGATACAGTAAACCTGAAGTGAAGTATCAGATTCTAAAACTGGACTCACAGGAAAGGTTCAAATCATAGACAGTGAGAGTGTCAGTCCTCTTGTACTTAAGTCGGCATTGTGCCTTTTGTATTAAATTCGGATGCAATTTCTGTGTTTCATCGTCAATATGAAGGTGCAAGGTATACAGTAAACCTAAAGTGAAGCATCGGAATCTAAAACTGGACTCACAGGAGAGGTTCAAATCATAGAAAGTGAGAGTGTCAGTCCTCTTGTACTTAAGTCGGCATTGTGGAATTTGTAAATAATTCCGATGCAATTTCTGTGTTTCATCGACAATCAGAAGGTGCAAGATATACAGTAAACCTGAAGTGAAGCATCGGAATCTAAAACTGGACTCACAGGAGAGGTTCAAATCATAGAATGTGAGAGTGTCAGTCCTCTTGTACTTAAGTCGGCATTGTGCCATTTGTATTAAATTTGGATAAAATTTCTGTGTTTCATCGTCAATAAGATGGGCAAAGGTATACAGTAAACCTGAAGTGAAGCATCGGAATCTAAAACTGGACTCACAGGAGAGGTTCAAATCATTGTAAGTTAGAGTGTTACTCCCCTTGTACTTAAGTCGGTATTGTGCCATTTGTATTACATTCGGATGCAATTTCTGTGTTTCATCGTCAATAAGAAAGTCCAAGGGATACAGTAAACCTGAAGTGAAGCATCGGAATCTAAAACTGGTTTCACAGGAGACGTTCAAATCATAGAAAGTTAGAATGTCAGTCCTCTTGTACTTAAGTCGGCATTGTGCCTTTTGTATTAAATTCGGATGCAATTTCTGTGTTTCATCGTCAATAAGAAGGTGCAAGGTATTCAGTAAACCTAAAGTGAAGCATCGGAATCTAAAACTGGACTCACAGGAGAGGTTCAAATCATAGAAAGTGAGAGTGTCAGTCCTCTTGTACTTAAGTCGGCATTGTGGCATTTGTATAAAATTCGGATGCAATTTCTGTGTTTCATCGTCAATGAGAAGGTCCAAGGGATACAGTAAACCTGAAGTGATGCGTCGGAATCTAACACTGGACTCACAGAAGAGTTTCAAATCATAGAAAGTGAGAGTGTCAGTCCTCTTGTACTTAAGTCGCCATTGTGATTTTTGTATTAAATTGGGATGCAAACACTGTGTTTCATCGTCAATAAGAAGGTCCAAGGGATACAGTAAACCTGAAGTGAAGCTTCGGAATCTAAAACTGGACTCACAGGAGAGGTTCAAATCATAGAAAGTGAGAGTGTCTGTCCTCTTGTACTTAAGTCGGCATTGTGCCTTTTGTATTAAATTCGGATGAAATTTCTGTGCTTCATCGACAATAAGAAGGTCCAAGGGATACAGTAAACCTGAAGTGAAGTATCAGAATCTAAAACTGGACTCACAGGAGAGGTTCAAATCATAGAAAGTGAGAGTGTCAGTACTCTTGTACTTAAGTCGGCATTGAACCTTTTGTATTAAATTCGGATGCAAACACTGTGTTTCATCGTCAACAAGAAGGTCCAAGGGATACAGTAAACCTGAAGTGAAGCTTCGGAATCTAAAACCTGACACACAGGAGAGTTTCAAATCATAGAAAGTGAGAGTGTCAGTCCTCTTGTACTTAAGTCGGCATTGGGCCTTTTGAATTTAATTCCGATGCAATTTCTGTGTTTCATCGTCAATAATAAGGTGCAAGGTATACAGTAAACCTGAAGTGAAGCATCGGAATCTGAAACAGTACTCACAGGAAAGGTTCAAATCATTGAAAGTGAGAGTGTCAGTCCTCTTGTACTTAAGTCGCCATTGTGCCTTTTGTATTATATTCTGATCCAATTTCTGTGTTTCATCGTCAATAAGATGGTCCAAGGGATACAGTAAACCTGAAGTGAAGCATCGGAATCTAAAACTGGACTCACAGGAGGGGTTCAAATCATAGATAGTGAGAGTGTCAGTCCTCTTGTACTTAAGTCGGTATTGTGCTATTTGTATTAAATTCGGGTGCTATTTCTGTGTCTCATCGTCAATAAGAAGGTCCAAGTTATACAGTAAACCTGAAGTGAAGCATCAGAATCTAAAACTGGACTCACAGGAAAGGTTCAAATCATAGGAAGTGACAGTGTCAGTCCTTTTGTACTTAAGTCGGCATTGTGGCATTTGTATTAAATTCGGATGCAATTTCCGTGTTTCATCGTCAATAAGAAGGTCCAAGGGATATAGTAAACCTGAAGTGAAGCATCGGAATCTAAAACTGGACTCACGGGAGAGGTTCAAATCATAGAAAGTTAGAGAGTCAGTCCTCTTGTACTTAAGTCGGCATTGTGCCTTTTGTATTAAATTCGGATGCAATTTCTGTGTTTCATCGTCAATAAGAAGGTCCAAGGGATACAGTAAACCTGAAGTGAAGCATCAGAATCTAAAACTAGACTCACAGGAGAGGTTCAAATCATAGAAAGTTAGAGTGTTTGTCCTCTTTTACATAAGTCGGCATTGTGCCTTTTGTATTAAATTCCGATGCAATTTCTATGTTTCATCGTCAATAAGAAGGTGCAAGGTATTCAGTAAACCTGGAGTGAAGCATCGGATTTTAAAACCGGACTCATAGGAGAGGTTCAAATCATAGAAGGAGAGAGTGTCAGTCCTCTTGTACTTAAGTCGGCATTGTGCCTTTTGTATTAAATTCGGATGCAATTCCTGTGTTACATAGTCAATAAGAAGGTCCAAGGGATACAGTAAACCTGAAGTGAAGCATCAGAAACTAAAACTGGACTCACAGAAAAGGTTCAAATCATAGAAAGTGACAGCGTCAGTCCTCTTGTACTTAAGTCGGCATTGTGGCATTTGTATTAAATTCGGATGCAATTTCTGTGTTACATCGTCAATAAGAAGGTCCAAGGGATACAGTAAACCTAAAGTGAAGCATCGGAATCTAAAACTGGACTCACGGGAGAGGTTCAAATCATAGAAAGTTAGAGTGTCAGTCCTCTTGTACTTAAGTCGGCATTATACCTTTTATATTAAATTCGGATGCAATTTCTGTGTTTCATCGTCAATAAGAAGGTCCAAGGGATACAGTAAACCTGAAGTGAAGCATCAGAATCTAAAACTAGACTCAAAGGAGAGGTTCAAATCATAGAAAGTTAGAGAGTTTGTCCCCTTTTACTTAAGTCGGCATTGTGCCTTTTGTATTAAATTCCGATGCAATTTCTATGTTTCATCGTCAATAAGAAGGTGCAAGGTATACAGTAAACCTGGAGTGAAGCATCGGAATTTAAAACCGGACTCACAGGAGAGGTTCAAATCATAGAAAGAGAGAGTGTCAGTCCTCTTGTACTTAAGTCGGCATTGTGCCTTTTGTATTAAATTCGGGTGCAATTCCTGTGTTTCATAGTCAATAAGAAGGTCCAAGGGATACAGTAAACCTGAAGTGAAGCATCAGAAACTAAAACTGGACTCACAGAAAAGGTTCAAATCATAGAAAGTGACAGTGTCAGTCCTCTTGTACTTAATTCGGCATTGTGGCATTTGTATTAAATTCGGATGCAATTTCTGTGTTACATCGTCAATAAGAAGGTCCAAGGGATACAGTAAACCTGAAGTGAAGCATCAGAAACTAAAACTGGACTCACAGAAAAGGTTCAAATCATAGAAAGTGACAGTGTCAGTCCTCTTGTACTTAAGTCGGCATTGTGGCATTTGTATTAAATTCGGATGCAATTTCTGTGTTACATCGTCAATAAGAAGGTCCAAGGGATACAGTAAACCTAAAGTGAAGCATCGGAATCTAAAACTGGACTCACGGGAGAGGTTCAAATCATAGAAAGTTAGAGTGTCAGTCCTCTTGTACTTAAGTCGGCATTATGCCTTTTATATTAAATTCGGATGCAATTTCTGTGTTTTATCTTCAATAAGAAGGTCCAAGGTATACAGTAAACCTGAAGTGAAGCACCGGAAACTAAAACTGGACTTGCGGTAGAGGTTCAAATCATAGAAAGTTAGAGCGTCAGTCCTCTTTTACTTAAGTCGGCATTGTGCTTTTGTATTAAATTCGGATGAAATTTCTGTGTTTCATCGTCAATAAGAAGGTCCAAGGGATACAGTAAACCTGAAGTGAAGCAACAGAATCTAAAACTGGACTCACAGGAGAGGTTCAAATCATAGAAAGAGAGAGTGTCAGTCCTCTTGTACTTAAGTCGCCATTCTGATTTTTGTATTAAATTCGGATGCAAACTCTGTGATTCATCGTCAATAAGAAGGTCCAAGGGATACAGTAAACCTGAAGTGAAGCTTCGGATTCTAAAACTGGACTCACAGGAGACGTTCAAATCATACGCAGTGAGAGTGTCAGTCCTCTTGTACTTAAGTCGGCATTGTGCCTTTTGAATTTAATTCCGATTCAATTTCTGTGTTTCATCGTCAATAAGAAGGAGCAAGGTATACAGTAAACCTGAAGTGAAGCATCGGAATCTAAAACTGGACTCACAGGAGGGGTTCAAATCATAGATAGTGAGAGTGTCAGTCCTCTTGTACTTAAGTCGGTATTGTGCCATTTGTATTAAATTCGGGTGCAATTTCTGTGTTTCATCGTCAATAAGAAGGTCCAAGGGTTACAGTAGACCTGAAGTGAAGCATCCGAATCTAAAACTGGACTCACAGGAAAGGTTCAAATCATAGAAAATGACAGTGTCAGTCCTCTTGTACTTAAGTCGGCATTGTGGCATTTGTATTAAATTCGGATGCAATTTCTGTGTTTCATCGTCAATAAGAAGGTCCAAGGAATATAGTAAACCTGAAGTGAAGCATCGGAATCTAAAACTGGACTCACGGTAGAGGTTCATATCATAGAAAGTTAGAGTGTCAGTCCTCTTGTACTTAAGTCGGCATTGTGCCTTTTGTATTAAATTCGGATGCAATTTCTGTGTTTCATCGTCAATAAGAAGGTCCAAGGGATACAGTAAACCTGAAGTGACGCATCAGAATCTAAAACTAGACTCACAGGAGAGGTTCAAATCATAGAAAGTTAGAGTTTGTCCTCTTTTACTTAAGTCGGCATTGTGCCTTTTGTATTAAATTCGGATATAATTTCTGTGTTTTATCGTCAATAAGAAGGTCCAAGGTATACAGTAAACCTGAAGTGAAGCATCGGAATCTAAAACTGGACTTGCAGGAGATGTTCAAATCATAGAAAGTTAGAGTGTCGGTCCTCTTTTACTTAAGTCGGCATTGTGCCTTTGGTATTAAATTCGGTTGAAATTTCTGTGTTTCATCGTCAATAAGAAGGTCAAAGGGATACATTAAACCTGAAGTGAAGCATCAGAATCTAAAACTGGACTCTCAGGAGAGGTTCAAATCATAGAAAGAGAGAGTGTCAGTCCTCTTGTACTTAAGTCGCCAATGTGCCTTTTGTATTAAATTCGGATGCAATTTCTGTGTTTCATCGTCATTAAGAAGGTCCAAGGGATACAGTAAACCTGAAGTGAAGCATCGTATTCTCTAACTGGACTCACAGGAGAGGTTCAAATCATAGAAAGTTCGTATGTCTGTCCTCTTGTACTTAAGTCGGCATTGTACCTTTTGTATTAAAATCGGATGCAAACTCTGTGTTTCATCGTCAATAAGAAGGTGCAAGGTATACAGTAAACCTGAAGTGAAGCATCGGAATCTGAAACTGGACTCACAGGAAAGGTTCAAATCATTGAAAGTGAGAGTGTCAGTCCTCTTGTACTTAAGTCGCCATTGTGCCTTTTGTATTTAATTCGGATCCAATTTCTGTGTTTCATCGTCAATAAGAAGGTCCAAGGAATACAGTAAACTTGAAGTGAAGCATCGGAATCTAAAACTGGACTCACAGGAGGGGTTCAAATCATAGATAGTGAGAGTGTCAGTCCTCTTGTACTTAAGTCGGTATTGTGCCATTTGTATTAAATTCGGGTGCAATTTCTGTGTTTCATCGTCAATAAGAAGGTCCAAGGGATACAGTAGACCTGAAGTGAAGCATCAGAATCTAAAACTGGACTCACAGGAAAGGTGCAAATCATAGAAAGTGACAGTGTCAGTCCTCTTGTACTTAAGTAGGCATTGTGGCATTTGTATTAAATTCGGATGCAATTTCTGTGTTTCATCGTCAATAAGAAGGTCCAAGGGATATAGTAAACCTGATGTGAAGCATCGGAATCTAAAACTGGACTCACGGGAGGGGTTCATATCATAGAAAGTTAGAGTGTCAGTCCTCTTGTACTTAAGTCGGCATTGTGCCTTTTGTATTAAATTCGGATGCTATTTCTGTGTTTCATCGTCAATAAGAAGGTCCAAGGGATACAGTAAACCTGAAGTGACGCATCAGAATCTAAAACTAGACTCACAGGAGAGGTTCAAATCGTAGAAAGTTAGAGTGGTTGTCCTCTTTTACTTAAGTCGGCATTGTGCCTTTTGTATTAAATTCGGATGCAATTTCTGTGTTTTATCGTCAATAAGAAGGTCCAAGGTATACAGTAAACCTGAAGTGAAGCATCGGAATCTAAAACTGGACTCTCAGGAGAGGTTCAAATCATAGAAAGAGAGAGTGTCAGTCCTCTTGTACTTAAGTCGCCATTGTGCCTTTTGTATTAAATTCGGATGCAATTTCTGTGTTTCATCGTCATTAAGAAGGTCCAAGGGATATAGTAAACCTGACGTGAAGCATCGGATTCTCTAACTGGACTCACAGGAGAGGTTCAAAACATAGAAAGTTAGTATGTCAGTCCTCTTGTACTTAAGTCGGCATTGTACCTTTTGTATTAAATTCGGATGCAAACTGTGTTTCATCGTCAATAAGAAGGTCCAAGCGATACAGTAAACCTGAAGTGAAGCATCAGAATCTAAAACTGGGCTCACAGGATGGGTTCAAATCATAGAAAGTGAGAGTGTCAGTCCTCTTGTACTTAAGTCGTCATTGTGATTTTTGTATTAAATTCGGAAGCAATTTCTGTGTCTCATCGTCAATAAGAAGGTCCAAGGGATACAGTAAATCTGAAGTGAAGCATCGGATTCTTAAACTGGACTCACAGGAGAGGTTCAAATCATAGAAAGTTAGTGTGTCAGTCCTCTTTTACTTAAGTCAGCATTGTACCTTTTGTATTAAATTCGGATGCAAACTCTGTGTTTCATCGTCAATAAGAAGATCCAAGGGATTCAGTAAACCTAAAGTGAAGCATCAGATTCTAAAACTGGACTCACAGGATAGGTTCTAATCATAGAAAGTGAGAGTGTCAGTCCTCTTGTACTTAAGTCGGCATTGAACCTTTTGTACTAAATTCGGATGCAAACACTGTGTTTCATCGTCAACAAGAAGGTCCAAGGGATACAGTAAACCTGAAGTGAAGCTTCGGAATCTAAAACTGGGATTCACAGGAAAGGTTCAAATCAGTGAAAGTGAGAGTGTCAGTCCTCTTGTACTGAAGTCGCCATTGTGCCTTTTGTATTTAATTCGGATCCAATTTCTGTGTTTCATCGTCAATAAGATGGTCCAAGGGATACAGTAAACCTGAAGTGAAGCATCGGAATCTAAAACTGGACTCACAGGAGGGGTTCAAATCATAGATAGTGAGAGTGTCAGTCCTCTTGTACTTAAGTCGGTATTGTGCCATTTGTATTAAATTCGGATGCAAACTCTGTGTTTCATCGTCAATAAGAAGATCCAAGGGATACAGTAAACCTAAAGTGAAGCTTCGGAATCTAAAACTGGACTCACAGGAGAGGTTCAAATCATAGAAAGTGAGAGTGTCAGTCCTCTTGTACTTAAGTCGGCATTGTACCTTTTGTATTAAATTCGGATGCAAACTCTGTGTTTCATCGTCAATAAGAAGATCCAAGGGATACAGTAAACCTAAAGTGAAGCATCGGAATCTAAAACTGGACTCACAGGAGAGGTTCAAATCATAGAAAGATTGAGTGTCAGTCCACTTGTACTTAAGTCGTCATTGAACCTTTTGTATTAACATCGGATGCAAACACTGTGTTTTTTTCGCAACAAGAAGGTCCAAGGGTAACAGTAAACCTGAAGTGAAGCTTCGGAATCTAAAACTGGACTCACAGGAAAGGTTCAAATCATTGAAAGTGAGAGTGTCACTCCTCTTGTACTTAAGTCGCCATTGTGCCTTTTGTATTAAATTCGGATGCAAACTCTGTGTTCCTCGTCAATAAGAAGATCCAAGGGATACAGTAAACCTAAAGTGTAGCATCGGAATCTAAAACTGGACTCACAGGAGAGGTTCAAATCATTGAAAGTGAGAGTGTCAGGCATCTTGTACTTAAGTCGCCATTGTGCCTTTTGAATTAAATTCGGATCCAATTTCTGTGTTTCATCGTCAATAAGATGGTCCAAGGGATACAGTAAACCTGAAGTCAAGCATCGGAATCTAAAACTGGACTCACAGTAGGGGTTCAAGTCATAGATAGTGAGAGTGTCAGTCCTCTTGTACTTAAGTCGGTATTGTGCCATTTGTATTAAATTCGGGTGCTATTTTTGTGTTTCATCGTCAATAAGAAGGTGCAAGGTATACAGTAAACCTGAAGTGAAGCATCGGAACCTAAAACTGGACTCACAGGAGGGGTTCAAATCATAGATAGTGAGAGTGTCAGTCCTCTTGTACTTAAGTCGGTCTTGTGCCATTTGTATTAAATTCGGGTGCAATTTCTGTGTTTCATCGTCAATAAGAAGGTCCAAGGGATACAGTAGACCTGAAGTGAAGCATCAGAATCTAAAACTGGACTCACAGGAAAGGTTCAAATCATAGAAAGTGACAGTGTCAGTCCTCTTGTACTTAAGTCGGCATTGTGGCAATTGTATTAAATTCGGATGCAATTTCTGTGTTTCATCGTCAATAAGAAGGTCCAAGGGATATAGTAAACCTGAAGTGAAGCATCGGAATCTAAAACTGGACTCACGGGAGAGGTTCATATCATAGAAAGTTAGAGTGTCAGTCCTCTTGTACTTAAGTCGGCATTGTGCATTTTTGTATTAAATTCGGATGCAATTTCTGTGTTTCATCGTCAATAAGAAGGTCCAAGGGATACAGTAAACCTGAAGTGACGCATCAGAATCTAAAACTAGACTCACAGGAGAGTTTCAAATCATAGAAAGTTAGAGTGTTTGTCCTCTTTTACTTAAGTCGGCATTGTGCCTTTTGTATTAAATTCGGATGTAATTTCTGTGTTTTATCGTCAATTAGGAGGTCCAAGGTATACAGTACACCTGAAGTGAAGCATCGGAATCTAAAACTGGACTTGCAGGAGAGGTTCAAATCATAGAAAGTTAGAGTGTCAGTCCTCTTTTACTTAAGTCGGCATTGTGCCTTTGGTATTAAATTCGGTTGAAATATCTGTGTTTCATCGTCAATAAGAAAGTCCAAGGGATACATTAAACCTGAAGTGAAGCATCAGAATCTAAAACTGGACTCTCAGGAGAGGTTCAAATCATAGAAAGAGAGAGTGTCAGTCCTCTTGTACTTAAGTCGCCATTGTGCCTTTTGTATTAAATTCGGATGCAATTTCTGTGTTTCATCGTCATTAAGTAGGTCCAAGGGATACAGTAAACCTGAAGTGAAGCATCGGATTCTCTAACTGGACTCACAGGAGAGGTTCAAATCATAGAAAGTTAGTATGTCTGTCCTCTTGTACTTAAGTCGGCATTGTACCTTTTGTATTAAATTCGAATGCAAACTCTGTGTTTCATCGTCAATAAGAAGGTGCAAGGTATACAGTAAACCTGAAGTGAAGCATCGGAATCTGAAACTGGACTCACAGGAAAGGTTCAAATCATTGAAAGTGAGAGTGTCAGTCCTCTTGTACTTAAGTCGCCATGGTGCCTTTTGTATTTAATTCGGATCCAATTTCTGTGTTTCATCGTCAATAAGAAGGGCCAAGGGATACAGTAAAACTGAAGTGAAGCATCGGAATCTAAAACTGGACTCACAGGAGGGGTTCAAATCATAGATAGTGAGAGTGTCAGTCCTCTTGTACTTAAGTTGGTATTGTGCCATTTGTATTAAATTCGGGTGCAATTTCTGTGTTTCATCGTCAATAAGAAGGTCCAAGGGATACAGCAGACCTGAAGTGAAGCATCAGAATCTAAAACTGGACTCACAGGAAAGGTTCAAATCATAGAAAATGACAGTGTCAGTCCTCTTGTACTTAAGTCGGCATTGTGGCATTTGTATAAAAATCGGATGCAATTTCTGTGTTTCATCGTCAATAAGAAGGTCCAAGGGATATAGTAAACCTGAAGTGAAGCATCGGAATCTAAAACTGGACTCACGGGAGAGGTTCATATCATAGAAAGTTAGAGTGTCAGTCCTCTTGTACTTAAGTCGGCATTGTGCCTTTTGTATTAAATTCGGATGCTATTTCTGTGTTTGATCGTCAATAAGAAGGTCCAAGGGATACAGTAAACCTGAAGTGACGCATCAGAATCTAAAACTAGACTCACAGGAGAGGTTCAAATCGTAGAAAGTTAGAGTGTTTGTCCTCTTTTACTTAAGTCGGCATTGTGCCTTTTGTATTAAATTCGGATGCAATTTCTGTGTTTTATCGTCAATAAGAAGGTCCAAGGTATACAGTAAACCTGAAGTGAAGCATCGGAATCTAAAACTGGACTTGCAGGAGAGGTTCAAATCATAGAAAGTTAGAGTGTGAGTCCTCTTTTACTTAAGTCGGCATTGTGCCTTTTGTATTAAATTCGGTTGAAATTTCTGTGTTTCATCGTCAATAAGAAGGTCCAAGGGATATAGTAAACCTGAAGTGAAGCATCGGAATCTAAAACTGGACTCACGGGAGAGGTTCATATCATAGAAAGTTAGAGTGTCAGTCCTCTTGTACTTAAGTCGGCATTGTGCCTTTTGTATTAAATTCGGATGCTATTTCTGTGTTTGATCGTCAATAAGAAGGTCCAAGGGATACATTAAACCTGAAGTGAAGCATCAGAATCTAAAACTGGACTCTCAGGAGAGGTTCAAATCATAGAAAGAGAGAGTGTCAGTCCTCTTCTACTTAAGTCGCCATTGTGCCTTTTGTATTAAATTAGGATGCAATTTCTGTGTTTCATCGTCATTAAGAAGGTCCAAGGGATACAGTAAACCTGAAGTGAAGCATCGGATTCTCTAACTGGACTCACAGGAGAGGTTCAAATCATAGAAAGTTAGTATGTCAGTCCTCTTGTACTTAAGTCGGCATTGTACCTTTTGTATTAAATTCGGATGCAAACTCTGTGTTTCATCGTCAATAAGAAGGTCCAAGCGATACAGTAAACCTGAAGTGAAGCATCAGAATCTAAAACTGGACTCACAGGAGGGGTTCAAATCATAGAAAGTGAGAGTATCAGTCCTCTTGTACTTAAGTCGTCATTGTGCCTTTTGTATTAAATTCGGATGTAATTTCTGTGTTTTATCGTCAATAAGAAGGTCCAAGGTATACAGTAAACCTGAAGTGAAGCATCGGAATCTAAAACTGGACTTGCAGGAGAGGTTCAAATCATAGAAAGTTAGAGTGTCAGTCCTCTTTTACTTAAGTCGGCATTGTGCCTTTGGTATTAAATTCGGTTGAAATTTCTGTGTTCCATCGTCAATAAGAAAGTCCAAGGGATACATTAAACCTGAAGTGAAGCATCAGGATCTAAAACTGGACTCTCAGGAGAGGTTCAAATCATAGAAAGAGAGAGTGTCAGTCCTCTTGTACTTAAGTCGCCATTGTGCCTTTTGTATTAAATTCGGATGCAATTTCTGTATTTCATCGTCATTAAGAAGGTCCAAGGGATATAGTAAACCTGAAGTGAAGCATCGGATTCTCTAACTGGACTCACAGGAGAGGTTCAAATCATAGAAAGTTAGTATGTCAGTCCTCTTGTACTTAAGTCGGCATTGTACCTTTTGTATTAAATTCGGATGCAAACTCTGTGTTTCATCGTCAATAAGAAGGTCCAAGCGATACAGTAAACCTGAAGTGAAGCATCAGAATCTAAAACTGGACTCACAGGAGGGGTTCAAATCATAGAAAGTGAGAGTGTCACTCCTCTTGTACTTAAGTCGGCATTGTACCTTTTGTATTAAATTCGGATGCAAACTCTGTGTTTCATCGTCAATAAGAAGATCCAAGGGAATCAGTAAACCTAAAGTGAAGCATCGGAATCTAAAACTGGACTCACAGGAGAGGTTCAAATCATAGAAAGTGAGAGTGACAGTCCTCTTGTACATAAGTCGGCATTGAACCTTTTGTATTAAATTCGGATGCAAACACTGTGTTTCATCGTCAACAAGAAGGTCCAAGGGATACAGTAAACCTGAAGTGAAGCTTCGGAATCTAAAACTGGGATTCACAGGAAAGGTTCAAATCATTGAAAGCGAGAGTGTCAGTCCTCTTGTACTTAAGTCGCCATTGTGCCTTTTGTATTAAATTCGGATCCAATTTCTGTGTTTCATCGTCAATAAGATGGTCCAAGGGATACAGTAAACCTGAAGTGAAGCATCGGAATCTAAAACTGGACTCACAGGAGGGGTTCAAATCATAGATAGTGAGAGTGTCAGACCTCTTGTACTTAAGTCGGTATTGTGCCATTTGTATTAAATTCGGATGCAAAGTCTGTGTTTCATCGTCAATAAGAAGATCCAAGGGATACAGTAAACCTAAAGTGAAGAATCGGAATCTAAAACTGGACTCACAGGAGAGGATCAAATCATAGAAAGTGAGAGTGTCAGTCCTCTTGTACTTAAGTCGGCATTGTACCTTTTGTATTAAATTCGGATGCAAACTCTGTGTTTCATCGTCAATAAGAAGATCCAAGGGATACAGTAAACCTAAAGTGAAGCATCGGAATCTAAAACTGGACTCACAGGAGAGGTTCAAATCATAGAAAGTGAGAGTGTCAATCCACTTGTACTGAAGTCGTCATTGAACCTTTTGTATTAAATTCGGATGCAAACACTGTGTTTCATCGCAACAAGAAGGTCGAAGGGATACAGTAAACCTGAAGTGAAGCTTCGGAAACTAAAACTGGACTCACAGGAAAGGTTCAAATCATTGAAAGTGAGAGTGTCAGTCCTCTTGTACTTAAGTCTGCCATTGTGCCTTTTGTATTAAATTCGGATCCAATTTCTGTGTTTCATCGTCAATAAGATGGTCCAAGGGATACAGTAAACCTGAAGTTAAGCATCGGAATCTGAAACTGGACTCACAGTAGGGGTTCAAATCACAGATAGTGAGAGTGTCAGTCCTCTTGTACTTAAGTCGGTATTGTGCCATTTGTATTAAATTCGGGTGCTATTTCTGTGTTACATCGTCAATAAGAAGGTCCAAGGGATACAGTAAACCTGAAGTCAAGCATCACAATCTAAAACTGGACTCACAGGAAAGGTTCAAATCATAGAAAGTGACAGTGTCAGTCCTCTTGTACTTAAGTCGGCATTGTGGCATTTGTATTAAATTCGGATGCAATTTCTGTGTTTCATCGTCAATAAGAAGATCCAAGGGATATAGTAAACCTGAATTGAAGCATCGGAATCTAAAACTGGACTCACAGGAGAGGTTCAAATCATAGAAAGTTAGAGTGTCAGTACTCTTGTACTTAAGTCGGCATTGTGCCTTTTGTATTAAATTCGGATGCAATTTCTGTGCTTCATCGTCAATAAGAAGGTCCAAGGGATACAGTAAACCTGAAGTGAAGCATCAGATTCTAAAACTAGACTCACAGGTGATGTTCAAATCATAGAAAGTTAGAGTGTTTGTCCTCTTTTACTTAAGTCGGCATTGTGCCTTTTGTATTAAATTCCGATGCAATTCATGTGTTTCATAGTCAAAAAGAAGGTCCAAGGGATACAGTAAACCTGAAGTGAAGCATCGGAATCTAAAACTGGACTCACAGGTGAGATTTAAATCATAGAAAGTTAGAGTGTCACTCCTCTTGTACTTAAGTCGGTATTGTGCCTTTGTATTAAATTCGGATGATATTTCTGTGTTTTATCGTCAATAAGAAGGTCCAAGGTATACAGTAAACCTGAAGTGAAGCACCGGAATCTAAAACTGGACTTGCAGGAGAGGTTCAAATCATAGCAAGTTAGAGTGTCAGTCCTCTTTAACTTAAGTCGGCATTGTGCCTTTTGTTTTAAATTCGGATGAAATTTCTGTGTTTCATCGTCAATAAGAAGGTCCAAGGGATACAGTAAATCTGAAGTGAAGAATCAGAATCTAAAACTGGACTCACAGGAGTGGTTCAAATGATAGAAAGAGAGAGTGTCAGTCATCTTGTACTTAAGTCGCCATTGTGCCTTTTGTATTAAATTCGGATGCAATTTCGGTGTTTCATCGTCATTAAGAAGGTCCAAGGGATACAGTAAACCTGAAGTGAAGCATCGGATTCTTAAACTGGACTCACAGGAGAGGTTCAAATCATAGAAAGTTAGTATGTCAGTCCTATTGTGCTTAAGTCGGCATTGTACCTTTTGTATTAAATTCGGATGCAAACTCTGTGATTCATCGTCAATAAGAAGGTCCAAGGGATACAGTAAACCTGAAGTGAAGCTTCGGATTCTAAAACTGGACTCACAGGAGAGGTTCAAATCATAGAAAGTGAGAGTGTCAGTCCTCTTGTACTTAAGTCGGCATTGTGCCTTTTGAATTTAATTCCGATGCAATTTCTGTGTTTCATCGTCAATAAGAAGGTGCAAGGTATACAGTAAACCTTAAGTGAAGCTTCGGAATCTGAAACTGGACTCACAGGAAAGGTTCAAATCATTGAAAGTGAGAGTGTCAGTCCTCTTGTACTTAAGTCGCCATTGTGCATTTCGTATTTAATTCGGATCCAATTTCTGTGTTTCATCGTCAATAAGAAGGTCCAAGGTATACAGTAAACCTGAAGTGAAGCATCGGAATCTAAAACTAGACTCACAGGAGGGGTTCAAAACATAGATAGTGAGAGTGTCAGTCCTCTTGTACTTAAGTCGGTATTGTACCGTTTGTATTAAATTCGGATGCAATTTCTGTGTTTTATCGTCAATAAGAAGGTCCAAGGTATACAGTGAACCTGAAGTGAAGCATCGGAATCTAAAACTGGACTTGCAGGAGAGGTTCAAATCATAGAAAGTTAGAGTGTCAGTCCTCTTTTACTTAAGTCGGCATTGTGCCTTTGGTATTAATTTCGGATGAAATTTCTGTGTTTCATCGTCAATAAGAAGGTCCAAGGGATACAGTAAACCTGAAGTGAAGCATCAGAATCTAAAACTGGACTCACAGGAGAGGTTCAAATCATAGAAAGTGAGAGTGTCAGTCCTCTTGTACTTAAGTCGCCATTGTGCCTTTTGTATTAAATTCGGATGCAATTTCTGTGTTTCATCGTCATTAAGAAGGTCGAAGGGATACAGTAAACCTGAAGTGAAGCATCGGATTCTTAAACTGGACTCACAGGAGAGGTTCAAATCATAGAAAGTTAGTATGTCAGTCCTCTTGTACTTAAGTCGGCATTGTACCTTTTGTATTAAATTCGGATGCAAACTTTGTGTTTCATCGTCAATAAGAAGGTCCAAGCGATACAGTAAACCTGAAGTGAAGCATCAGAATCTAAAACTGGACTCACAGGAGGGGTTCAAATCATAGAAAGTGAGAGTGTCTGTCCTCTTGTACTTAAGTCGTCATTGTGATTTTTGTATTAAATTCAGAAGCAATTTCTGTGTCTCATCGTCAATAAGAAGGTCCAAGGGATACAGTAAATCTGAAGTGAAGCATCGGATTCTTAAACTGGACTCACAGGAGAGGTTCAAATCATAGAAAGTTAGTGTGTCAGTCGTCTTTTACTTAAGTCGGCATTGTACCTTTTGTATAAAATTTGGATGCAAACTCTGTGTTTCATCGTCAATAAGAAGATCCAAGGGATACAGTAAACCTAAAGTGAAGCATCGGAATCTAAAACTGGAGTCACAGGAGAGGTTCAAATCATAGAAAGTGAGAGTGTCAGTCCTCTTGTACTTAAGTCGGCAGTGTGCCTTTTGAATTTAATTCCGATGCAATTTCTGTGTTTCATCGTCAATAAGAAGGTGCAGGGTATACAGTAACCCTGAAGTGAAGCATCGGAATCTAAAACTGGACTCACAGGAGAGGTTCAAATCATAGAAAGTTATAGTGTCAGTCCTCTTGTACTTAAGTCGGCATTGTGATTTTTGAATTTAATTCCGATGCAATTTCTGTGTTTCATTGTCAATAAGTAGGTCGAAGTAATACAGTAAACCTGAAGATAAGCATCGGAATCTAAAACTGGGCTCACAGGAGAGGTTCAAATCATAGAAAGTGAGAGTGTCAGTCCTCTTTTACTTTAGTTGGCATTGTGAGTTTCGAATTTAATTCCGATGCAATTTCTGTGTTTCATCGTCAATAAGAAGGTCCAAGGGATACAGTAAACCTGAAGTGAAGCATCGGAATCTAAAACTGGACTCACAGCAGAGGTTCAAATCATTGAAAGTGCGAGTGTCAGTCCTCTTTTACTTAAGTTGGCATTTTGAGTTTCGAATTTAATTCCGATGCAATTTCTGTGTTTCATCGTCAATAAGAAGGTCCAAGGGATACAGTAAACCTGAAGTGAAGCATCGGAATCTAAAACTGGACACCCAGGAGAGGTTCAAATCATAGAAAGTGAGAGTGTCAGTCTTCTTCTACTTAGGTCGGCATTCTGCCTTTTTATATTTAATTCCGATGCAATTTCTGTGTTTCATCGTCAATAACAAGTTGCAAGTTATTCAGTAAACCTGAAGTGAAGCATCGGAATCTGAAACTGGACTCGCAGGAGAGGATCAAATCATTGAAAGTGAGAGTGTCAGTCCTCTTGTACTTAAGTCGGTATTGTGCCTTTTGTATTAAATTCGGATGCAATTCCTGTGTTTCATAGTCAATAAGAAGGTCCAAGGGATACAGTAAACCTGAAGTGAAACATCGGAATCTAAAACTGGACTCACAGGAGTGATTCAAATCATAGCAAGTTAGAGTGTCACTCCTCTTGTACTCAAGTCGGTATTGTGCCTTTTGTATTAAATTCGGATGCAATTTCTGTGTTTTATCGTCAATAAGAAGGTCCAAGGTATACAGTAAACCTGAAGTGAAGCATCGGAATCTAAAACTGGACTTGCAGGAGAGGTTCAAATCATAGAAAGTTAGAGTGTCAATCCTCTTTTACTTAAGTCGGCATTGTGCCTTTGGTATTAAATTCGGATGAAATTTCTGTGTTTCATCGTCAATAAGAAGGTCCAAGGGATACAGTAAACCTGAAGTGAAGCATCAGAATCTAAAACTGGACTCACAGGAGGGGTTCAAATCATAGAAAGTTAGAGTGAGTGTCCTCTTTTACTTAAGTCGGCATTGTGCCTTTTGTATTAATTTCGGATGCAATTTCTGTGTTTTATGGTCAATAAGAAGGTCCGAGGTATACAGTATACCTGAAGTGAAGCATCGGAATCTAAAACTGGACTTGCAGGAGAGGTTCAAATCATAGAAAGAGAGAGTGTCAGTCCTCTTGTACTTAGGTCGCCATTGTGCCTTTTGTATTAAATTCGGATGAAATTTCTGTGTTTCATCGTCAATAAGAAGATCCAAGGGATTCAGTAAACCTAAAGTGAAGCATCGGAATCTAGAACTGGACTCACAGGAGAGGTTCAAATCATAGAAAGTGAGAGTGTCAGTCCTCTTGTACTTAAGTCGGCATTGAACCTTTTGTATTAAATTCGGAGGCAAACACTGTGTTTCATCGTCAACAAGAAGGTCCAAGGGATACAGTAAACCTGAAGTGAAGCTTCGGAATCTAAAACTGGGATTCACAGGAAAGGTTCAAATCATTGAAAGTGAGAGTGTCAGTCCTCTTGTACTTAAGTCGCCATTGTGCCTTTTGTATTAAATTCGGATCCAATTTCTGTGTTTCATCGTCAATAAGATGGTCCAAGGGATACAGTAAACCTGAAGTGAAGCATCGGAATCTAAAACTGGAATCACAGGAGGGGTTCAAATCATAGATAGTGAGAGTGTCAGACCTCTTGTACTTAAGTCGGTATTGTGCCATTTGTATTAAATTCGGATGCAAACTCTGTGTTTCATCGTCAATAAGAAGATCCAAGGGATACAGTAAACCTAAAGTGAAGCATCGGAATCTAAAACTGGACTCACAGGAGAGGTTCAAACCATAGAAAGTGAGAGTGTCAGTCCTCTTGTACTTAAGTCGGCATTGTACCTTTTGTATTAAATTCGGATGCAAACTCTGTGTTTCATCGTCAATAAGAAGATCCAAGGGATACAGTAAACCTAAAGTGAAGCATCGGAATCTAAAACTGGACTCACAGGAGAGGTTCAAATCATAGAAAGTGAGAGTGTCAATCCACTTGTACTTAAGTCGTCATTGAACCTTTTGTATTAAATTCGGATGCAAACACTGTGTTTCATCGCAACAAGAATATCCAAGGGATACAGTAAACCTGAAGTGAAGCTTCGGAATCTAAAAGTGGACTCACAGGAAAGGTTCAAATCAGTGAAAGTGAGAGTGTCAGTCCTCTTGTACTTAAGTCGCCATTGTGCCTTTTGTATTAAATTCGGATCCAATTTCTGTGTTTCATCGTCAATAAGATGGTCCAAGGGATACAGTAAACCTGAAGTCAAGCATCGGAATCTAAAACTGGACTCACAGTAGGGGTTCAAATCATAGATAGTGAGAGTGTCAGTCCTCATGTACTTAAGTCGGTATTGTGCCATTTGTATTAAATTCGGGTGCTATTTCTGTGTTTCATCGTCAATAAGAAGGTCCAAGGGATACAGTAAACCTGAAGTGAAGCATCACAATCTACAACTGGACTCACAGGAAAGGTTCAAATCATAGAAAGTGACAGTGTCAGTCCTCTTGTACTTAAGTCGGCATTGTGGCATTTGTATTAAATTAGGATGCAATTTCTGTGTTTCATCGTCAATAAGAAGATCCAAGGGATATAGTAAACCTGAAGGGAAACATCGGAATCTAAAACTGGACTCACGGGAGAGGTTCAAATCATAGAAAGTTAGAGTGTCAGTACTCTTGTACTTAAGTCGGCATTGTGCCTTTTGTATTAAATTCGGATGCAATTTCTGTGTTTCATCGTCAATAATAAGGTCCAAGGGATACAGTAAACCTGAAGTGAAGCATCAGATTCTAAAACTAGACTCACAGGTGATGTTCAAATCATAGAAAGTTAGAGTGTTTGTCCTCTTCTACTTAAGTCGGCATTGTGCCATTTGTATTAAATTCCGATGCAATTCATGTGTTTCATAGTCAATAAGAAGGTCCAAGGGATACAGTAAACCTGAAGTGAAACATCGGAATCTAAAACTGGACTCAAAGGTGAGATTTAAATCATAGAAAGTTAGAGTGTCACTCCTCTTGTACTTAAGTCGGTATTGTGCCTTTTGTATTAAATTCGGATGCAATTTCTGTGTTTTATCGTCAATAAGAAGGTCCAAGGTATACAGTAAACCTGAAGTGAAGCACCGGAATCTAAAACTGGACTTGCAGGAGGGGTTCAAATCATAGAAAGTTAGAGTGTCAGTCCTCTTTTACTTAAGTCGGCATTGTGCCTTTTGTTTTAAATTCGGATGAAATTTCTGTGTTTCATCGTCAATAAGAAGGTCCAAGGGATACAGTAAATCTGAAGTGAAGAATCAGAATCTAAAACTGGACTCACAGGAGTGGTTCAAATCATAGAAAGTGAGAGTGTCTGTCCTCTTGTACTTAAGTCGTCATTGTGATTTTTGTATTAAATTCAGAAGCAATTTCTGTGTCTCATCGTCAATAAGAAGGTCCAAGGGATACAGTAAATCTGAAGTGAAGCATCGGAATCTAAAACTGGACTCACAGGAGAGGTTCAAATCATAGAAAGTTATAGTGTCAGTCCTCTTGTACTTAAGTCGGCATTGTGATTTTTGAATTTAATTCCGATGCAATTTCTGTGTTTCATTGTCAATAAGTAGGTCGAAGTAATACAGTAAACCTGAAGTTAAGCATCGGAATCTAAAACTGGGCTCACAGGAGAGGTTCAAATCATAGAAAGTGAGAGTGTCAGTCCTCTTTTACTTTAGTTGGCATTGTGAGTTTCGAATTTAATTCCGATGCAATTTCTGTGTTTCATCGTCAATAAGAAGGTCCAAGGGATACAGTAAACCTGAAGTGAAGCATCGGAATCTAAAACTGGACGCACAGCAGAGGTTCAAATCATTGAAAGTGCGAGTGTCAGTCCTCTTTTACTTAAGTTGGCATTTTGAGTTTCGAATTTAATTCCGATGCAATTTCTGTGTTTCATCGTGAATAAGAAGGTCCAAGGGATACAGTAAACCTGAAGTGAAGCATCGGAATCTAAAACTGGACTCCCAGGAGAGGTTCAAATCATAGAAAGTGAGAGTGTCAGTCTTCTTCTACTTAGGTCGGCATTCTGCCTTTTTAATTTAATTCCGATGCAATTTCTGTGTTTCATCGTCAATAACAAGTTGCAAGTTATTCAGTAAACCTGAAGTGAAGCATCGGAATCTGAAACTGGACTCGCAGGAGAGGATCAAATCATTGAAAGTGAGAGTGTCAGTCCTCTTGTACTTAAGTCGGTATTGTGCCTTTTGTATTAAATTCGGATGCAATTCCTGTGTTTCATAGTCAATAAGAAGGTCCAAGGGATACAGTAAACCTGAAGTGAAACATCGGAATCTAAAACTGGACTCACAGGAGAGATTCAAATCATAGCAAGTTAGAGTGTCACTCCTCTTGTACTTAAGTCGGTATTGTGCCTTTTGTATTAAATTCGGATGCAATTTCTGAGTTTTATCGTCAATAAGAAGGTCCAAGGTATACAGTAAACCTGAAGTGAAGCATCGGAATCTAAAACTGGACTTGCAGGAGAGGTTCAAATCATAGAAAGTTAGAGTGTCAATCCTCTTTTACTTAAGTCGGCATTGTGCCTTTGGTATTAAATTCGGATGAAATTTCTGTGTTTCATCGTCAATAAGAAGGTCCAAGGGATACAGTAAACCTGAAGTGAAGCATCAGAATCTAAAACTGGACTCACAGGAGGGGTTCAAATCATAGAAAGTTAGAGTGAGTGTCCTCTTTTACTTAAGTCGGCATTGTGCCTTTTGTATTAATTTCGGATGCAATTTCTGTGTTTTATCGTCAATAAGAAGGTCCGAGGTATACAGTATACCTGAAGTGAAGCATCGGAATCTAAAACTGGACTTGCAGGAGAGGTTCAAATCATAGAAAGAGAGAGTGTCAGTCCTCTTGTACTTAGGTCGCCATTGTGCCTTTTGTATTAAATTCGGATGAAATTTCTGTGTTTCATCGTCAATAAGAAGATCCAAGGGATTCAGTAAACCTAAAGTGAAGCATCGGAATCTAAAACTGGACTCACAGGAGAGGTTCAAATCATAGAAAGTGAGAGTGTCAGTCCTCTTGTACTTAAGTCGGCATTGAACCTTTTGTATTAAATTCGGAGGCAAACACTGTGTTTCATCGTCAACAAGAAGGTCCAAGGGATACAGTAAACCTGAAGTGAAGCTTCGGAATCTAAAACTGGGATTCACAGGAAAGGTTCAAATCATTGAAAGTGAGAGTGTCAGTCCTCTTGTACTTAAGTCGCCATTGTGCCTTTTGTATTAAATTCGGATCCAATTTCTGTGTTTCATCGTCAATAAGATGGTCCAAGGGATACAGTAAACCTGAAGTGAAGCATCGGAATCTAAAACTGGAATCACAGGAGGTGTTCAAATCATAGATAGTGAGAGTGTCAGACCTCTTGTACTTAAGTCGGTATTGTGCCATTTCTATTAAATTCGGATGCAAACTCTGTGTTTCATCGTCAATAAGAAGATCCAAGGGATACAGTAAACCTAAAGTGAAGCATCGGAATCTAAAACTGGACTCACAGGAGAGGTTCAAACCATAGAAAGTGAGAGTGTCAGTCCTCTTGTACTTAAGTCGGCATTATGCCTTTTGTATTAAATTCCGATGCAATTTCTATGTTTCATCGTCAATAAGAAGATCCAAGGGATACAGTAAACCTAAAGTGAAGCATCGGAATCTAAAACTGGACTCACAGGAGAGGTTCAAATCATAGAAAGTGAGAGTGTCAATCCACTTGTACTTAAGTCGTCATTGAACCTTTTGTATTAAATTCGGATGCAAACACTGTGTTTCATCGCAACAAGAATATCCAAGGGATACAGTAAACCTGAAGTGAAGCTTCGGAATCTAAAACTGGACTCACAGGAAAGGTTCAAATCAGTGAAAGTGAGAGTGTCAGTCCTCTTGTACTTAAGTCGCCATTGTGTCTTTTGTATTAAATTCGGATCCAATTTCTGTGTTTCATCGTCAATAAGTTGGTCCAAGGGATACAGTAAACCTGAAGTCAAGCATCGGAATCTAAAACTGGACTCACAGTAGGGGTTCAAATCATAGATAGTGAGAGTGTCAGTCCTCATGTACTTAAGTCGGTATTGTGCCATTTGTATTAAATTCGGGTGCTATTTCTGTGTTTCATCGTCAATAAGAAGGTCCAAGGGATACAGTAAACCTGAAGCGAAGCATCACAATCTAAAACTGGACTCACAGGAAAGGTTCAAATCATAGAAAGTGACAGTGTCAGTCCTCTTGTACTTAAGTCGGCATTGTGGCATTTGTATTAAATTAGGATGCAATTTCTGTGTTTCATCGTCAATAAGAAGATCCAAGGGATATAGTAAACCTGAAGGGAAACATCGGAATCTAAAACTGGACTCACGGGAGAGGTTCAAATCATAGAAAGTTAGAGTGTCAGTACTCTTGTACTTAAGTCGGCATTGTGCCTTTTGTATTAAATTCGGATGCAATTTCTGTGTTTCATCGTCAATAAGAAGGTCCAAGGGATACAGTAAACCTGAAGTGAAGCATCAGATTCTAAAACTAGACTCACAGGTGATGTTCAAATCATAGAAAGTTAGAGTGTTTGTCCTCTTCTACTTAAGTCGGCATTGTGCCATTTGTATTAAATTCCGATGCAATTCATGTGTTTCATAGTCAATAAGAAGGTCCAAGGGATACAGTAAACCTGAAGTGAAACATCGGAATCTAAAACTGGACTCAAAGGTGAGATTTAAATCATAGAAATTTAGAGTGTCACTCCTCTTGTACTTAAGTCGGTATTGTGCCTTTTGTATTAAATTCGGATGCAATTTCTGTGTTTTATCGTCAATAAGAAGGTCCAAGGTATACAGTAAACCTGAAGTGAAGCACCGGAATCTAAAACTAGACTTGCAGGAGGGGTTCAAATCATAGAAAGTTAGAGTGTCAGTCCTCTTTTACTTAAGTCGGCATTGTGCCTTTTGTTTTAAATTCGGATGAAATTTCTGTGTTTCATCGTCAATAAGAAGGTCCAAGGGATACAGTAAATCTGAAGTGAAGAATCAGAATCTAAAACTGGACTCACAGGAGTGGTTCAAATCATAGAAAGTGAGAGTGTCTGTCCTCTTGTACTTAAGTCGTCATTGTGATTTTTGTATTAAATTCAGAAGCAATTTCTGTGTCTCATCGTCAATAAGAAGGTCCAAGGGATACAGTAAATCTGAAGTGAAGCATCGGATTCTTAAACTGGACTCACAGGAGAGGTTCAAATCATAGAAAGTTAGTGTGTCAGTCGTCTTTTACTTAAGTCGGCATTGTACCTTTTGTATAAAATTTGGATGCAAACTCTGTGTTTCATCGTCAATAAGAACATCCAAGGGATACAGTAAACCTAAAGTGAAGCATCGGAATCTAAAACTGGAGTCACAGGAGAGGTTCAAATCATAGAAAGTGAGAGTGTCAGTCCTCTTGTACTTAAGTCGGCAGTGTGCCTTTTGAATTTAATTCCGATGCAATTTCTGTGTTTCATCGTCAATAAGAAGGTGCAGGGTATACAGTAACCCTGAAGTGAAGCATCGGAATCTAAAACTGGACTCACAGGAGAGGTTCAAATCATAGAAAGTTATAGTGTCAGTCCTCTTGTACTTAAGTCGGCATTGTGATTTTTGAATTTAATTCCGATGCAATTTCTGTGTTTCATTGTCAATAAGTAGGTCGAAGTAATACAGTAAACCTGAAGTTAAGCATCTGAATCTAAAACTGGGCTCACAGGAGAGGTTCAAATCATAGAAAGTGAGAGTGTCAGTCCTCTTTTACTTTAGTTGGCATTGTGAGTTTCGAATTTAATTCCGATGCAATTTCTGTGTTTCATCGTCAATAAGAAGGTCCAAGGGATACAGTAAACCTGAAGTGAAGCATCGGAATCTAAAACTGGACTCACAGCAGAGGTTCAAATCATTGAAAGTGCGAGTGTCAGTCCTCTTTTACTTAAGTCGGCATTTTGAGTTTCGAATTTAATTCCGATGCAATTTCTGTGTTTCATCGTCAATAAGAAGGTCCAAGGGATACAGTAAACCTGAAGTGAAGCATCGGAATCTAAAACTGGACTCTCAGGAGAGGTTCAAATCATAGAAAGTGAGAGTGTCAGTCTTCTTCTACTTAGGTCGGCATTCTGCCTTTTAAATTTAATTCCGATGCAATTTCTGTGTTTCATCGTCAATAACAAGGTGCAAGTTATTCAGTAAACCTGAAGTGAAGCATCGGAATCTGAAACTGGACTCGCAGGAGAGGATCAAATCATTGAAAGTGAGAGTGTCAGTCCTCTTGTACTTAAGTCGGTATTGTGCCTTTTGTATTAGATTCGGATGCAATTCCTGTGTTTCATAGTCAATAAGAAGGTCCAAGGGATACAGTAAACCTGAAGTGAAACATCGGAATCTATAACTGGACTCACAGGAGAGATTCAAATCATAGCAAGTTAGAGTGTCACTCCTCTTGTACTTAAGTCGGTATTGTGCCTTTTGTATTAAATTCGGATGCAATTTCTGTGTTTTATCGTCAATAAGGAGGTCCAAGGTATACAGTAAACCTGAAGTGAAGCATCGGAATCTAAAACTGGACTTGCAGGAGAGGTTCAAATCATAGAAAGTTAGAGTGTCAATCCTCTTTTACTTAAGTCGGCATTGTGCATTTGGTATTAATTTCGGATGAAATTTCTGTGTTTCATCGTCAATAAGAAGGTCCAAGGGATACAGTAAACCTGAAGTGAAGCAACAGAATCTAAAACTGGACTCACAGGAGGGGTTCAAATCATAGAAAGTTAGAGTGGGTGTCCTCTTTTACCTAAGTCGGCATTGTGCCTTTTGTATTAATTTCGGATGCAATTTCTGTGTTTTATCGTCAATAAGAAGGTCCGAGGTATACAGTATACCTGAAGTGAAGCATCGGAATCTAAAACTGGACTTGCAGGAGAGGTTCAAATCATAGAAAGAGAGAGTGTCAGTCCTCTTGTACTTAGGTCGCCATTGTGCCTTTTGTATTAAATTCGGATGAAATTTCTGTGTTTCATCGGCAATAACAAGATCCAAGGGATTCAGTAAACCTAAAGTGAAGCATCGGAATCTAAAACTGGACTCACAGGAGAGGTTCAAATCATAGAAAGTGAGAGTGTCAGTCCTCTTGTACTTAAGTCGGCATTGAACCTTTTGTATTAAATTCGGATGCAAACACTGTGTTTCATCGTCAACAAGAAGGTTTAAGGTATACAGTAAACCTGAAGTGAAGCTTCGGAATCTAAAACTGGGATTCACAGGAAAGGTTCAAATCATTGAAAGTGAGAGTGTCAGTCCTCTTGTACTTAAGTCGCCATTGTGCCTTTTGTATTAAATTCGGATCCAATTTCTGTGTTTCATCGTCAATAAGATGGTCCAAGGGATACAGTAAACCTGAAGTGAAGCATCGGAATCTAAAACTGGAATCACAGGAGGGGTTCAAATCATAGATAGTGAGAGTGTCAGACCTTTTTGTACTTAAGTCGGTATTGTGCCATTTGTATTAAATTCGGATGCAAACTCTGTGGTTCATCGTCAATAAGAAGATCCAAGGGATACAGTAAACCTAAAGTGAAGCATCGGAATCTAAAACTGGACTCACAGGAGAGGTTCAAACCATAGAAAGTGAGAGTGTCAGTCCTCTTGTACTTAAGTCGGCATTGTACCTTTTGTATTAAATTCGGATGCAAACTCTGTGTTTCATCGTCAATAAGAAGATCCAAGGGATACAGTAAACCTAAAGTGAAGCATCGGAATCTAAAACTGGACTCACAGGAGAGGTTCAAATCATAGAAAGTGAGAGTGTCAATCCACTTGTACTTAAGTCGTCATTGAACCTTTTGTATTAAATTCGGATGCAAACACTGTGTTTCATCGCAACAAGAAGGTCCAAGGGATACAGTAAACCTGAAGTGAAGCTTCGGAATCTAAAACTGGACTCACAGGAAAGGTTCAAATCATTGAAAGTGAGCGTGTCAGTCCTCTTGTACTTAAGTCGCCATTGTGCCTTTTGTATTAAATTCCGATGCAATTCATGTGTTTCATAGTCAATAAGAAGGTCCAAGGGATACAGTAAACCTGAAGTGAAACATCGGAATCTAAAACTGGACTCAAAGGTGAGATTTAAATCATAGAAAGTTAGAGTGTCACTCCTCTTGTACTTAAGTCGGTATTGTGCCTTTTGTATTAAATTCGGATGAAATTTCTGTGTTTCATCGTCAATAAGAAGGTCCAAGGGATACAGTAAACCTGAAGTGAAGCAACAGAATCTAAAACTGGACTCACAGGAGGGGTTCAAATCATAGAAAGTTAGAGTGGGTGTCCTCTTTTACTTAAGTCGGCATTGTGCCTTTTGTATTAATTTCGGATGCAATTTCTGTGTTTTATCGTCAATAAGAAGGTCCGAGGTATACAGTATACCTGAAGTGAAGCATCGGAATCTAAAACTGGACTTGCAGGAGAGGTTCAAATCATAGAAAGAGAGAGTGTCAGTCCTCTTGTACTTAGGTCGCCATTGTGCCTTTTGTATTAAATTCGGATGAAATTTCTGTGTTTCATCGGCAATAACAAGATCCAAGGGATTCAGTAAACCTAAAGTGAAGCATCGGAATCTAAAACTGGACTCACAGGAGAGGTTCAAATCATAGAAAGTGAGAGTGTCAGTCCTCTTGTACTTAAGTCGGCATTGAACCTTTTGTATTAAATTCGGATGCAAACACTGTGTTTCATCGTCAACAAGAAGGTCCAAGGTATACAGTAAACCTGAAGTGAAGCTTCGGAATCTAAAACTGGGATTCACAGGAAAGGTTCAAATCATTGAAAGTGAGAGTGTCAGTCCTCTTGTACTTAAGTCGCCATTGTGCCTTTTGTATTAAATTCGGATCCAATTTCTGTGTTTCATCGTCAATAAGATGGTCCAAGGGATACAGTAAACCTGAAGTGAAGCATCGGAATCTAAAACTGGAATCACAGGAGGGGTTCAAATCATAGATAGTGAGAGTGTCAGACCTTTTTGTACTTAAGTCGGTATTGTGCCATTTGTATTAAATTCGGATGCAAACTCTGTGGTTCATCGTCAATAAGAAGATCCAAGGGATACAGTAAACCTAAAGTGAAGCATCGGAATCTAAAACTGGACTCACAGGAGAGGTTCAAACCATAGAAAGTGAGAGTGTCAGTCCTCTTGTACTTAAGTCGGCATTGTACCTTTTGTATTAAATTCGGATGCAAACTCTGTGTTTCATCGTCAATAAGAAGATCCAAGGTATACAGTAAACCTGAAGTGAAGCACCGGAATCTAAAATTGGACTTGCAGGAGGGGTTCAAATCATAGAAAGTTAGAGTGTCAGTCGTCTTTTACTTAAGTCGGCATTGTACCTTTTGTATAAAATTTGGATGCAAACTCTGTGTTTCATCGTCAATAAGAAGATCCAAGGGATACAGTAAACCTAAAGTGAAGCATCGGAATCTAAAACTGGACTCACAGGAGTGGTTCAAATCATAGAAAGTGAGAGTGTCAGTCCTCTTGTACTTAAGTCGGCATTGTGCCTTTTGAATTTAATTCCGATGCAATTTCTGTGTTTCATCGTCAATAAGAAGGTGCAAGGTATACAGTAAACCTTAAGTGAAGCATCGGAATCTGAAACTGGACTCACAGGAAAGGTTCAAATCATAGAAGGTTAGAGTGTCAGTCCTCTTTTACTTAAGTCGGCATTGTGCCTTTGGTATTAAATTCGGATAAAATTTCTGTGTTTCATCGTCAATAAGAAGGTCCAAGCGATACAGTAAACCTGAAGCGAAGCATCAGAATCTAAAACTGGACTCACAGGAGGGGTTCAAATCATAGAAAGTGAGAGTGTCTGTCCTCTTGTACTTAAGTCGTCATTGTGATTTTTGTATTAAATTCGGAAGCAATTTCTGTGTCTCATCGTCAATAAGAAGGTCCAAGGGATACAGTAAATCTGAAGTGAAGCATCGGATTCTTAAACTGGACTCACAGGAGAGGTTCAAATCATAGAAAGTTAGTGTGTCAGTCGTCTTTTACTTAAGTCGGCATTGTACCTTTTGTATAAAATTTGGATGCAAACTCTGTGTTTCATCGTCAATAAGAAGATCCAAGGGATACAGTAAACCTAAAGTGAAGCATCGGAATCTAAAACTGGACTCACAGGAGTGGTTCAAATCATAGAAAGTGAGAGTGTCAGTCCTCTTGTACTTAAGTCGGCAGTGTGCCTTTTGAATTTAATTCCGATGCAATTTCTGTGTTTCATCGTCAATAAGAAGGTGCAGGGTATACAGTAACCCTGAAGTGAAGCATCGGAATCTAAAACTGGACTCACAGGAGAGGTTCAAATCATAGAAAGTTATAGTGTCAGTCCTCTTGTACTTAAGTCGGCATTGTGATTTTTGAATTTAATTCCGATGCAATTTATGTGTTTCATTGTCAATAAGTAGGTCGAAGTAATACAGTAAACCTGAAGTTAAGCATCGGAATCTAAAACTGGGCTCACAGGAGAGGTTCAAATCATAGAAAGTGAGAGTGTCAGTCCTCTTTTACTTTAGTTGGCATTGTGAGTTTCGAATTTAATTCCGATGCAATTTCTGTGTTTCATCGTCAATAAGAAGGTCCAAGGGATACAGTAAACCTGAAGTGAAGCATCGGAATCTAAAACTGGACTCCCAGGAGAGGTTCAAATCATAGAAAGTGAGAGTGTCAGTCTTCTTGTACTTAGGTCGGCATTCTGCCTTTTTAATTTAATTCCGATGCAATTTCTGTGTTTCATCGTCAATAACAAGGTGCAAGTTATTCAGTAAACCTGAAGTGAAGCATCGGAATCTGAAACTGGACTCGCAGGAGAGGATCAAATCATTGAAAGTGAGAGTGTCAGTCCTCTTGTACTTAAGTCGGTATTGTGCCTTTTGTATTAAATTCGGATGCAATTCCTGTGTTTCATAGTCAATAAGAAGGTCCAAGGGATACAGTAAACCTGAAGTGAAACATCGGAATCTAAAACTGGACTCACAGGAGAGATTCAAATCATAGAAAGTTAGAGTGTCACTCCTCTTGTACTTAATTCGGTATTGTGCCTTGTGTAATTAATTCGGATGCAATTTCTGTGTTTTATCGTCAATAAGAAGGTCCAAGGTATACAGTAAACCTGAAGTGAAGCATCGGAATCTAAAACTGGACTTGCAGGAGAGGTTCAAATCATAGAAAGTTAGAGTGTCAATCCTCTTTTACTTAAGCCGGCATTGTGCCTTTGGTATTAAATTCGGATGAAATTTCTGTGTTTCATCGTCAATAAGAAGGTCCAAGGGATACAGTAAACCTGAAGTGAAGCATCAGAATCTAAAACTGGACTCACAGGAGAGGTTCAAATCATAGAAAGAGAGAGTGTCAGTCCTCTTGTACTTAAGTCGCCATTGTGCCTTTTGTTTTAAATTCGGATGCAATTTCTGTGTTCCATCGTCATTAAGAAGGTCCAAGGGATACAGTGAACCTGAAGTGAAGCATCGGGTTCTTAAACTGGACTCACAGGAGAGGTTCAAATCATAGAAAGTTAGTATGTCAGTCCTCTTGTACTTAAGTCGGCATTGTACCTTTTGTATTAAATTCGGATGCAAACTCTGTGTTTCATCGTCAATAAGAAGGTCCAAGCGATACAGTAAACCTGAAGTGAAGCATCAGAATCTAAAACTGGACTCACAGGAGGGGTTCAAATCATAGAAAGAGAGTGTGTCAGTCCTCTTGTACTTAAGTCGTCATTGCGATTTTTGTATTAAATTCGGAAGCAATTTCTGTGTCTCATCGTCAATAAGAAGGTCCAAGGGATACAGTAAATCTGAAGTGAAGCATCGGATTCTTAAACTGGACTCACAGGAGAGGTTCAAATCAAAGAAAGTTAGTGTGTCAGTCGTCTTTTACTTAAGTTGGCATTGTACCTTTTGTATTAAATTTGGATGCAAACTCTGTGTTTCATCGTCAATAAGAAGATCCAAGGGATACAGTAAACCTAAAGTGAAGCATCGGAATCTAAGACTGGACTCACAGGAGAGGTTCAAATCATAGAACGTGAGAGTGTCAGTCCTCTTGTACTTAAGTCGGCAGTGTGCCTTTTGAATTTAATTCCGATGCAATTTCTGTGTTTCATCGTCAATAAGAAGGTGCAGGGTATACAGTAACCCTGAAGTGAAGCATCGGAATCTAAAACTGGACTCACAGGAGAGGTTCAAATCATAGAACGTGAGAGTGTCAGTCCTCTTGTACTTAAGTCGGCATTGTGATTTTTGAATTTAATTCCGATGCAATTTCTGTGTTTCAATGTTAATAAGTAGGACTAAGGAATACAGTAAACCTGACGTTAAGCATCGGAATCTAAAACTGGGCTCACAGGAGAGGTTCAAATCATAGAAAGTGAGAGTGTCAGTCCTCTTTTACCTAAGTCGGCATTGTGAGCTTCGAATTTAATTCGGATGCAATTTCTGTGTTTCATCGTCAATAAGAAGGTCCAAGGGATACAGTAATCCTGAAGTGAAGCATCGGAATCTAAAACTGGACTCACAGGAGAGGTTCAAATCATAGAAAGTGCGAGTGTCAGTCTTCTTGTACTTAAGTCGGCATTCTGCCTTTTGAATTTAATTCCGATGCAATTTCTGTGTTTCATCGTCAATAACAAGGTGCAAGTTATACAGTAAACCTGAAGTGAAGAAATGGAATCTGAAACTGGACTCGCAGGAGAGGATCAAATCACAGATAGTGAGAGTGTCAGTCCTCTTGTACCTAAGTCGGTATTGTGCCATTTGTATTAATTTTGGGTGTAATTTCTGTGTTTCACCGTCAATAAGAAGGTCCAACGGATACAGTAAACCTGAAGTGAAGCATCGGAATCTAAAACTGGACTCACAGGAGGGGTTCAAATCAAGGAAAGTAAGAGTGTCATTACTCTTGTACTTAAGTCGGCATTGTGCCTTTTGTATTAAATTCGGATGCAAACTCTGTGCTTCATCGTCAATAAGAAGGTCCAAGGGATACAGTAAACCTGAAGTGGAGCATCGGAAACTAAAAGTGGACTCACAGGAGATGTTCAAATCATAGGTAGTGAGAGTGTCAGTCCTCTTGTACTTAAGTCGGTATTGTGCCATTTGTATTAATTTCGGGTGCAATTTCTGTGTTTCACCGTCAATAAGAAGGTCCAAGGGATACAGTAAACCTGTAGTGAAGCATCGGATTCTTAAACTGGACTCACAGGAGAGGTTCAAATCATAGAAAGTTAGTGTGTCAGTCCTCTTGTACTTAAGTCGGCATTGTGCCTTTTGAATTTAATTCCGATGCAATTTCTGTGTTTCATCGTCAATAAGAAGGTGCAGGGTATACAGTAAACCTGAAGTGAAGCATCGGAATCTAAAACTGGACACACAGGATAGGTTCAAATCATAGAAAGTTAGAGTGTCAGTCCTCTGGTACTTAAGTCGGCATTGTGCCTTTTGTATTAAATTCGGATTCAAACTCTGTGTTTCATCGTCAATAAGAAGGTCCAAGGGATAAAGTAAACCTGAAGTGAAGCATCTGAATCTAAAACTGGACTCACAGGAGAGGTTCAAATCATAGAAAGTTATAGTGTCAGTCCTCTTGTACTTAAGTCGGCATTGCGATTTTTGAATTTAATTCCGATGCAATTTCTGTGTTTCATCGTCAATAAGAAGGTCTAAGTGATACAGTAAACCTAAAGTGAAGCATCGAAATCTAAAACTGGTCTCACAGGAGAGGTACAAATCATAGAAAGTGAGAGTGTCAGTCCTCTTTTACTTAAGTCGGCATTTTGAGTTTCGAATTTAATTCCGATGCAATTTCTGTGTTTCATCGTCAATGAGAAGGTCCAAGAAATACAGTAAACCTGAAGTGAAGCATCGGAATCTAAAACTGGACTCCCAGGAGAGGTTCAAATCATAGAAAGTGCGAGTGTCAGTCTTCTTGTACTTAAGTCGGCATTCTGCCTTTTGAATTTAATTCCGATGCAATTTCTGTGTTTCATCGTCAATAACAAGGTGCAAGTTATACAGTAAACCTGAAGTGAAGAAATGGAATCTGAAACTGGACTCGCAGGAGAGGATCAAATCACAGATAGTGAGAGTGTCAGTCCTCTTGTACCTAAGTCGGTATTGTGCCATTTGTATTAATTTTGGGTGCAATTTCTGTGTTTCACCGTCAATAAGAAGGTCCAAGGGATACAGTAAACCTGAAGTGAAGCATCGGAATCTAAAACTGGACTCACAGGAGGGGTTCAAATCAAGGAAAGTAAGAGTGTCATTACTCTTGTACTTAAGTCGGCATTGTGCCTTTTGTATTAAATTCGGATGCAAACTCTGTGCTTCATCGTCAATAAGAAGGTCCAAGGGATACAGTAAACCTGAAGTGGAGCATCGGAATCTAAAAGTGGACTCACAGGAGATGTTCAAATCATAGGTAGTGAGAGTGTCAGTCCTCTTGTACTTAAGTCGGTATTGTGCCATTTGTATTAATTTCGGGTGCAATTTCTGTGTTTCACCGTCAATAAGAAGGTCCAAGGGATACAGTAAACCTGTAGTGAAGCATCGGATTCTTAAACTGGACTCACAGGAGAGGTTCAAATCATAGAAAGTTAGTGTGTCAGTCCTCTTGTACTTAAGTCGGCATTGTGCCTTTTGAATTTAATTCCGATGCAATTTCTGTGTTTCATCGTCAATAAGAAGGTGCAGGGTATACAGTAAACCTGAAGTGAAGCATCGGAATCTAAAACTGGACACACAGGATAGGTTCAAATCATAGAAAGTTAGAGTGTCAGTCCTCTGGTACTTAAGTCGGCATTGTGCCTTTTGTATTAAATTCGGATTCAAACTCTGTGTTTCATCGTCAATAAGAAGGTCCAAGGGATAAAGTAAACCTGAAGTGAAGCATCTGAATCTTAAACTGGTCTCACAGGAGAGGTTCAAATCATAGAAAGTTATAGTGTCAGTCCTCTTGTACTTAAGTCGGCATTGCGATTTTTGAATTTAATTCCGATGCAATTTCTGTGTTTCATCGTCAATAAGAAGGTCTAAGTGATACAGTAAACCTGAAGTGAAGCATCGAAATCTAAAACTGGTCTCACAGGAGAGGTACAAATCATAGAAAGTGAGAGTGTCAGTCCTCTTTTACTTAAGTCGGCATTTTGAGTTTCGAATTTAATTCCGATACAATTTCTGTGTTTCATCGTCAATGAGAAGGTCCAAGAAATACAGTAAACCTGAAGTGAAGCATCGGAATCTAAAACTGGACTCCCAGGAGAGGTTCAAATCATAGAAAGTGCGTGTGTCAGTCTTCTTGTACTTAAGTCGGCATTCTGCCTTTTGAATTTAATTCCGATGCAATTCCTGTGTTTCATCGTCAATAACAAGGTGCAAGTTATACAGTAAACCTGAAGTGAAGAAATGGAATCTGAAACTGGACTCGCAGGAGAGGATCAAATCACAGATAGTGAGAGTGTCAGTCCTCTTGTACCTAAGTCGGTATTGTGCCATTTGTATTAATTTTGGGTGCAATTTCTGTGTTTCACCGTCAATAAGAAGGTCCAAGGGATACAGTAAACCTGAAGTGAAGCATCGGAATCTAAAACTGGACTCACAGGAGGGGTTCAAATCAAGGAAAGTAAGAGTGTCATTACTCTTGTACTTAAGTCGGCATTGTGCCTTTTGTATTAAATTCGGATGCAAACTCTGTGCTTCATCGTCAATAAGAAGGTCCAAGGGATACAGTAAACCTGAAGTGGAGCATCGGAATCTAAAAGTGGACTCACAGGAGATGTTCAAATCATAGGTAGTGAGAGTGTCAGTCCTCTTGTACTTAAGTCGGTATTGTGCCATTTGTATTAATTTCGGGTGCAATTTCTGTGTTTCACCGTCAATAAGAAGGTCCAAGGGATACAGTAAACCTGTAGTGAAGCATCGGATTCTTAAACTGGACTCACAGGAGAGGTTCAAATCATAGAAAGTTAGTGTGTCAGTCCTCTTGTACTTAAGTCGGCATTGTGCCTTTTGAATTTAATTCCGATGCAATTTCTGTGTTTCATCGTCAATAAGAAGGTGCAGGGTATACAGTAAACCTGAAGTGAAGCATCGGAATCTAAAACTGGACACACAGGATAGGTTCAAATCATAGAAAGTTAGAGTGTCAGTCCTCTGGTACTTAAGTCGGCATTGTGCCTTTTGTATTAAATTCGGATTCAAACTCTGTGTTTCATCGTCAATAAGAAGGTCCAAGGGATAAAGTAAACCTGAAGTGAAGCATCTGAATCTAAAACTGGACTCACAGGAGAGGTTCAAATCATAGAAAGTTATAGTGTCAGTCCTCTTGTACTTAAGTCGGCATTGCGATTTTTGAATTTAATTCCGATGCAATTTCTGTGTTTCATCGTCAATAAGAAGGTCTAAGTGATACAGTAAACCTGAAGTGAAGCATCGAAATCTAAAACTGGTCTCACAGGAGAGGTACAAATCATAGAAAGTGAGAGTGTCAGTCCTCTTTTACTTAAGTCTTCATTGTGAGTTTCGAATTTTATTCCGATGCAATTTCTGTGTATCATCGTCAATAAGAAGGTCCAAGGGATACAGTAAACCTGAAGTGAAGCATCGGAATCTAAAACTGGACTCACAGGAGAGGTTCAAATCATAGAAAGTGAAAGTGTCAGTCCTCTTGTACTTAAGTAGGCATTGTGCCATTTGTATTAATTTCAGGTGCAATGTCAGTGTTTCATCGTCAATAAGAAGGTCCAAGGGATACAGTAAACCTGAAGTAAAGCATCGCAATATAAAAATGGACTCACAGGAAAAGTTCAAATCATAGAAAGTGAGGGTGTCAGTCCTCTTGTACTTAAGTCTCCATTGTGGCATTTGTATTAAATTCGGATGCTATTTATGTGTTTCATCGTCAATAACAAGGTCCAAGGGATACAGTAACCTGAAGTTAGCATCGGAATCTAGAACTGGACTCACAGGAGAGGTTCAAATCATAGATAGTTAGAATGTCAGTCCTCCTGTATGTTAGTCGGCATTGTGCCTTTTGTATTAAATTCGGGTGCAATTTCTGTGTTTCATCGTCAATAAGAAGGTGCAACGTGTACAGTAAACCTGAAGTGAAGCATCGGAATCTAAAACCGGAGTCACAGGAGAGGTTCAAATCATAGAAAGTGAGAGTGTCAGTCCTCTTGTAATTAAGTCGGCATTGTGGCATTTGTATTAAATTCGGGTGCAATTTCTGTGTTTCATCGTCAATAAGAAGGTCCAAGGGATACAGTAAACCTGAAGTGAAGCATCGGAATCCAAAACTGGACTCACAGGAGAGGTTCAAATCATAGAAAGTTAGTGTGTCAGTCGTCTTTTACTTAAGTTGGCATTGTACCTTTTGTATTAAATTTGGATGCAAACTCTGTGTTTCATCGTCAATAAGAAGATCCAAGGGATACAGTAAACCTAAAGTGAAGCATCGGAATCTAAAACTGGACTCACAGGAGAGGTTCAAATCATAGAACGTGAGAGTGTCACTCCTCTTGTACTTAAGTCGGCAGTGTGCCTTTTGAATTTAATTCCGATGCAATTTCTGTGTTTCATCGTCAATAAGAAGGTGCAGGGTATACAGTAACCCTGAAGTGAAGCATCGGAATCTAAAACTGGACTCACAGGAGAGGTTCAAATCATTGAAAGTGCGTGTGTCAGTCCTCTTTTACTTAAATCGGCATTTTGAGTTTCGAATTTAATTCCGATGCAATTTCTGAGTTTCATCGTCAATGAGAAGGTCCAAGGGATACAGTAAACCTGAAGTGAAGCATCGGAATCTAAAACTGGACTCCCAGGAGAGGTTCAAATCATAGAAAGTGCGAGTGTCAGTCTTCTTGAACTTAAGTCGGCATTCTGCCTTTTGAATTTAATTCCGATGCAATTTCTGTGTTTCATCGTCAATAACAAGGTGCAAGTTATACAGTAAACCTGAAGTGAAGAATCGGAATCTGAAACTGGACTCGCAGGAGAGGATCAAATCACAGATAGTGAGAGTGTCAGTCCTCTTGTACCTAAGTCGGTATTGTGCCATTTGTATTAATTTTGGTTGCAATTTCTGTGTTTCACCGTCAATAAGAAGGTCCAAGGGATACAGTAAACCTGAAGTGAAGCATCGGAATCTAAAACTGGACCCACAGGAGGGGTTCAAATCATAGAAAGTAAGAGTGTCATTACTCTTGTACTTAAGTCGGCATTGTGCCTTTTGTATTAAATTCGGATGCAAACTCTGTGCTTCATCGTCAATAAGAAGGTCCAAGGGATACAGTAAACCTGAAGTGGAGCATCGGAATCTAAAAGTGGACTCACAGGAGATGTTCAAATCATAGATAGTGAGAGTGTCAGTCCTCTTGTACTTAAGTCGGTATTGTGCCATTTGTATTAATTTCGGGTGCAATTTCTGTGTTTCACCGTCAATAAGAAGGTCCAAGGGATACAGTAAACCTGTAGTGAAGCATCGGATTCTTAAACTGGACTCACAGGAGAGGTTCAAATCACAGAAAGTTAGTGTGTCAGTCCTCTTGTACTTAAGTCGGCATTGTGCCTTTTGAATTTAATTCCGATGCAATTTCTGTGTTTCATCGTCAATAAGAAGGTGCAGGGTATACAGTAAACCTGAAGTGAAGCATCGGAATCTAAAACTGGACACACAGGATAGGTTCAAATCATAGAAAGTTAGAGTGTCAGTCCTCTTGTACTTAAGTCGGCATTGTGCCTTTTGTATTAAATTCGGATTCAAACTCTGTGTTTCATCGTCAATAAGAAGGTCCAAGGGATAAAGTAAACCTGAAGTGAAGCATCTGAATCTAAAACTGGACTCACAGGAGAGGTTCAAATCATAGAAAGTTATAGTGTCAGTCCTCTTGTACTTAAGTCGGCATTGTGATTTTTGAATTTAATTCCGATGCAATTTCTGTGTTTCATCGCCAATAAGAAGGTCTAAGTGATACAGTAAACCTGAAGTGAAGCATCGAAATCTAAAACTGGTCTCACAGGAGATGTACAAATCATAGAAAGTGAGAGTATCAGTCCTCTTTTACTTAAGTCGGCATTGTGAGTTTCGAATTTTATTCCGATGCAATTTCTGTGTATCATCGTCAATAAGAAGGTCCAAGGGATACAGTAAACCTGAAGTGAAGCATCGGAATCTAAAACTGGACTCACAGGAGAGGTTCAAATCATAGAAAGTGAAAGTGTCAGTCCTCTTGTACTTAAGTAGGCATTGTGCCATTTGTATTAATTTCAGGTGAAATGTCAGTGTTTCATCGTCAATAAGAAGGTCCAAGGGATACAGTAAACCTGAAGTAAAGCATCGCAATCTAAAACTGGACTCACAGGAAAAGTTCAAATCATAGAAAGTGAGGGTGTCAGTCCTCTTGTACTTAAGTCTCCATTGTGGCATTTGTATTAAATTCGGATGCAATTTCTGTGTTTCATCGTCAATAACAAGGTCCAAAGGATACAGTAACCTGAAGTTAGCATCGGAATCTAGAACTGGACTCACAGGAGAGGTTCAAATCATAGATAGTTAGAATGTCAGTCCTCCTGTATGTTAGTCGGCATTGTGCCTTTTGTATTAAATTCGGGTGCAATTTCTGTGTTTCATCGTCAATAAGAAGGTCCAAGGGATACAGTAAACCTGAAGTGAAGCATCGGAATCTAAAACTGGACTCACAGGAGAGGTTCAAATCATAGAAAGTGAGAGTGTCGGCCCTCTTTTACTTAAGTCGGCATTGTACCTTTTGTATTAAATTCGGATGCAAACTCTGTGTTTCATCGTCAGTAAGAAGGTCCAAGGGATACAGCAAACCTGAAGTGAAGCATCCGAATCTAATACTGGACTCACAGGAGTGGTTCAAATCATAGAAAGTGAGAGTGTCAGTCCTGTAGTTCTTAAGCCGGCATTGAGCCTTTTGAATTTATTTCCGATGCAATTTCTGTGTTTCATCGTCAATAAGAAGGTGCAAGGTATACAGTAAACCTGAAGTGAAGCATCGGAATCTAAAACTGGACTCACAGGAGAGGTTCAAATCATAGAAAGTGAGAGTGTCAGTCCTCTTGTACTTAAGTCGGCATTGTGGCATTTGAATTAAATTCGGATGCAATTTCAGTGTTTCATCGTCAATAAGAAGGTCCCAGGGATACAGCAAACGTGAAGTAAAGCATTGGAATCTAAAACTGGACTCACAGGAAGGGTTCAAATCATAGAAAGTTAGAGTGTCAGTCCTCTTGTACTTAAGTCGGCATTGTGCCTTTTGTATTAAATTCGGATGCAAACTCTGTGTTTCATCGTCAATAAGAAGGTGCAAGGTTTACAGTAAACCTGGTGTGAAGCATCGGAATTTAAAACAGGACTATTAGGAGAGGTTCAAATCATAGAAAGAGAGAGTGTCAGTCCTCTTGTACTTAAGTCGCCATTGTGCCATTTGTATTAATCTCGGATGCCATTCCTGTGTTTCATAGTCAATAAGAAGGTCCAAGGGATAAGTAAACCTGAAGTGAAACATCGGCATCTAAAACTGGACTCACAGGAGAGGTTCAAATCATAGAAAGTTAGAGTGTCGCTCCTCTTGTACTTAAGTCGGTATTGTGCCTCTTGTGTTAAATACAGACGCAATTTATGTGTTTTATCGTCAATAAGAAGGTCCAAGGGATACAGTAAACCTGAAGTGAAGCATCGGAATCTAAAACCGGACTCATAGGAGAGGTTCAAATCATAGAATGTTAGAGTGTCAGTCCTCTTGTACTTAAGTCGGCATTGTACCTTTTGTATTTAATTTGGATGCAAACTCTGAGTTTCATCGTCAATAAAAAGGTCCAAGGGATACAGTAAACCTGAAGTGAAGCATCGGAATCTAAAACTGGTCTCACAGGAGAGGTTCAAATCATAGAAAGTGAGAGTGTCAGTCCTCTTGTACTTAAGTCGGCATTGTGCCTTTTTAATTTAATTCTGATGCAATTTCTGTGTTTCATCGTCAATAAGAAGGTGCAAGGTATACAGTAAACCTGAAGTGACGCATCGGAATATGAAACTGGACTCAGAGGAGAGATTCAAATCATAGAAAGTGAGAGTGTCAGTCCTCTTCTACTTAGGTCGGCATTGTGCCTTTTGAATTAAATTCCGATGCAATTTCTGTGTTTCTTCGTCAATAAGTAGGTCCAAGGGATACAGTAAACATGAAGTGAAGCATCGGAATCTTAAAGTGGACTCACAGGAGAGATTCAATTCATAGAAAGTTAAAGTGTCAATCCTCTTGTACTTAAGTCGGTATTGTGCCTTTTATATTAAATTCGGATGCAATTTCTGTCTTTCATCGTCAATAAGAAGGTCCAAGGGATACAGTAAACCTTAAGTGAAGCATCGGAATATAAAAGTGGACTCACTGGAGAGGTTCAAATCATAGAAAGTTAGAGTGTCAGTCCTCTTTTACTTAGGTCGGCATTGTGCCTTTTGTATTAAAATCCGATGCAATTTCTGTGTTTCATCGTCAATCAGAAGGTGCAAGGTATACAGTAAACCTGAAGTGAAGCATCAGAATCTAAAACTGGACTCACAGGAGAGGTTCAAATCATAGAGAGTGTGAGTGTCAGTCCTCTTGTACTTAAGTCGGCATTGTGCCATTTGTATAAAATTCGGATAAAATTTCTGTGTTTCATCGTCAAGAAGATGGTCAAAGGTATACAGTAATCCTGAAGTGAAGCATCGGAATCTAAAACTGGACTCACAGGAGAGATTCAAATCATAGAAAGTTAGGGTGTCACTCCTCTTGTACTTAAGTCGGTATTGTGTCATTTGTATTACATTCGGATGCCATTTCTGTGTTTCATCGTCAATAAGAAAATCCAAGGGATACAGTAAACCTGAAGTGAAGCATCGGAATCTAAAACTGGACTCACAGGAGAGGTCAAAACATAGAAAGTGAGAGTGACAGCCCTCTTGTACTTAAGTCGGCATTGTGCATTTTGAATTTTATTCCAATTCAATTTCTGTGTTTCATCGTCATTAAGAAGTTGCTAGGTATACAGTAAACCTGAAGTGAAGCTTCGGAATCTGAAACTGGACTCACAGGGGAGGTTCAAATCATTGAAAGTGAGAGTGTCAGTCCTCTTGTACTTACGTCGCCATTGTGCCTTTTGGATTAAATTCGGATCCAAATTTATGTGTTTCATCGTCAACAAGAAGGTCCAAGGGATACAGTAAACCTGAAGTGAAGCATCGGAATCTAAAACTGTACTCACAGGAGAGATTCAAATCATAGAAAGTTAGAGTGTCACTCCTCTTGTACATAAGTCGGTATTGTGCCTTTTGTATTAAATTCGGATGCAATTTCTGTGTTTTATCGTCAATAAGAAGGTCCAAGGTATACAGTAAACCTGAAGTGAAGCATCGGAATCTAAAACTGGACTTGCAGGAGAGGTTCAAATCATAGAAAGAGAGTGTGTCAGTCCTCTTGTACTTAAGTCAGCATTGTGAGTTTCGAATTTAATTCCGATGCAATTTCTGTGTTTCATCGTCAATAAGAAGGTCCAAGGGATACAGTAAACCTGAAGTGAAGCATCGGAATCTAAAACGGGACTCACAGGAGAGGTTCAAATCATTGAAAGTGCGAGTGTCAGTCCTCTTTTACTTAAGTCGGCATTTTGAGTTTCGAATTTAATTCCGATGCAATTTCTGTGTTTCATCGTCAATAAGAATGTCCAAGGGATACAGTAAACCTGAAGTGAAGAATCGGAATCTAAAACTGGACTCCCAGGAGAGGTTCAAATCACAGAAAGTGAGAGTGTCAGTCCTCTTGTACTTAAGTCGGCATTCTGCCTTTTGAATTTAATTCCGATGCAATTTCTGTGTTTCATCGTCACTAACAAGGTGCAAGTTACACAGTAAACCTGAAGTGAAGCATCGGAATCTAAAACTGGACTCACAGGAGAGGCTCCAATCATAGAAAGTTATAGTGTCAGTCCTCTTGTACTTAAGTCGGCATTGTGCCATTTGTATTAAATTCGGGTGCAATTTCTGTGTTTCATCGTCAATAAGAAGGTCCAAGGGATACAGTAAACCTGTAGTGAAGCATCGGATTCTTAAACTGGGCACACAGGAGAGGTTCAAATCATAGAAAGTTAGTGTGTCAGTCCTCTTGTACTTCAGTCGGCATTGTGCCTTTTGAATTTAATTCCGATGCAATTTCTGTGTTTCATCGTCAATAAGAAGGTGCAGGGTATACAGTAAACCTGAAGTGAAGCATCGGAATCTAAAACTGGACACACAGGAGAGGTTCAAATCATAGAAAGTTAGAGTGTCAGTCCTCCTGTACTTAAGTCGGCATTGTACCTTTTGTATTAAATTCGGATGCAACCTCTGTGTTTCATCGTCAATAAGAAGGTCCAAACGATACAGTTAACCTGAAGTGAAGCATCAGAATCTAAAACTGGACTCACAGGAGGGGTTCAAATCATAGAAAGCGAGAGTGTCAGTCCTCTTGTACTTAAGTCGTCATTGTGATTTTTGTATTAAATTCGGAAGCAATTTCTGTGTCTCATCGTCAATAAGAACGTCCAAGGGATACAGTAACCCTGAAGTGAAGCATCGGAATCTAAAACTGGACTCACAGGAGAGGTTCAAATCATAGAAAGTTAGAGTGTCAGTTCTCTTGTACTAAAGTCGGCATTGTGCCTTTTGTATTAAATTCGGATGCAAACTCTGTGTTTCATCGTCAATAAGAAGGTGCAGGGTATACAGTAACCCTGAAGTGAAGCATCGGAATCTAAAACTGGACTCACAGGAGAGGTTCAAAACATAGAAAGTGAGAGTGACAGCCCTCTTGTACTTAAGTCGGCATTGTGACTTTTGAATTTTATTCCAATGCAATTTCTGTGTTTCATCGTCATTAAGAAGTTGCTAGGTATACAGTAAACCCGAAGTGAAGCTTCGGAATCTGAAACTGGACTCACAGGGGAGGTTCAAATCATTGAAAGTGAGAGTGTCAGTACTCTTGTACTTAAGTCGGCATTGTGCCTTTTGGATTAAATTCGGATCCAAATTTATGTGTTTCATCGTCAACAAGAAGGTCCAAGGGATACAGTAAACCTGAAGTGAAGCATCGGAATCTAAAACTGGACTCACAGGAGAGATTCAAATCATAGAAAGTTAGAGTGTCACTCCTCTTGTACATAAGTCGGTATTGTGCCTTTTGTATTAAATTCGGATGCAATTTCTGTGTTTTATCGTCAATAAGATGGTCCAAGGTGTACTGTAAACCTGAAGTGAAGCATCGGAATCTAAAACTGGACTTGCAGGAGAGGTTCAAATCATAGAGAGAGAGAGTGTCAGTCCTCATGTACTTAAGTCGCCATTGTGCCTTTTGTATTAAATTCGGATGCAATTTCTGTGTTTCATCGTCATTAAGAAGGTCCAAGGGATACAGTAAAGCCGAAGTGAAGCATCGGATTCTTAAACTGGACTCACAGGAGAGGTTCAAATCACAGAAAGTTAGTAGGTCAGTCCTCTTGTACTTAAGTCGGCATTGTACCTTTTGTATTAACTTCGGATGCAAACTCTGTGTTTCATCGTCAATAAGTAGGTCCAAGGGATAAGTAAACCTGAAGTGAAGCATCAGAATCTAAAACTGGAGTCACAGGTGGGGTTCAAATCATAGAAATTGAGAGTGTCAGTCCTCTTGTACTTAAGTCGTCATTGTGATTTTTGTATTAAATTCGGAAGCAATTTCTGTGTCTCATCGTCAGTAAGAAGGTCCAAGGGATACAGTAACCCTGAAGTGAAGCATCGGAATCTAAAACTGGACTCACAGGAGAGGTTCAAATCATAGAAAGTTAGAGTGTCGTTCCTCTTGTACTTAAGTCGGCATTGTGCCTTTTGTATTATATTCGGATGCAAACTCTGTGTTTCATCGTCAATAAGAAGGTGCAGGGTATACAGTAACCCTGAAGTGAAGCATCGGAATCTAAAACTGGACTCACAGGAGAGGTTCAAATCATAGAAAGTTAGAGTGTCAGTCCTCTTGTACTTAAGTCGTCGTTGTGCCTTTTGTATTAAATTCGGATGAAAACTCTGTGTTTCATCGTCAATAAGAAGGTCCAAGGGACAGAGTAAACCCGAAGTGAAGCATCGGAATCTAAAACTGGACTCACAGGAGAGGTTCAAATCATAGAAAGTTATAGTGTCAGTCCTCTTGTACTTAAGTCGGCATTGTGATTTTTGAATTTAATTCCGATGCAATTTCTGTGTTTCATTGTCAATAAGTAGGTCTAAGTAATACAGTAAACCTGAAGTTAAGCATCGGAATCTAAAACTGGGCTCACAGGAGAGGTTCAAATCATAGAAAGTGAGAGTGTCAGTCCTCTTTTACTTAAGTCAGCATTGTGAGTTTCGAATTTAATCCCGATGCAATTTCTGTGTTTCATCGTCAATAAGAAGGTCCAAGGGATACAGTAAACCTGAAGTGAAGCATCGGAATCTAAAACGGGACTCACAGGAGTGGTTCAAATCATTGAAAGTGCGAATGTCAGTCCTCTTTTACTTAAGTCGGCATTTTGAGTTTCGAATTTAATTCCGATGCAATTTCTGTGTTTCATCGTCAATAAGAAGGTCCAAGGGAAACAGTAAACCTGAAGTGAAGAATCGGAATCTAAAACTGGACTCCCAGGAGAGGTTCAAATCATAGAAAGTGAGAGTGTCAGTCCTCTTGTACTTAAGTCGGCATTCTGCCTTTTGATTTTAATTCCGATGCAATTTCTGTGTTTCATCGTCACTAACAAGGTGCAAGTTATACAGTAAACCTGAAGTGAAGCATCGGAATCTAAAACTGGACTCACAGGAGAGGTTCAAATCATAGAAAGTTATAGTGTCAGTCCTCTTGTACTTAAGTCGGCATTGTGCCATTTGTATTAAATTCGGGTGCAATTTCTGTGTTTCATCGTCAATAAGAAGTTCCAAGGGATACAGTAAACCTGTAGTGAAGCATCGGATTCTTAAACTGGGCACACAGGAGAGGTTCAAATCATAGAAAGTTAGTGTGTCAGTCCTCTTGTACTTCAGTCGGCATTGTGCCTTTTGAATTTAATTCCGATGCAATATCTGTGTTTCATCGTCAATAAGAAGGTGCAGGGTATACAGTAAACCTGAAGTGAAGCATCGGAATCTAAAACTGGACACACAGGAGAGGTTCAAATCATAGAAAGTGAGAGTGTCAGTCCTCTTGTACTTCAGTCGGCATTGTGCCTTTTGAATTTAATTCCGATGCAATTTCTGTGTTTCATCGTCAATAAGAAGGTGCAGGGTATACAGTAAACCTGAAGTGAAGCATCGGAATCTAAAACTGGACACACAGGAGAGGTTCAAATCATAGAAAGTTAGAGTGTCAGTCCTCTTGTACTTAAGTCGGCATTGTACCTTTTGTATTAAATTCGGATGCAAACTCTGTGTTTCATCGTCAATAAGAAGGTCCAAGCGATACAGTTAACCTGAAGTGAAGCATCAGAATCTAAAACTGTACTCACAGGAGGGGTTCAAATCATAGAAAGTGAGAGTGTCAGTCATCTTGTACTTAAGTCGTCATTGTGATTTTTGTATTAAATTCGAAAGCAATTTCTGTGTCTCATCGTCAATAAGAAGGTCCAAGGGATACTGTAACCCTGAAGTGAAGCATCGGAATCTAAAACTGGACTCACAGGAGAGGTTCAAATCATTGAAAGTTAGAGTGTCAGTTCTCTTGTACTAAAGTCGGCATTGTGCCTTTTGTATTAAATTCGGATGCAAACTCTGTGTTTCATCGTCAATAAGAAGGTGCACGGTATACAGTAACCCTGAAGTGAAGCATCGGAATCTAAAACTGGACTCACAGGAGAGGTTCAAAACATAGAAAGTGAGAGTGACAGCCCTCTTGTACCTAAGTCGGCATTGTGCCTTTTGAATTTTATTCCAATGCAATTTCTGTGTTTCATCGTCATTAAGAAGTTGCTAGGTATACAGTAAACCTGAAGTGAAGCTTCGGAATCTGAAACTGGACTCACAGGGGAGGTTCAAATCATTGAAAGTGAGAGTGTCAGTCCTCTTGTACTTAAGTCGCCATTGTGCCTTTTGGATTAAATTCGGATCCAAATTTATGTGTTTCATCGTGAACAAGAAGGTCCAAGGGATACAGTAAACCTGAAGTGAAGCATCGGAATCTAAAACTGGACTCACAGGAGAGATTCAAATCATAGAAAGTTAGAGTGTCACTCCTCTTGTACATAAGTCGGTATTGTGCCTTTTGTATTAAATTCGGATGCAATTTCTGTGTTTTATCGTCAATAAGAAGGTCCAAGGTACACTGTAAACCTGAAGTGAAGCATCGGAATCTAAAACTGGACTTGCAGGAGAGGTTCAAATCATAGAAAGAGAGAGTGTCAGTCCTCTTGTACTTAAGTCGCCATTGTGCCTTTTGTATTAAATTCGGATGCAATTTCTGTGTTTCATCGTCATTAAGAAGGTCCAAGGGATACAGTAAACCTGAAGTGAAGCATCGGATTCTTAAACTGGACTCACAGGAGAGGTTCAAATCACAGAAAGTTAGTATGTCAGTCCTCTTGTACTTAAGTCGGCATTGTACCTTTTGTATTGACTTAGGATGCAAACTCTGTGTTTCATCGTCAATAAGAAGGTCCAAGGGATAAGTAAACCTGAAGTGAAGCATCAGAATCTAAAACTGGACTCACAGGAGGGGTTCAAATCATAGAAAGTGAGAGTGTCAGTCCTCTTGTACTTAAGTCGTCATTGTGATTTTTGTATTAAATTCGGAAGCAATTTCTGTGTCTCATCGTCAGTAAGAAGGTCCAAGGGATACAGTAACCCTGAAGTGAAGCATCGGAATCTAGAACTGGACTCACAGGAGAGGTTCAAATCATAGAAAGTTAGAGTGTCAGTCCTCTTGTACTTAAGTCGGCATTGTGCCTTTTGTATTATATTCGGATGCAAACTCTGTGTTTCATCGTCAATAAGAAGGTGCAGGGTATACAGTAACCCTGAAGTGAAGCATCGGAATCTAAAACTGGACTCACAGGAGAGGTTCAAATCATAGAAAGTTAGAGTGTCAGTCCTCTTGTACTTAAGTCGTCATTGTGCCTTTTGTATTAAATTCGGATGAAAACTCGGTGTTTCATCGTCAATAAGAAGGTCCAAGGGACACAGTAAACCCAAAGTGAAGCATCGGAATCTAAAACTGGACTCACAGGAGAGGTTCAAATCATAGAAAGTTATAGTGTCAGTCCTCTTGTACTTAAGTCGGCATTGTGATTTTTGAATTTAATTCCGATGCAATTTCTGTGTTTCATTGTCAATAAGTAGGTCTAAGTAATACAGTAAACCTGAAGTTAAGCATCGGAATCTAAAACTGGGCTCACAGGAGAGGTTCAAATCATAGATAGTGAGAGTGTCAGTACTCTTTTACTTAAGTCAGCATTGTGAGTTTCGAATTTAATTCCGATGCAATTTCTGTGTTTCATCGTCAATAAGAAGGTCCAAGGGATACAGTAAACCTGAAGTGAAGCATCGGAATCTAAAACGGGACTCACAGGAGAGGTTCAAATCATTGAAAGTGCGAGTGTCAGTCCTCTTTTACTTAAGTCGGCATTTTGAGTTTCGAATTTAATTCCGATGCAATTTCTGTGTTTCATCGTCAATAAGAAGGTCCAAGGGATGCAGTAAACCTGAAGTGAAGAATCGGAATCTAAAACTGGACTCCCAGGAGAGGTTCAAATCATAGAAAGTGAGAGTGTCAGTCTTCTTGTACTTAAGTCGGCATTCTGCCTTTTGAATTTAATTCCGATGCAATTTCTGTGTTTCATCGTCACTAACAAGGTGCAAGTTATACAGTAAACCTGAAGTGAAGCATCGGAATCTAAAACTGGACTCACAGGAGAGGTTCAAATCATAGAAAGTTATAGTGTCAGTCCTCTTGTACTTCAGTCGGCATTGTGCCTTTTGAATTTAATTCCGATGCAATTTCTGTGTTTCATCGTCAATAAGAAGGTGCAGGGTATACAGTAAACCTGAAGTGAAACATCGGAATCTAAAACTGGACACACAGGGGAGGTTCAAATCATAGAAAGTTAGAGTGTCAGTCCTCTTGTACTTAAGTCGGCATTGTACCTTTTGTATTAAATTCGGATGCAAACTCTGTGTTTCATCGTCAATAAGAAGGTCCAAGCGATACAGTTAACCTGAAGTGAAGCAACAGAATCTAAAACTGGACTCACAGGAGGGGTTCAAATGATAGAAAGTGAGAGTGTCAGTCCTCTTGTACTTAAGTCGTCATTGTGATTTTTGTATTAAATTCGGAAGCAATTTCTGTGTCTCATCGTCAATAAGAAGGTCCAAGGGATACAGTAACCCTGAAGTGAAGCATCGGAATCTAAAACTGGACTCACAGGAGAGGTTCAAATCATAGAAAGTTAGAGTGTCAGTTCTCTTGTACTAAAGTCGGCATTGTGCCTTTTGTATTAAATTCGGATGCAAACTCTGTGTTTCATCGTCAATAAGAAGGAGCAGGGTATACAGTAACCCTGAAGTGAAGCATCGGAATCTAAAACTGGACTCACAGGAGAGGTTCAAATCATAGAAAGTTAGAGTGTCAGTCCTCTTGTACTTAAGTCGTCATTGTGCCTTTTGTATTAAATTCGGATGAAAACTCTGTGTTTCATCGTCAATAAGAAGGTCCAAGGGAATCAGTAAACCCGAAGTGAAGCATCGGAATCTAAAACTGGACTCACAGGAGAGGTTCAAATCATAGAAAGTTATAGTGTCAGTCCTCTTGTACTTAAGTCGGCATTGTGATTTTTGAATTTAATTCCGATGCAATTTCTGTGTTTCATTGTCAATAAGTAGGTCTAAGTAATACAGTAAACCTGAAGTTAAGCATCGGAATCTAAAACTGGGCTCACAGGAGAGGTTCAAATCATAGAAAGTGAGAGTGTCAGTCCTCTTTTACTTAAGTCAGCATTGTGAGTTTCGAATTTAATTCCGATGCAATTTCTGTGTTTCATCGTCAATAAGAAGGTCCAAGGGATACAGTAAACCTGAAGTGAAGCATTGGAATCTAAAACGGGACTCACAGGAGAGGTTCAAATCATTGAAAGTGCGAGTGTCAGTCCTCTTTTACTTAAGTCGGCATTTTGAGTTTCGAATTTAATTCCGATGCAATTTCTGTGTTTCATCGTCAATAAGAAGGTGCAAGGGATACAGTAACCTGAAGTTAGCATCGGAATCTAGAACTGGACTCACAGGAGAGGTACAAATCATAGATAGTTAGAATGTCAGTCCTCCTGTACTTTAGTCGGCATTGTGCCTTTTGTATTAAATTCGGATGCAATATCTGTGTTTCATCGTCAGTAAGATGGTCCAAGGGATACAGCAAACCTGAAGTGAAGCATCCGAATCTAATACTGGACTCACAGGAGTGGTTCAAATCATAGAAAGTGAGAGTGTCAGTCCTGTAGTTCTTAAGCCGGCATTGAGCCCTTTGAATTTATTTCCGATGCAATTTCTGTGTTTCATCGTCAATAAGAAGGAGCAAGGTATACAGTAAACCTGAAGTGAAGCATCGGAATCTAAAACTGGACTCACAGGAGAGGTTCAAATCATAGAAAGTGAGAGTGTCAGTCCTAGTGTACTTAAGTCGGCATTGTGGCATTTGTATTAAATTCGGATGCAATTTCAGTGTTTCATCGTCAATAAGAAGGTCCCAGGGATACAGCAAACGTGAAGTGAAGCATTGGGATCTAAAACTGGACTCACAGGAAGGGTTCAAATCATAGAAAGTTAGAGTGTCAGTCCTCTTGTACTTTAGTCGGAATTGTGCCTTTTGTATTAAATTCGGATGCAAACTCTGTGCTTCATCGTCAATAAGAAGGTCCAAGGGATACAGTAAACCAGAAGTGAAGCATCGAAATCTAAAACTGGACTCACAGGAGAGGTTCAAATCATAGAAAGTGAGAGTGTAAGTCCTCTTGTACTTAAGTCGGCATTGTGCCATTTGTATTACATTCGGATGCAATTTCTGTGTTTCATCGTCAATAAGAAGGTCCAAGGGGTATAGTAAACCTGAAGTGAAGCATCGGAATCTAAAACTGGACTCACAGGAGAGGTTCAAATCATAGAAAGTGAGAGTGTCAGTCCTCTTTTACTTAAGTCAGCATTGTGAGTTTCGAATTTAATTCCGATGCAATTTCTGTGTTTCATCGTCAATAAGAAGGTCCAAGGGATACAGTAAACCTGAAGTGAAGCATCGGAATATAAAACAGGACTCACAGGAGAGGTTCAAATCATTGAAAGTGCGAGTGTCAGTCCTCTTTTACTTAATTTGGCATTTTGAGTTTCGAATTTAATTCCGATGCAATTTCTGTGTTTCATCGTCAATAAGAAGGTCCAAGGGATACAGTAAACCTGAAGTGAAGAATCGGAATCTAAAACTGGACTCCCAGGAGAAGTTCAAATCACAGAAAGTGAGAGTGTCAGTCCTCTTGTACTTAAGTCGGCATTCTGCCTTTTGAATTTAATTCCGATTCAATTTCTGTGTTTCAACGTCACTAACAAGGTGCAAGTTATACAGTAAACCTGAAGTGAAGCATCGGAATCTAAAACTGGACTCACAGGAGAGGTTCAAATCATAGAAACTTATAGTGTCAGTCCTCTTGTACTTAAGTCGGCATTGTGCCATTTGTATTAAATTCGGGTGCAATTTCTGTGTTTCATCTTCAATAAGAAGGTCCAAGGGATACAGTAAACCTGTAGTGAAGCATCGGATTCTTAAACTGTTCACACAGGAGAGGTTCAAATCATAGAAAGTTAGTGTGTCAGTCCTCTTGTACTTCAGTCGGCATTGTGCCTTTTGAATTTAATTCCGATGCAATTTCTGTGTTTCATCGTCAATAAGAAGGTGCAGGGTATACAGTAAACCTGAAGTGAAGCATCGGAATCTAAAATTGGACACACAGGAGAGGTTCAAATCATAATAAGTTAGAGTGTCAGTCCTCTTGTACTTAAGTCGGCATTGTACCTTTTGTATTAAATTCGGATGCAAACTCTGTGTTTCATCGTCAATAAGAAGGTCCAAGCGATACAGTTAACCTGAAGTGAAGCATCAGAATCTAAAACTGGACTCACAGGAGGGGTTCAAATCATAGAAAGTGAGAGTGTCAGTCCTCTGGTACTTAAGTCGTCATTGTGATTTTTGTATTAAATTCGGAAGCAATTTCTGTGTCTCATCGTCAATAAGAAGGTCCAAGGAATACAGTAACCCTGAAGTGAAGCATCGGAATCTAAAACTGGACTCACAGGAGAGGTTCAAATCATAGAAAGTTAGAGTGTCAGTTCTCATACTAAAGTCGGCATTGTGCCTTTTGTATTAAATTTGGATGCAAACTCTGTGTTTCATCGTCAATAAGAAGGTGCAGGGTATACAGTAACCCTGAAGTGAAGCATCGTAATCTAAAACTGGACTCACAGGAGAGGTTCAAATCATAGAAAGTTAGAGTGTCAGTCCTCTTGTACTTAAGTCGTCATTGTGCCTTTTGTATTAAATTCGGATGAAAACTCTGTGTTTCATCGTCAATAAGAAGATCCAAGGGAATCAGTAAACCCAAAGTGAAGCATCGGAATCTAAAACTGGACTCACAGGAGAGGTTCAAATCATAGAAAGTTATAGTGTCAGTCCTCTTGTAATTAAGTTGGCATTGTGATTTTTGAATTTAATTCCGATGCAATTTCTGTGTTTCATTGTCAATAAGTAGGTCTAAGTAATACAGTAAACCTGAAGTTAAGCATCGGAATCTAAAACTGGGCTCACAGGAGAGGTTCAAATCACAGAAAGTGGGAGTGTCAGTCCTCTTTTACTTAAGTCAGCATTGTGAGTTTCGAATTTAATTCCGATGCAATTTCTGTGTTTCATCGTCAATAAGAAGGTCCAAGGGATACAGTAAACCTGAAGTGAAGCATCGGAATCTAAAACTGGTCTCCCAGGAGAGGTTCAAATCATATAAAGTGAGAGTGTCAGTCCTCTTCTACTTAAGTCGGCATTCTGCCTTTTGAATTTAATTCCGATGCAATTTCTGTGTTTCATCGTCACTAAAAAGGTGCAAGTTATACTGTAAACCTGATGAGAAGCATCGGAATCTAAAACTGGACTCACAGGAGAGGTTCAAATAATAGAAAGTTATAGTGTCAGTCCTCTTGTACTTAAGTCGGCATTGTGCCATTTGTATTAAATTCGGGTGCAATTTCTGTGTTTCATCGTCAATAAGAAGGTCCAAGGGATACAGTAAACCTGTAGTGAAGCATCGGATTCTTAAACTGGACACACAGGAGAGGTTCAAATCATAGAAAGTTAGTGTGTCAGACCTCTTGTACTTCAGTCGGCATTGTGCCTTTTGTATTAAATTCGGGTGCAATATCTGTGTTTCATCGTCAATAAGAATGTCCAAGGGATACAGTAAACCTGAAGTGAAGCTTCGGAATCTAAAAGTGGACTCACTGGAGAGGTTCAATTCATAGAAACTTATAGTGTCAGTCCTCTTGTACTTAAGTCGCCATTGTGATTTTTGAATTTAATTCCGATGCAATTTCTGTGTTTCATCGTCAATAAGAAGGTCTAAGTGATACAGTAAACCTGAAGTGAAGCATCGAAATCTAAAACTGGACTCACAGGAGAGGTTCAAATCATAGAAAGTGAGAGTGTCAGTCCTCTTTTACTTAAGTCGGCATTGTGAGTTTCGAATTTTATTCCGATGCAATTTCTGTGTTTCATCGTCAATAAGAAGGACCAAGGGATATAGTAGACCTGAAGTGAAGCATCGGAATCTAAAACTTGTCTCACAGGAGAGGTTCAAATCATAGAAAGTGAAAGTGTCAGTCCTCTTGTACTTAAGTTGGCATTGTGCCATTTGTATTAATTTCAGGTGCAATGTCAGTGTTTCATCGTTAATAGGAAGGTCCAAGGGATACAGTAAACCTGAAGTAAAGCATCGGAATCTAAAACTGGACTCACAGGAAATGTTCAAATCATAGAAAGTGAGGGTGTCAGTCCTCTTGTACTTAAGTCGCCATTGTGGCATTTGTATTAAATTCGGATGCAATTTCTGTGATTCATCGTCAATAACAAGGTCCAAGGGATCCAGTAAACCTGAAGTGAAGCATCGGAATCTAAAACTGGACTCACAGGAGAAGTTCAAATCATATAAAGTTAGAGTATCACTCCTCTTTTACTTGAGTCTGTATTGTGCCTTTTGTATTAAATTCGGGTGCAATATCTGTGTTTCATCGTCAATAAGAATGTCCAAGGGATACAGTAACCTGAAGTTAGCATCGGAATCTAGAACTGGACTCACAGGAGAGGTTCAAATCATAGATAGTTAGAATGTCAGTCCTCCTGTACTTTAGTCGGCATTGTGCCTTTTGTATTAAATTCGGATGCAATTTCTGTGGTTCATCGTCAATAAGAAGGTGCAAGGTATACAGTAAACCTGAAGTGAAGCATCGGAATCTAAAACTGGATTCACAGGAGAGGTTCAAATCATAGAAAGTGAGAGCGTCAGTCCTCTTGTAATTAAGTCGGCATTGTGGCATTTGTATTAAATTCGGGTGCAATTTCTGTGTTTCATCGTCAATAAGAAGATCCAAGGGATACAGTAAACCTGAAGTGAAGCATCGGAATCTAAAACTGGACTCACAGGAGATGTTCAAATCACAGAAAGTGAGAGTGTCGGTCCTCTTGTACTTTAGTCGGCATTGTGCCTTTTGTATTAAATTCGGATGCAATTTCTGTGGTTCATCGTCAATAAGAAGGTGCAAGGTATACAGTAAACCTGAAGTGAAGCATCGGAATCTAAAACTGGACTCACAGGAGTGGTTCAAATCATAGAAAGTGAGAGTGTCAGTCCTATAGTTCTTAAGCCGGCATTGAGCCCTTTGAATTTATTTCCGATGCAATTTCTGTGTTTCATCGTCAATAAGAAGGTCCAAGGGATATAGTAAACCTGAAGTGAAGCATCGGAATCTAAAACTGGACTCACAGGAGAGTTTCAAATCATAGTAAGTTAGAGTGTCACTCCTTTTGTACTTAAGTCGGTATTGTGCCATTTGTATTACATTCAGATGCAATTTCTGTGTTTCATCGTTAATAAGAACGTCCAAGGGATACAGTAAACCTGAAGTGAAGCATCGGAATCTAAAACTGGACTCACAGGAGAGGTTCAAATCATAGAGAGTGAGAGTGCCGGTCCTCTTGTACTTCAGTCGACATTGTGCCATTTGAATAAATTTCGGATGCAATTTCTGTGTTTCATCGTCAATAAGAAGGTCCAAGGGATACAGTAAACCTGAAGTGAAGCATCGGAATCTAAAACTGGACTCACAGGAGAGGTTCAAATCATAGAAAGTTAGAGTGTTTGTCCTCTTTTACTTAAGTTGGCATTGTGCCTTTTGTATTAAATTCCGAAGTAAACTCTATGTTCATCGTCAATAAGAAGGTGCAAGGTATACAGTAAACGTGGAGTGAAGCATCGGAATTTAAAACCGGACTATCAGGAGAGGTTCAAATCATAGAAAGAGAGAGTGTCCGTCCTCTTGTACTTATATCGGCATTGTGCCATTTGTATTAATCTCGGAAACAATTCCTGTGTTTCATTGTCAATAAGAAGGTCCAAGGGATAAGTAAACCTGAAGTGAAACCTCGGAATCTAAAACTTGACTCACAGGAGAGGTTCAAATCATAGAAAGTTAGAGTGTCGCTCCTCTTGTACTTAGGTCGGTATTGTGCTTTCGTATTAAATTCAGACGCAATTTATGTGATTTTTCGTCAATAAGAAGGTCCAAGGGATACAGTAAACCTCAAGTGAAGCATCGGAATCTAAAACCGGACTCACAGGAGAAGTTCAAATCATAGAATGTTACAGTGTCAGTCCTCTTGTACTTAAGTCGGCATTGTACCTTTTGTATTACATTCGGATGCAAACTCTGTGTTTCATCGTCATGAAGAAGGTCAAAGGTATACAGTAAACCTGAAGTGAAGCATCGGAATCTAAAACTGGTCTCACAGGAGAGGTTCAAATCATAGAAAGTTAGAGTGTCAGTCGTCTTGTACTTAAGTCGGCATTGTGCCTTTTGTATTAAATTCGGATGAACACCCTGTGTTTCATCGTCAATAAGAAGGTCCAAGGGATACAGTAAACCTGAAGTGAAGCATCGGAATCTAAAACGGGACTCACAGGAGAGGTTCAAATCATTGAAAGTGCGAGTGTCAGTCCTCTTTTACTTAAGTTGGCATTTTGAGTTTCGAATTTAATTCCGATGCAATTTCTGTGTTTCATCGTCAATAAGAAGGTCCAAGGGATACAGTAAACCTGAAGTGAAGAATCGGAATCTAAAACTGGACTCCCAGGAAGGGTTCAAATCATAGAAAGTGAGAGTGCCAGTCCTCTTGTACTTAAGTCGGCATTCTGCCTTTTGAATTTAATTCCGATGCAATTTCTGTGTTTCATCGTCACTAACAAGGTGCTAGTTATATAGTAAACCTGATGTGAAGCATCGGAATCTAAAACTGGACTCACAGGAGAGGTTCAAATAATAGAAAGTTATAGTGTCAGTCCTCTTGTACTTAAGTCGGCATTGTGCCATTTGTATTAAATTCGGGTGCAATTTCTGTGTTTCATCGTCAATAAGAAGGTCCAAGGGATACAGTAAACCTGTAGTGAAGCATCGGATTCTTAAACTGGACGCACAGGAGAGGTTCAAATCATAGAAAGTTAGTGTGTCAGTCCTCTTGTACTTCAGTCGGCATTGTGCCTTTTGAATTTAATTCCGATGCAATTTCTGTGTTTCATCGTCAATAAGAAGGTGCAGGGTATACAGTAAACCTGAAGTGAAGCATCGGAATCTAAAACTGGACACACAGGAGAGGTTCAAATCATAGAAAGTTAGAGTGTCAGTCCTCTTGTACTTAAGTCGGCATTGTACCTTTTGTATTAAATTCGGATGCAAACTCTGTGTTTCATCGTCAATAAGAAGGTCCAAGGGCTACAGTAAACCTGAAGTGAAGCTTCGGAATCTAAAACTGGACTCACAGGAAATGTTCAAATCATAGAAAGTGAGGGTGTCAGTCCTCTTGTACTTAAGTCGCCATTGTGGCATTTGTATTAAATTCGGATGCAATTTCTGTGATTCATCGTCAATAACAAGGTCCAAGGGATCCAGTAAACCTGAAGTGAAGCATCGGAATCTAAAACTTGTCTCACAGGAGAGGTTCAAATCATAGAAAGTGAAAGTGTCAGTCCTCTTATACTTAAGTTGGCATTGTGCCATTTGTATTAATTTCAGGTGCAATGTCAGTGTTTCATCGTCAATAGGAAGGTCCAAGGGATACAGTAAACCTGAAGTAAAGCATCGGAATCTAAAACTGGACTCACAGGAAATGTTCAAATCATAGAAAGTGAGGGTGTCAGTCCTCTTGTACTTAAGTCGCCATTGTGGCATTTGTATTAAATTCGGATGCAATTTCTGTGATTCATCGTCAATAACAAGGTCCAAGGGATACAGTAAACCTGAAGTGAGGCATCGGAATCTAAAACTGGACTCACAGGAGAAGTTCAAATCATATAAAGTTAGAGTATCACTCCTCTTCTACTTGAGTCTGTATTGTGCCTTTTGTATTAAATTCGGGTGCAATATCTGTGTTTCATCTTCAATAAGAAGGTCCAAGGGATACAGTAACCTGAAGTTAGCATCGGAATTCAGAACTGGACTCACAGGAGAGGTTCAAATCATAGATAGTTAGAATGTCAGTCCTCCTGTACTTTAGTCGGCATTGTGCCTTTTGTATTAAATTCGGATGCAATTTCTGTGGTTCATCGTCAATAAGAAAGTGCAAGGTATACAGTAAACCTGAAGTGAAGCATCGGAATCTAAAACTGGATTCACAGGAGAGGTTCAAATCATAGAAAGTGAGAGTGTCAGTCCTGTAGTTCTTAAGCCGGCATTGAGACCTTTGAATTTATTTCCGATGCAATTTCTGTGTTTCATCGTCAATAAGAAGGAGCAAGGTATACAGTAAACCTGAAGTGAAGCATCGGAATCTAAAACTGGACTCACAGGAGAGGTTCAAATCATAGAAAGTGAGAGTGTCAGTCCTCTTGTACTTAAGTCGGCATTGTGGCATTTGTATTAAATTCGGATGCAATTTCTGTGATTCATCGTCAATAACAAGGTCCAAGGGATACAGTAAACCTGAAGTGAGGCATCGGAATCTAAAACTGGACTCACAGGAGAAGTTCAAATCATATAAAGTTAGAGTATCACTCCTCTTCTACTTGAGTCTGTATTGTGCCTTTTGTATTAAATTCGGGTGCAATATCTGTGTTTCATCTTCAATAAGAAGGTCCAAGGGATACAGTAACCTGAAGTTAGCATCGGAATTCAGAACTGGACTCACAGGAGAGGTTCAAATCATAGATTGTTAGAATGTCAGTCCTCCTGTACTTAAGTCGGCATTGTGCCATTTGTATTACAGTCGGATGCAATTTCTGTGTTTCATCGTCAATAAGAAGGTCCAAGGGATATAGTAAACCTGAAGTGAAGCATCGGAATCTAAAACTGGACTCACAGGAGAGGTTCAAATCATAGTAAGTTAGAGTGTCACTCCTCTTGTACTTAAGTCGGTATTGTGCCATTTGTATTACATTCAGATGCAATTTCTGTGTTTCATCGTCAATAAGAAAGTCCAAGGGATACAGTAAACCTGAAGTGAAGCATCGGAATCTAAAACTGGACTCACAGGAGAGGTTCAAATCATAGAGAGTGAGAGTGCCGGTCCTCTTGTACTTCAGTCGACATTGTGCCATTTGAATTAAATTCGGATGCAATTTCTGTGTTTCATCGTCAATAAGAAGGTCCAAGGGATACAGTAAACCTGAAGTGTAGCATCGGAATCTAAAACTGGACTCACAGGAGAGGTTCAAATCATAGAAAGTTAGAGTGTTTGTCCTCTTTTACTTAAGTTGGCATTGTGCCTTTTGTATTAAATTCCGAAGCAAACTCTATGTTCATCGTCAATAAGAATGTGCAAGGTATACAGTAAACGTGGAGTGAAGCATCGGAATTTAAAACCGGACTATCAGGAGAGGTTCAAATCATAGAAAGAGAGAGTGTCGCTCCTCTTGTACTTAAGTCGGTATTGTGCTTTCGTATTAAATTCAGACGCAATTTATGTGATTTTTCGTCAATAAGAAGGTCCAAGGGATACAGTAAACCTCAAGTGAAGCATCGGAATCTAAAACCGGACTCACAGGAGAAGTTCAAATCATAGAATGTTACAGTGTCAGTCCTCTTGTACTTAAGTCCTCATTGTACCTTTTGTATTACATTCGGATGCAAACTCTGTGTTTCATCGTCATGAAGAAGGTCAAAGGTATACAGTAAACCTGAAGTGAAGCATCGGAATCTAAAACTGGTCTCACAGGAGAGGTTCAAATCATAGAAAGTTAGAGGTTCAGTCCTCTTGTACTTAAGTCGTCATTGTGCCTTTTGTATTAAATTCGGATGAAAACTCTGTGTTTCATCGTCAATAAGAAGATCCAAGGGAATCAGTAAACCCAAAGTGAAGCATCGGAATCTAAAACTGGACTCACAGGAGAGGTTCAAATCATAGAAAGTTATAGTGTCAGTCCTCTTGTACTTAAGTTGGCATTGTGATTTTTGAATTTAATTCCGATGCAATTTCTGTGTTTCATTGTCAATAAGTAGGTCTAAGTAATACAGTAAACCTGAAGTTAAGCATCGGAATCTAAAACTGGGCTCACAGGAGAGGTTCAAATCACAGAAAGTGGGAGTGTCAGTCCTCTTTTACTTAAGTCAGCATTGTGAGTTTCGAATTTAATTCCGATGCAATTTCTGTGTTTCATCGTCAATAAGAAGGTCCAAGGGATACAGTAAACCTGAAGTGAAGCATCGGAATCTAAAACTGGTCTCCCAGGAGAGGTTCAAATCATATAAAGTGAGAGTGTCAGTCCTCTTCTACTTAAGTCGGCATTCTGCCTTTTGAATTTAATTCCGATGCAATTTCTGTGTTTCATCGTCACTAAAAAGGTGCAAGTTATACTGTAAACCTGATGAGAAGCATCGGAATCTAAAACTGGACTCACAGGAGAGGTTCAAATAATAGAAAGTTATAGTGTCAGTCCTCTTGTACTTAAGTCGGCATTGTGCCATTTGTATTAAATTCGGGTGCAATTTCTGTGTTTCATCGTCAATAAGAAGGTCCAAGGGATACAGTAAACCTGTAGTGAAGAATCGGATTCTTAAACTGGACACACAGGAGAGGTTCAAATCATAGAAAGTTAGTGTGTCAGACCTCTTGTACTTCAGTCGGCATTGTGCCTTTTGTATTAAATTCGGGTGCAATATCTGTGTTTCATCGTCAATAAGAATGTCCAAGGGATACAGTAAACCTGAAGTGAAGCTTCGGAATCTAAAAGTGGACTCACTGGAGAGGTTCAATTCATAGAAACTTATAGTGTCAGTCCTCTTGTACTTAAGTCGCCATTGTGATTTTTGAATTTAATTCCGATGCAATTTCTGTGTTTCATCGTCAATAAGAAGGTCTAAGTGATACAGTAAACCTGAAGTGAAGCATCGAAATCTAAAACTGGACTCACAGGAGAGGTTCAAATCATAGAAAGTGAGAGTGTCAGTCCTCTTTTACTTAAGTCGGCATTGTGAGTTTCGAATTTTATTCCGATGCAATTTCTGTGTTTCATCGTCAATAAGAAGGACCAAGGGATATAGTAGACCTGAAGTGAAGCATCGGAATCTAAAACTTGTCTCACAGGAGAGGTTCAAATCATAGAAAGTGAAAGTGTCAGTCCTCTTGTACTTAAGTTGGCATTGTGCCATTTGTATTAATTTCAGGTGCAATGTCAGTGTTTCATCGTTAATAGGAAGGTCCAAGGGATACAGTAAACCTGAAGTAAAGCATCGGAATCTAAAACTGGACTCACAGGAAATGTTCAAATCATAGAAAGTGAGGGTGTCAGTCCTCTTGTACTTAAGTCGCCATTGTGGCATTTGTATTAAATTCGGATGCAATTTCTGTGATTCATCGTCAATAACAAGGTCCAAGGGATCCAGTAAACCTGAAGTGAAGCATCGGAATCTAAAACTGGACTCACAGGAGAAGTTCAAATCATATAAAGTTAGAGTATCACTCCTCTTTTACTTGAGTCTGTATTGTGCCTTTTGTATTAAATTCGGGTGCAATATCTGTGTTTCATCGTCAATAAGAATGTCCAAGGGATACAGTAACCTGAAGTTAGCATCGGAATCTAGAACTGGACTCACAGGAGAGGTTCAAATCATAGATAGTTAGAATGTCAGTCCTCCTGTACTTTAGTCGGCATTGTGCCTTTTGTATTAAATTCGGATGCAATTTCTGTGGTTCATCGTCAATAAGAAGGTGCAAGGTATACAGTAAACCTGAAGTGAAGCATCGGAATCTAAAACTGGATTCACAGGAGAGGTTCAAATCATAGAAAGTGAGAGCGTCAGTCCTCTTGTAATTAAGTCGGCATTGTGGCATTTGTATTAAATTCGGGTGCAATTTCTGTGTTTCATCGTCAATAAGAAGATCCAAGGGATACAGTAAACCTGAAGTGAAGCATCGGAATCTAAAACTGGACTCACAGGAGATGTTCAAATCATAGAAAGTGAGAGTGTCGGTCCTCTTGTACTTAAGTCGGCATTGTACCTTTTGTATTAAATTCGGATGCAAACTCTGTGTTTCATCGTCAGTAAGATGGTCCAAGGGATACAGCAAACCTGAAGTGAAGCATCCGAATCTAATACTGGACTCACAGGAGTGGTTCAAATCATAGAAAGTGAGAGTGTCAGTCCTATAGTTCTTAAGCCGGCATTGAGCCCTTTGAATTTATTTCCGATGCAATTTCTGTGTTTCATCGTCAATAAGAAGGTCCAAGGGATATAGTAAACCTGAAGTGAAGCATCGGAATCTAAAACTGGACTCACAGGAGAGGTTCAAATCATAGTAAGTTAGAGTGTCACTCCTTTTGTACTTAAGTCGGTATTGTGCCATTTGTATTACATTCAGATGCAATTTCTGTGTTTCATCGTCAATAAGAACGTCCAAGGGATACAGTAAACCTGAAGTGAAGCATCGGAATCTAAAACTGGACTCACAGGAGAGGTTCAAATCATAGAGAGTGAGAGTGCCGGTCCTCTTGTACTTCAGTCGACATTGTGCCATTTGAATAAATTTCGGATGCAATTTCTGTGTTTCATCGTCAATAAGAAGGTCCAAGGGATACAGTAAACCTGAAGTGAAGCATCGGAATCTAAAACTGGACTCACAGGAGAGGTTCAAATCATAGAAAGTTAGAGTGTTTGTCCTCTTTTACTTAAGTTGGCATTGTGCCTTTTGTATTAAATTCCGAAGTAAACTCTATGTTCATCGTCAATAAGAAGGTGCAAGGTATACAGTAAACGTGGAGTGAAGCATCGGAATTTAAAACCGGACTATCAGGAGAGGTTCAAATCATAGAAAGAGAGAGTGTCCGTCCTCTTGTACTTATATCGGCATTGTGCCATTTGTATTAATCTCGGAAACAATTCCTGTGTTTCATTGTCAATAAGAAGGTCCAAGGGATAAGTAAACCTGAAGTGAAACCTCGGAATCTAAAACTTGACTCACAGGAGAGGTTCAAATCATAGAAAGTTAGAGTGTCGCTCCTCTTGTACTTAGGTCGGTATTGTGCTTTCGTATTAAATTCAGACGCAATTTATGTGATTTTTCGTCAATAAGAAGGTCCAAGGGATACAGTAAACCTCAAGTGAAGCATCGGAATCTAAAACCGGACTCACAGGAGAAGTTCAAATCATAGAATGTTACAGTGTCAGTCCTCTTGTACTTAAGTCGGCATTGTACCTTTTGTATTACATTCGGATGCAAACTCTGTGTTTCATCGTCATGAAGAAGGTCAAAGGTATACAGTAAACCTGAAGTGAAGCATCGGAATCTAAAACTGGTCTCACAGGAGAGGTTCAAATCATAGAAAGTTAGAGTGTCAGTCGTCTTGTACTTAAGTCGGCATTGTGCCTTTTGTATTAAATTCGGATGAACACCCTGTGTTTCATCGTCAATAAGAAGGTCCAAGGGATACAGTAAACCTGAAGTGAAGCATCGGAATCTAAAACGGGACTCACAGGAGAGGTTCAAATCATTGAAAGTGCGAGTGTCAGTCCTCTTTTAATTAAGTTGGCATTTTGAGTTTCGAATTTAATTCCGATGCAATTTCTGTGTTTCATCGTCAATAAGAAGGTCCAAGGGATACAGTAAACCTGAAGTGAAGAATCGGAAACTAAAACTGGACTCCCAGGAAGGGTTCAAATCATAGAAAGTGAGAGTGCCAGTCCTCTTGTACTTAAGTCGGCATTCTGCCTTTTGAATTTAATTCCGATGCAATTTCTGTGTTTCATCGTCACTAACAAGGTGCAAGTTATATAGTAAACCTGATGTGAAGCATCGGAATCTAAAACTGGACTCACAGGAGAGGTTCAAATAATAGAAAGTTATAGTGTCAGTCCTCTTGTACTTAAGTCGGCATTGTGCCATTTGTATTAAATTCGGGTGCAATTTCTGTGTTTCATCGTCAATAAGAAGGTCCAAGGGATACAGTAAACCTGTAGTGAAGCATCGGATTCTTAAACTGGACGCACAGGAGAGGTTCAAATCATAGAAAGTTAGTGTGTCAGTCCTCTTGTACTTCAGTCGGCATTGTGCCTTTTGAATTTAATTCCGATGCAATTTCTGTGTTTCATCGTCAATAAGAAGGTGCAGGGTATACAGTAAACCTGAAGTGAAGCATCGGAATCTAAAACTGGACACACAGGAGAGGTTCAAATCATAGAAAGTTAGAGTGTCAGTCCTCTTGTACTTAAGTCGGCATTGTACCTTTTGTATTAAATTCGGATGCAAACTCTGTGTTTCATCGTCAATAAGAAGGTCCAAGGGCTACAGTAAACCTGAAGTGAAGCTTCGGAATCTAAAACTGGACTCACAGGAAATGTTCAAATCATAGAAAGTGAGGGTGTCAGTCCTCTTGTACTTAAGTCGCCATTGTGGCATTTGTATTAAATTCGGATGCAATTTCTGTGATTCATCGTCAATAACAAGGTCCAAGGGATCCAGTAAACCTGAAGTGAAGCATCGGAATCTAAAACTTGTCTCACAGGAGAGGTTCAAATCATAGAAAGTGAAAGTGTCAGTCCTCTTATACTTAAGTTGGCATTGTGCCATTTGTATTAATTTCAGGTGCAATGTCAGTGTTTCATCGTCAATAGGAAGGTCCAAGGGATACAGTAAACCTGAAGTAAAGCATCGGAATCTAAAACTGGACTCACAGGAAATGTTCAAATCATAGAAAGTGAGGGTGTCAGTCCTCTTGTACTTAAGTCGCCATTGTGGCATTTGTATTAAATTCGGATGCAATTTCTGTGATTCATCGTCAATAACAAGGTCCAAGGGATACAGTAAACCTGAAGTGAGGCATCGGAATCTAAAACTGGACTCACAGGAGAAGTTCAAATCATATAAAGTTAGAGTATCACTCCTCTTCTACTTGAGTCTGTATTGTGCCTTTTGTATTAAATTCGGGTGCAATATCTGTGTTTCATCTTCAATAAGAAGGTCCAAGGGATACAGTAACCTGAAGTTAGCATCGGAATTCAGAACTGGACTCACAGGAGAGGTTCAAATCATAGATAGTTAGAATGTCAGTCCTCCTGTACTTTAGTCGGCATTGTGCCTTTTGTATTAAATTCGGATGCAATTTCTGTGGTTCATCGTCAATAAGAAAGTGCAAGGTATACAGTAAACCTGAAGTGAAGCATCGGAATCTAAAACTGGATTCACAGGAGAGGTTCAAATCATAGAAAGTGAGAGTGTCAGTCCTGTAGTTCTTAAGCCGGCATTGAGACCTTTGAATTTATTTCCGATGCAATTTCTGTGTTTCATCGTCAATAAGAAGGAGCAAGGTATACAGTAAACCTGAAGTGAAGCATCGGAATCTAAAACTGGACTCACAGGAGAGGTTCAAATCATAGAAAGTGAGAGTGTCAGTCCTCTTGTACTTAAGTCGGCATTGTGGCATTTGTATTAAATTCGGATGCAATTTCTGTGATTCATCGTCAATAACAAGGTCCAAGGGATACAGTAAACCTGAAGTGAGGCATCGGAATCTAAAACTGGACTCACAGGAGAAGTTCAAATCATATAAAGTTAGAGTATCACTCCTCTTCTACTTGAGTCTGTATTGTGCCTTTTGTATTAAATTCGGGTGCAATATCTGTGTTTCATCTTCAATAAGAAGGTCCAAGGGATACAGTAACCTGAAGTTAGCATCGGAATTCAGAACTGGACTCACAGGAGAGGTTCAAATCATAGATAGTTAGAATGTCAGTCCTCCTGTACTTAAGTCGGCATTGTGCCATTTGTATGACAGTCGGATGCAATTTCTGTGTTTCATCGTCAATAAGAAGGTCCAAGGGATATAGTAAACCTGAAGTGAAGCATCGGAATCTAAAACTGGACTCACAGGAGAGGTTCAAATCATAGTAAGTTAGAGTGTCACTCCTCTTGTACTTAAGTCGGTATTGTGCCATTTGTATTACATTCAGATGCAATTTCTGTGTTTCATCGTCAATAAGAAAGTCCAAGGGATGCAGTAAACCTGAAGTGAAGCATCGGAATCTAAAACTGGACTCACAGGAGAGGTTCAAATCATAGAGAGTGAGAGTGCCGGTCCTCTTGTACTTCAGTCGACATTGTGCCATTTGAATTAAATTCGGATGCAATTTCTGTGTTTCATCGTCAATAAGAAGGTCCAAGGGATACAGTAAACCTGAAGTGTAGCATCGGAATCTAAAACTGGACTCACAGGAGAGGTTCAAATCATAGAAAGTTAGAGTGTTTGTCCTCTTTTACTTAAGTTGGCATTGTGCCTTTTGTATTAAATTCCGAAGCAAACTCTATGTTCATCGTCAATAAGAATGTGCAAGGTATACAGTAAACGTGGAGTGAAGCATCGGAATTTAAAACCGGACTATCAGGAGAGGTTCAAATCATAGAAAGAGAGAGTGTCGCTCCTCTTGTACTTAAGTCGGTATTGTGCTTTCGTATTAAATTCAGACGCAATTTATGTGATTTTTCGTCAATAAGAAGGTCCAAGGGATACAGTAAACCTCAAGTGAAGCATCGGAATCTAAAACCGGACTCACAGGAGAAGTTCAAATCATAGAATGTTACAGTGTCAGTCCTCTTGTACTTAAGTCCTCATTGTACCTTTTGTATTACATTCGGATGCAAACTCTGTGTTTCATCGTCATGAAGAAGGTCAAAGGTATACAGTAAACCTGAAGTGAAGCATCGGAATCTAAAACTGGTCTCACAGGAGAGGTTCAAATCATAGAAAGTTAGAGGTTCAGTCCTCTTGTACTTAAGTCGTCATTGTGCCTTTTGTATTAAATTCGGATGAACACCCTGTGTTTCATCGTCAATAAGAAGGTCCAAGGGATACAGTAAACCTGAAGTGAAGCATCGGAATCTAAAACGGGACTCACAAGAGAGGTTCAAATCATTGAAAGTGCGAGTGTCAGTCCTCTTTTACTTAAGTCGGCATTTTGAGTTTCGAATTTAATTCCGATGCAATTTCTGTGTTTCATCGTCAATAAGAAGGTCCAAGGGATACAGTAAACCTGAAGTGAAGAATCGGAATCTAAAACTGGACTCCCAGGAGAGGTTCAAATCATAGAAAGTGAGAGTGTCAGTCCTCTTGTACTTAAGTCGGTATTGTGCCTTTCGTATTACATTCGGATGCGATTTCTGTCTTTCATCGTCAATAAGCAGGTCCAAGGGATACAGTAAACCTTAAGTGAAGCATCGGAATCTAAAACTGAACTCGCAATAGAGGTTCAAATCATAGAATGTTAGAGTGTCAGTCCTCTTGTACTTAAGTCGGCATTGTATCTTTTGTATTAAATTCGGATGCAAACTCTGTGTTTCATCGTCAATATAAAGGTCCAAGGGATACAGTAAACCTGAAGTGAAGCATCAGAATCTAAAACTGGACTCACAGGAGAGGTTGAAATCATAGATAGTGAGAGTGTCAGTCCTCTCGTACTTAAGTCGGCATTGTGCTATTTGTATTAAATTCGGATAAAATTTCTGTGTTTCATCGTCAAGAAGAAGGTCAAAGGTATACAGTAAACCTGAAGTGAAGCATCGGAATCTAAAACTGGACTCACAGGAGAGGTCCAAATCATAGAAAGTTAGGGTGTCACTCCTCTTGTACTTAAGTCGGTATTGTGTCATTTGTATTACATTCGGATGCAATTTCTGTGTTTCATCGTCAATAAGAAAATGCAAGGGATACAGTAAACCTGAAGTGAAGCATCGGAATCTAAAACTGGACTCACAGGAGAGGTTCAAATCATAGAAAGTTAGAATGTCAGTCCTCTTGTACTTAAGTCGGCATTGTGCCTTTTGTATTAAATTCGGATGCAATATCTGTGTTTCATCGTCAATAAGAAGGTGCAAGGTATACAGTAAACCTAAAGTGAAGCATCGGAATCTAAAACTGGACTCACAGGAGAGGTTCAAAACATAGAAGGTGGGAGTGACAGCCCTCTTGTACTTAAGTCGGCATTGTGCCTTTTGAATTTTATTCCGATGCAATTTCTGTGTTTCATCGTCATTAAGAAGTTGCAAGGTATAGACTAAACCTGAAGTGAAGCTTCGGAAACTGAAACTGGACTCACAGGAGAGGTTCAAATCATTGAAAGTGAGAGTGTCAGTCCTCTTGTACTTAAGTCGCCATTGTGCCTTTTGGATTAAATTCGGATCCAAATTTATGTGGTTCATCGTCAAGAAGAAGGTCCAAGGGATACAGTAAACCTGAAGTGAAGCATCGGAATCTAAAACTGGACTCACAGGAGAGGTTCAAATCATAGAAGGTGAGAGTGTCAGTCCTCTTGTTCTTAAGTCGGCATTGTGCCATTTGTATTAAATTCGGGTGCAATTTCTGTGTTTCATCATCAATGAGAAGGTCCAAGGGATACAGTAAACCTGAAGTGAAGCATCGGAATCTAAAACTGGACTCACAGGAAAGGTTCAAATCATGGAAAGTGACAGTTTCAGTCCTCTTGTAGTTAAGTCGGCATTGTGGCAATTGTATTAAATTCGGATTCAATTTCTGTGTTTCATCGTCAATAAGAAGGTCCAAGGGATATAGTAAACCTAAAGTGAAGCATCGGAATCTAAAATTGGACTCACAGGAGAGGTTCAAATCATAGAAAGTTAGAGTGTCACTCCTCTTGTACTTAAGTCGGTATTGTGCCATTTGTATTACATTCAGATGCAATTTCTGTGTTTCATCGTCAATAAGAAAGTCCAAGGGATACAGTAAACCTGAAGTGAAACATCGGAATCTAAAACTGGACTCACAGGAGAAGTTCAAATCATAGAGAGTGAGAGTGTCGGTCCTCTTGTACTTAAGTCGACATTGTGCCATTTGTATAAAATTCGGATGCAATTTCTGTGTTTCATCGTCAATAAGAAAGTCCAAGGGATACAGTAAACCTGAAGTGAAGCATCGGAATCTAGAACTGGACTCACAGGAGAGGTTCAAATCATAGAAAGTTAGAGTGTTTGTCCTCTTTTACTTAAGTCGGCATTGTGCCTTTTGTATTAAATTTCGATGCAATTTCTATGTTCATCGTCAATATGAAGGTGCAAGGTATACAGTAAACCTGGAGTGAAGCATCGGAATTTAAAACCGGTCTCACAGGAGAGGTTCAAATCATAGAAAGAAAGAGTGTCAGTCCTCTTGTACTTAAGTCGGCATTGTGCCATTTGTATTAAATTCGGATGCAATTCCTGTGTATCATAGTAATTAATAAGGCCCAAGGGATACAGTAAACCTGAAGTGAAACATCGGAATCTAAAACTGGACTCACAGGAGAGGTTCAAATCATAGAAAGTTAGAGTGTCACTCCTCTTGTACTTAAGACAGTATTGTGCCTTTTGTATTAAATTCGGATGCAATTTCTGTGTTTTATCGTCAATAACAAGGTCCAAGGGATACAGTAAACCTGGAGTGAAGCATCGGAATCTAAAACCGGACTCACAGGAGCGGTTCAAATCGTAGAAAGTTAGAGTGTCAGTCGTCTTGTACTTATGTCGGCATTGTACCTTTTCTATTAAATTCGGATGCAAACTCTGTGTTTCATCGTCAATAAAAAGGTCCAAGGGAAACAGTGAACCTGAAGTGAAGCATCGGAATTTATAACTGGTCTCACAGGAGAGGTTCAAATCATAGAAAGTGAGTGTGTCAGTCCTCTTGTTCTTAAGTCGGCATTGTGCCATTTGTATTAAATTCGGGTGCAATTTCTGTGTTTCATCATCAATGAGAAGGTCCAAGGGATACAGTAAACCTGAAGTGAAGCATCGGAATCTAAAACTGGACTCACAGGAAAGGTTCAAATCATGGAAAGTGACAGTTTCAGTCCTCTTGTAGTTAAGTCGGCATTGTGGCAATTGTATTAAATTCTGATTCAATTTCTGTGTTTCATCGTCAATAAGAAGGTCCAAGGGATATAGTAAACCTAAAGTGAAGCATCGGAATCTAAAATTGGACTCACAGGAGAGGTTGAAATCATAGATAGTGAGAGTGTCAGTCCTCTTGTACTTAAGTCGGCATTGTGCTATTTGTATTAAATTCGGATAAAATTTCTGTGTTTCATCGTCAAGAAGAAGGTCAAAGGTATACAGTAAACCTGAAGTGAAGCATCGGAATCTAAAACTGGACTCACAGGAGAGGTCCAAATCATAGAAAGTTAGGGTGTCACTCCTCTTGTACTTAAGTCGGTATTGTGTCATTTGTATTACATTCGGATGCAATTTCTGTGTTTCATCGTCAATAAGAAAATGCAAGGGATACAGTAAACCTGAAGTGAAGCATCGGAATCTAAAACTGGACTCACAGGAGAGGTTCAAATCATAGAAAGTTAGAATGTCAGTCCTCTTGTACTTAAGTCGGCATTGTGCCTTTTGTATTAAATTCGGATGCAATATCTGTGTTTCATCGTCAATAAGAAGGTGCAAGGTATACAGTAAACCTAAAGTGAAGCATCGGAATCTAAAACTGGACTCACAGGAGAGGTTCAAAACATAGAAGGTGGGAGTGACAGCCCTCTTGTACTTAAGTCGGCATTGTGCCTTTTGAATTTTATTCCGATGCAATTTCTGTGTTTCATCGTCATTAAGAAGTTGCAAGGTATAGACTAAACCTGAAGTGAAGCTTCGGAAACTGAAACTGGACTCACAGGAGAGGTTCAAATCATTGAAAGTGAGAGTGTCAGTCCTCTTGTACTTAAGTCGCCATTGTGCCTTTTGGATTAAATTCGGATCCAAATTTATGTGGTTCATCGTCAAGAAGAAGGTCCAAGGGATACAGTAAACCTGAAGTGAAGCATCGGAATCTAAAACTGGACTCACAGGAGAGGTTCAAATCATAGAAGGTGAGAGTGTCAGTCCTCTTGTTCTTAAGTCGGCATTGTGCCATTTGTATTAAATTCGGGTGCAATTTCTGTGTTTCATCATCAATGAGAAGGTCCAAGGGATACAGTAAACCTGAAGTGAAGCATCGGAATCTAAAACTGGACTCACAGGAAAGGTTCAAATCATGGAAAGTGACAGTTTCAGTCCTCTTGTAGTTAAGTCGGCATTGTGGCAATTGTATTAAATTCGGATTCAATTTCTGTGTTTCATCGTCAATAAGAAGGTCCAAGGGATATAGTAAACCTAAAGTGAAGCATCGGAATCTAAAATTGGACTCACAGGAGAGGTTCAAATCATAGAAAGTTAGAGTGTCACTCCTCTTGTACTTAAGTCGGTATTGTGCCATTTGTATTACATTCAGATGCAATTTCTGTGTTTCATCGCCAATAAGAAAGTCCAAGGGATACAGTAAACCTGAAGTGAAACATCGGAATCTAAAACTGGACTCACAGGAGAAGTTCAAATCATAGAGAGTGAGAGTGTCGGTCCTCTTGTACTTAAGTCGACATTGTGCCATTTGTATAAAATTCGGATGCAATTTCTGTGTTTCATCGTCAATAAGAAAGTCCAAGGGATACAGTAAACCTGAAGTGAAGCATCGGAATCTAGAACTGGACTCACAGGAGAGGTTCAAATCATAGAAAGTTAGAGTGTTTGTCCTCTTTTACTTAAGTCGGCATTGTGCCTTTTGTATTAAATTTCGATGCAATTTCTATGTTCATCGTCAATATGAAGGTGCAAGGTATACAGTAAACCTGGAGTGAAGCATCGGAATTTAAAACCGGTCTCACAGGAGAGGTTCAAATCATAGAAAGAAAGAGTGTCAGTCCTCTTGTACTTAAGTCGGCATTGTGCCATTTGTATTAAATTCGGATGCAATTCCTGTGTTTCATAGTAATTAATAAGGTCCAAGGGATACAGTAAACCTGAAGTGAAACATCGGAATCTAAAACTGGACTCACAGGAGAGGTTCAAATCATAGAAAGTTAGAGTGTCACTCCTCTTGTACTTAAGACAGTATTGTGCCTTTTGTATTAAATTCGGATGCAATTTCTGTGTTTTATCGTCAATAACAAGGTCCAAGGGATACAGTAAACCTGAAGTGAAGCATCGGAATCTAAAACCGGACTCACAGGAGCGGTTCAAATCGTAGAAAGTTAGAGTGTCAGTCGTCTTGTACTTATGTCGGCATTGTACCTTTTCTATTAAATTCGGATGCAAACTCTGTGTTTCATCGTCAATAAAAAGGTCCAAGGGAAACAGTGAACCTGAAGTGAAGCATCGGAATTTATAACTGGTCTCACAGGAGAGGTTCAAATCATAGAAAGTGAGTGTGTCAGTCCTCTTGTATTTAAGTCGGCATTGTGCCTTTTGAATTTAATTCCGATGCAATTTCTGTGTAATTGATCGTCAATAAGAAGGTGCAAGGTATACAGTAAACCTGGAGTGACGCATCGGAATCTGAAACTGGACTCACAGGAGAGGTTCAAATCATAGAAAGTGAGGGTGTCGGTCCTCTTGTACTTAAGTCGGCATTGTACCTTTTGTATTAAATTCGGATGCAAACTCTGTGTTTCATCGTCAGTAAGATGGTCCAAGGGATACAGCAAACCTGAAGTGAAGCATCCGAATCTAATACTGGACTCACAGGAGTGGTTCAAATCATAGAAAGTGAGAGTGTCAGTCCTGTAGTTCTTAAGCCGGCAATGAGACCTTTGAATTTATTTCCGATGCAATTTCTGTGTTTCATCGTCAATAAGAAGGAGCAAGGTATACAGTAAACCTGAAGTGAAGCATCGGAATCTAAAACTGGACTCACAGGAGAGGTTCAAATCATAGAAAGTGAGATTGTCAGTCCTCTTTACTTAAGTCGGCATTGTGGCATTTGTATTAAATTCGGATGCAATTTCAGTGATTCATCGTCAATAAGAAGGTCCCAGGGATACAGCAAACGTGAAGTGAAGCATTGGGATCGAAAACTGGACTCACAGGAAGGGTTCAAATCATATAAAGTTAGAGTGTCAGTCCTCTTGTACTTTAGTCGGCATTGTGCCTTTTGTATTAAATTCGGATGCAAACTCTGTGTTTCATCGTCAATAAGAAGGTCCAAGGGATACAGTAAACCAGAAGTGAAGCATCGAAATCTAAAACTGGACTCACAGGAGAGGTTCAAATCATAGAAAGTGAGAGTGTAAGTCCTCTTGTACTTAAGTCGGCATTGTGCCATTTGTATTACATTCGGATGCAATTTCTGTGTTTCATCGTCAATAAGAAGGTCCAAGGGATATAGTAAACCTGAAGTGAAGCATCGGAATCTAAAACTGGACTCACAGGAGAGGTTCAAATCATAGTAAGTTAGAGTGTCACTCCTCTTGTACTTAAGTCGGTATTGTGCCATTTGTATTACATTCAGATGCAATTTCTGTGTTTCATCGTCAATACGAAAGTCCAAGGGATACAGTAAACCTGAAGTGAAGCATCGGAATCTAAAACTGGACTCACAGGAGAGGTTCAAATCATAGAGAGTGAGAGTGCCGGTCCTCTTGTACTTCAGTCGACATTGTGCCATTTGAATTAAATTCGGATGCAATTTCTGTGTTTCATCGTCAATAAGAAGGTGCAAGGTATACAGTAAACGTGGAGTGAAGCATCGGAATTTAAAACCGGACTATCAGGAGAGGATCAAATCATAGAAAGAGAGAGTGTCAGTCCTCTTGTACTTATATCGGCATTGTGCCATTTGTATTAATCTCGGATACAATTCCTGTGTTCATAGTCAATAAGAAGGTCCAAGGGATAAGTAAACCTGAAGTGAAACATCGGAAACTAAAACTTGACTCACAGGAGAGGTTCAAATCATAGAAAGATAGAGTGTCGCTCCTCTTGTACTTAAGTCGGTATTGTGCCTTTTGTATTAAATTCAGACGCAATTTATGTGATTTATCGTCAATAAGAAGGTCCAAGGGATACAGTAAACCTCAAGTGAAGCATCGGAATCTAAAACCGGACTCACAGGAGAGGTTCAAATCATAGAATGTTAGTGTGTCAGTCCTCTTGTACTTAAGTCGGCATTGTACCTTTTGTATTACATTCGGATGCAAACTCTGTGTTTCATCGTCAAGGAGAAGGTCAAAGGTATACAGTAAACCTGAAGTGAAGCATCGGAATCTAAAACTGGTCTCACAGGAGAGGTTCAAATCATAGAAAGTGAGAGTGTCAGTCCTCTTGTACTTAAGTCGGCATTGTGCCGTTTGAATTTAATTCCGATGCAATTTCTGTGTTTCATCGTCATTAAGAAGGTGCAAGGTATACAGTAAACCTGAAGTGACGCATCGGAATCTGAAACTGGACTCAGAGGAGAGGTTCAAATCATAGAAAGTGAGAGTGTCAATCCTCTTCTACTTAGGTCGGCATTGTGCCTTTTGAATTAAATTGCGATGCACTTTCTGTGTTTCTTCGTCAATAAGTAGGTCCAAGGGATACAGTAAACATCAAGTGAAGCATCGGAATCTAAAAGTGGACTCACAGGAGAGATTCAATTCATAGAAAGTTAAAGTGTCACTCCTCTTGTACTTAAGTCGGTATTGTGCCTTTTGTATTAAATTCGGATGCGATTTCTGTCTTTCATCGTCAATAAGCAGGTCCAAGGGATACAGTAAACCTTAAGTGAAGCATCGGAATCTAAAACTGAACTCGCAATAGAGGTTCAAATCATAGAATGTTAGAGTGTCAGTCCTCTTGTACTTAAGTCGGCATTGTACCATTTGTATTAAATTCGGATGCAAACTCTGTGTTTCATCGTCAATATAAAGGTCCAAGGGATACAGTAAACCTGAAGTGAAGCATCAGAATCTAAAACTGGACTCACAGGAGAGGTTCAAATCATAGAGAGTGAGAGTGTTAGTCCTCTTGTACTTAAGTCGGCATTGTGCTATTTGTATTAAATTCGGATAAAATTTCTGTGTTTCATCGTCAAGAAGAAGGTCAAAGGTATACAGTAAACCTGAAGTGAAGCATCGGAATCTAAAACTGGACTCACAGGAGAGGTTCAAATCATAGAAAGTTAGGGTGTCACTCGTCTTGTACTTAAGTCGGTATTGTGTCATTTGTATTACATTCGGATGCAATTTCTGTGTTTCATCGTCAATAAGAAAATCCAAGGGATACAGTAAACCTGAAGTGAAGCATCGGAATCTAAAACTGGACTCACAGGAGAGGTTCAAATCATAGAAAGTTAGAATGTCAGTCCTCTTGTACTTAAGTCGGCATTGTGCCTTTTGTATTAAATTCGGATGCAATATCTGTGTTTCATCGTCAATAAGAAGGTGCAAGGTATAGAGTAAACCTGAAGTGAAGCTTCGGAAACTGAAACTGGACTCACAGGAGAGGTTCAAATCATAGAAAGTGAGAGTGTCAGTCCTCTTGTACTTAAGTCGCCATTGTGCCTTTTGGATTAAATTCGGATCCAAATGTATGTGGTTCATCGTCAAGAAGAAGGTCCAAGGTATACAGTAAACCTGAAGTGAAGCATCGGAATCTAAAACTGGACTCACAGGAGAGGTTCAAATCATAGAAGGTGAGAGTGTCACTCCTCTTGTTCTTAAGTCGGCATTGTGCCATTTGTATTAAATTCGGGTGCAATTTCTGTGCTTCATCATCAATGAGAATGTCCAAGGGATACAGTAAACCTGAAGTGAAGCATCGGAATCTAAAACTGGACTCACAGGAAAGCTTCAAATCATGGAAAGTGACAGTTTCAGTCCTCTTGTAGTTAAGTCGGCATTGTGGCAATTGTATTAAATTCGGATTCAATTTCTGTGTTTCATCGTCAATAAGAAGGTCCAAGGGATATAGTAAACCTAAAGTGAAGCATCGGAATCTAAAATTGGACTCACAGGAGAGGTTCAAATCATAGAAAGTTAGAGTGTCATTCCTCTTGTACTTAAGTCGGTATTGTGCCATTTGTATTACATTCGGATGCAATTTCTGTGTTTCATCGTCAATTAGAAAGTCCAAGGGATACAGTAAACCTGAAGTGAAACATCGGAATCTAAAACTGGACTCACAGGAGAAGTTCAAATCATAGAGAGTGAGAGTGTCGGTCCTCTTGTACTTAAGTCGACATTGTGCCATTTGTATAAAATTCGGATGCAATTTCTGTGTTTCATCGTCAATAAGAAGGTGCAAGGTATACAGTAAACGTGGAGTGAAGCATCGGAATTTAAAACCGGACTATCAGGAGAGGATCAAATCATAGAAAGAGAGAGTGTCAGTCCTCTTGTACTTATATCGGCATTGTGCCATTTGTATTAATCTCGGATACAATTCCTGTGTTCATAGTCAATAAGAAGGTCCAAGGGATAAGTAAACCTGAAGTGAAGCATCGGAATCTAAAATTGGACTCACAGGAGAGGTTCAAATCATAGAAAGTTAGAGTGTCATTCCTCTTGTACTTAAGTCGGTATTGTGCCATTTGTATTACATTCGGATGCAATTTCTGTGTTTCATCGTCAATTAGAAAGTCCAAGGGATACAGTAAACCCGAAGTGAAACATCGGAATCTAAAACTGGACTCACAGGAGAAGTTCAAATCATAGAGAGTGAGAGTGTCGGTCCTCTTGTACTTAAGTCGACATTGTGCCATTTGTATAAAATTCGGATGCAATTTCTGTGTTTCATCGTCAATAAGAAGGTGCAAGGTATACAGTAAACGTGGAGTGAAGCATCGGAATTTAAAACCGGACTATCAGGAGAGGATCAAATCATAGAAAGAGAGAGTGTCAGTCCTCTTGTACTTATATCGGAAGCATCGGAATCTAGAACTGGACTCACAGGAGAGGTTCAAATCATAGAAAGTTAGAGTGTTTGTCCTCTTTTACTTAAGTCGGCATTGTGCCTTTTGTATTAAATTCCGATGCAATTTCTATGTTCATCGTCAATATGATGGTGCAAGGTATACAGTAAACCTGGAGTGAAGCATCGGAATTTAAAACCGGTCTCACAGGAGAGGTTCAAATCATAGAAAGAAAGAGTGTCAGTCCTCTTGTACTTAAGTCGGCATTGTGCCATTTGTATTAAATTCGGATGCAATTCCTGTGTTTCATAGTAAATAAGAAGGTCCAAGGGATACAGTAAACCTGAAGTGAAACATCGGAATCTAAAACTGGACTCACAGGAGAGGTTCAAATCATAGAAAGTTAGAGTGTCACTCCTCTTGTACTTAAGACAGTATTGTGCCTTTTGTATTAAATTCGGATGCAATTTCTGTGTTTTATCGTCAATAACAAGGTCCAAGGGATACAGTAAACCTGAAGTGAAGCATCGGAATCTAAAACCGGACTCACAGGAGCGGTTCAAATCGTAGAAAGTTAGAGTGTCAGTCGTCTTGTACTTAAGTCGGCATTGTACCTTTTCTATTAAATTCGGATGCAAACTCTGTGTTTCATCGTCAATAAAAATGTCCAAGGGAAACAGTGAACCTGAAGTGAAGCATCGGAATCTATAACTGGTCTCACAGGACAGGTTCAAATCATAGAAAGTGAGAGTGTCAGTCCTCTTGTATTTAAGTCGGCATTGTGCCTTTTGAATTTAATTCCGATGCAATTTCTGTGTAATTGATCGTCAATAAGAAGGTGCAAGGTATACAGTAAACCTGAAGTGACGCATCGGAATCTGAAACTGGACTCACAGGAGAGGTTCAAATCATAGAAAGTGAGGGTGTCAGTCCTCTTGTACTTAAGTCGCCATTGTGCTTTTTGTATTAAATTCGGATGCAATTTCTGTGTTTTATCGTCAAGAAGAAGGTCCAAGGGATACAGTAAACCTGAAGTGAAGAATCGGAATCTAAAACTGGACTCACAGGAGAGGTTCAAATCATGGAAAGTTAGAGTTTTATTCCTCTTGTACTTAAGTCGGCATTGTGCCTTTTATATTAAATTCGGATGCAAACTCTGTGTTTCATCGGCAATAAGAAGGTCCAAGGGATACAGTAAACCTGAAGTGAAGCATCGGAATCTAAAATTGGACTCACAGGAGAGGTTCAAATCATAGAAAGTGAGAGTGTCAGTCCTCCTATACTTAAGTCGGCATTGTGCGTTTTGAATTTAATTCCGATGCAATTTCTGTGTTTCATCTTCAATAAGAAGGTCCAAGGGATACAGTAAACCTCAAGTGAAGCATCGTATTCTAAAACTGGACTCTTAGGAGAGGTTCAAATCATAGAAAGTGAGAGTGTCAGTCCTCTTGTACTTAAGTCGGCATTGTGTCATTTGTATTAAATTCGGGTGCAATTTCTGTGTTTCACCGTCAATAAGGAGGTCCAAGGGATACAGTAAACCTGAAGTGAAGCATCGGAATCTAAAACTGGACTCACAGGAAAGATTCAAATCATAGAAAGTGAGAGTGTCCGTCCTCTTGTACTTATGTCGGCATTGTGGCATTTGTAATAAATTCGGATGCAAACTCTGTGTTTCATCGTCAATAAAAAGGTCCAAGGGATACAGTGAACCTGAAGTGAAGCATCGGAATCTATAACTGGTCTCACAGGAGAGGTTCAAATCATAGAAAGTGAGAGTATCAGTCCTCTTGCACTTAAGTCGGCATTGTGCCTTTTGAATTTAATTCCGATGCAATTTCTGTGTTTCATCGTCAATAAGAAGGTGCAAGGTATACAGTAAACCTGAAGTGACGCATCGGAATCTGAAACTGGACTCACAGGAGAGGTTCAAATCATAGAAAGTGAGAGTGTCAGTCCTCGTGTACTGAAGTCTCCATTGTGCCTTTTGTATTAAATTCGGATGCAATTTCAGTGTTTCATCGTCAAGAAGAAGGTCCAAGGGATACAGTAAACCTGAAGTGAAGCATCGGAATCTAAAACTGGACTCACGGGAGAGGTTCAAACCATAGAAAGTTAGAGTGTCATTCGTCTTGTACTTAAGTCGGCATTGTGCCTTTTATATTAAATTCGGATGCAAACTCTGTGTTTCATCGGCAATAAGAAGGTCCAAGGGATACAGTATACCTGAAGTGATGCATCGGAATCTAAAACTGGACTCTTAGAAGAGGTTCAAATCATAGAAAGTGATAGTGTCAGTCCTCTTGTACTTAAGTCGGCATTGTGCTATTTGTATTAAATTCGGATAAAATTTCTGTGTTTCATCGTCAAGAAGAAGGTCAAAGGTATACAGTAAACCTGAAGTGAAGCATCGGAATCTAAAACTGGACTCACAGGAGAGGTTCAAATCATAGAAAGTTAGGGTGTCACTCGTCTTGTACTTAAGTCGGTATTGTGTTATTTGTATTACATTCGGATGCAATTTCTGTGTTTCATCGTCAATAAGAAAATCCAAGGGATACAGTAAACCTGAAGTGAAGCATCGGAATCTAAAACTGGACTCACAGGAGAGGTTCAAATCATAGAAAGTTAGAATGTCAGTCCTCTTGTACTTAAGTCGGCATTGTGCCTTTTGTATTAAATTCGGATGCAATATCTGTGTTTCATCGTCAATAAGAAGGTGCAAGGTATACAGTAAACCTAAAGTGAAGCATCGGAATCTAAAACTGGACTCACAGGAGAGGTTCAAAACATAGAAAGTGAGAGTGACAGCCCTCTTGTACTTAAGTCGGCATTGTGCCTTTTGAATTTTATTCCGATGCAATTTCTGTGTTTCATCGTCATTAAGAAGTTGCAAGGTATAGAGTAAACCTGAAGTGAAGCTTCGGAAACTGAAACTGGACTCACAGGAGAGGTTCAAATCATAGAAAGTGAGAGTGTCAGTCCTCTTGTACTTAAGTCGCCATTGTGCCTTTTGGATTAAATTCGGATCCAAATGTATGTGGTTCATCGTCAAGAAGAAGGTCCAAGGTATACAGTAAACCTGAAGTGAAGCATCGGAATCTAAAACTGGACTCACAGGAGAGGTTCAAATCATAGAAGGTGAGAGTGTCAGTCCTCTTGTTCTTAAGTCGGCATTGTGCCATTTGTATTAAATTCGGGTGCAATTTCTGTGTTTCATCATCAATGAGAAGGTCCAAGGGATACAGTAAACCTGAAGTGAAGCATCGGAATCTAAAACTGGACTCACAGGAAAGGTTCTAATCATGGAAAGTGACAGTTTCAGTCCTCTTGTAGTTAAGTCGGCATTGTGGCAATTGTATTAAATTTGGATTCAATTTCTGTGTTTCATCGTCAATAAGAAGGTCCAAGGGATATAGTAAACCTAAAGTGAAGCATCGGAATCTAAAATTGGACTCACAGGAGAGGTTCAAATCATAGAAAGTTAGAGTGTCATTCCTCTTGTACTTAAGTCGGTATTGTGCCATTTGTATTACATTCAGATGCAATTTCTGTGTTTCATCGTCAATTAGAAAGTCCAAGGGATACAGTAAACCTGAAGTGAAACATCGGAATCTAAAACTGGACTCACAGGAGAAGTTCAAATCATAGAGAGTGAGAGTGTCGGTCCTCTTGTACTTAAGTCGACATTGTGCCATTTGTATAAAATTCGGATGCAATTTCTGTGTTTCATCGTCAATAAGAAAGTCCAAGGGATACAGTAAACCTGAAGTGAAGCATCGGAATCTAGAACTGGACTCACAGGAGAGGTTCAAATCATAGAAAGTTAGAGAGTTTGTCCTCTTTTACTTAAGTCGGCATTGTGCCTTTTGTATTAAATTCCGATGCAATTTCTATGTTCATCGTCAATATGAAGGTGCAAGGTATACAGTAAACCTGGAGTGAAGCATCGGAATTTAAAACCGGTCTCACAGGAGAGGTTCAAATCATAGAAAGAAAGAGTGTCAGTCCTCTTGTACTTAAGTCGGCATTGTGCAATTTGTATTAAATTCGGATGCAATTCCTGTGTTTCATAGTAAGTAAGAAGGTCCAAGGGATACAGTAAACCTGAAGTGAAACATCGGAATCTAAAACTGGACTCACAGGAGAGGTTCAAATCATAGAAAGTTAGAGTGTCACTCCTCTTGTACTTAAGACAGTATTGTGCCTTTTGTATTAAATTCGGATGCAATTTCTGTGTTTCATCGTCAATAAGAAGGTCCAAGGTATACAGTAAACCTGAAGTGAAGCATCGGAATCTAGAACTGGACTCACAGGAGAGGTTCAAATCATGGAAAGTTAGAGTTTTATTCCTCTTGTATTTAAGTCGGCATTGTGCCTTTTGAATTTAATTCCGATGCAATTTCTGTGTAATTGATCGTCAATAAGAAGGTGCAAGGTATACAGTAAACCTGAAGTGACGCATCGGAATCTGAAACTGGACTCACAGGAGAGGTTCAAATCATAGAAAGTGAGGGTGTCAGTCCTCTTGTACTTAAGTCGCCATTGTGCTTTTTGTATTAAATTCGGATGCAATTTCTGTGTTTTATCGTCAAGAAGAAGGTCCAAGGGATACAGTAAACCTGTAGTGAAGAATCGGAATCTAAAACTGGACTCACAGGAGAGGTTCAAATCATGGAAAGTTAGAGTTTTATTCCTCTTGTACTTAAGTCGGCATTGTGCCTTTTATATTAAATTCGGATGCAAACTCTGTGTTTCATCGGCAATAAGAAGGTCCAAGGGATACAGTAAACCTGAAGTGAAGCATCGGAATCTAAAATTGGACTCACAGGAGAGGTTCAAATCATAGAAAGTGAGAGTGTCAGTCCTCCTATACTTAAGTCGGCATTGTGCGTTTTGAATTTAATTCCGATGCAATTTCTGTGTTTCATCTTCAATAAGAAGGTCCAAGGGATACAGTAAACCTCAAGTCAAGCATCGTATTCTAAAACTGGACTCTTAGGAGAGGTTCAAATCATAGAAAGTGAGAGTGTCAGTCCTCTTGTACTTAAGTCGGCATTGTGTCATTTGTATTAAATTCGGGTGCAATTTCTGTGTTTCACCGTCAATAAGGAGGTCCAAGGGATACAGTAAACCTGAAGTGAAGCATCGGAATCTAAAACTGGACTCACAGGAAAGATTCAAATCATAGAAAGTGAGAGTGTCCGTCCTCTTGTACTTATGTCGGCATTGTGGCATTTGTAATAAATTCGGATGCAAACTCTGTGTTTCATCGTCAATAAAAAGGTCCAAGGGATACAGTGAACCTGAAGTGAAGCATCGCAATCTATAACTGGTCTCACAGGAGAGGTTCAAATCATAGAAAGTGAGAGTATCAGTCCTCTTGCACTTAAGTCGGCATTGTGCCTTTTGAATTTAATTCCGATGCAATTTCTGTGTTTCATCGTCAATAAGAAGGTGCAAGGTATACAGTAAACCTGAAGTGACGCATCGGAATCTGAAACTGGACTCACAGGAGAGGTTCAAATCATAGAAAGTGAGAGTGTCAGTCCTCGTGTACTGAGGTCTCCATTGTGCCTTTTGTATTAAATTCGGATGCAATTTCAGTGTTTCATCGTCAAGAAGAAGGTCCAAGGGATACAGTAAACCTGAAGTGAAGCATCGGAATCTAAAACTGGACTCACGGGAGAGGTTCAAATCATAGAAAGTTAGAGTGTCATTCCTCTTGTACTTAAGTCGGCATTGTGCCTTTTATATTAAATTCGGATGCAAACTCTGTGTTTCACCGGCAATAAGAAGGTCCAAGCGATACAGTAAACCTGAAGTGAAGCATCGGAATCTAAAACAGGACTCACAGGAGAGGTTCAAATCATAGAAAGTGAGAGTGTCAGTCCTCTTTTACTTAAGTCGACATTGGGCGTTTTGAATTTAATTCCGATGCAATTTCTGTGTTTCATCTTCAATAAGAAGGTCCAAGGGATACAGTATAGCTGAAGTGATGCATCGGAATCTAAAACTGGACTCTTAGAAGAGGTTCAAATCATAGAAAGTGATAGTGTCAGTCCTCTTGTACTTAAGTCGGCATTGTGTCATTTGTATTAAATTCGGGTGCAATTTCTGTGTTTCATCGTCAATAAGAAGGTCCAAGGGATACAGTAAACCTGAAGTGAAGCATCGGAATCTGCAACTGGACTCACAGGGGAGGTTCAAATCATAGAAAGTTAGAGTGTCACTCCTCTTGTACTTGAGTCGGTATTGTGCTATTGTATTAAATTGGGGAGCAATTTCTGTGTTTCATCGTCAATAAGAATGTCCAACGGATACAGTAAACCTGAAGTGAAGCATCGGAATCTAAAACTGGACTCTTAGAAGAGGTTCAAATCATAGAAAGTGATAGTGTCAGTCCTCTTGTACTTAAGTCGGCATTGTGTCATTTGTATTAAATTGGGTAGCAATTTCTGTGTTTCATCGTCAATAAGAATGTCCAAGATATACAGTGAACCTGAAGTGAAGCATCGGAATCTAAAACTGGATTCACAGGAGAGGTTCAAATCATAGAAAGTTAGAATGTCAGACCTCTTGTACTTAATTCGGCATTTTGCCCTTTGTATAAAATTCGGATGAAATTTCTGTGTTTCATCGTCAATAAGAAGGAGCAAGGTATTCAGTAAACCTGAAGTGAAGCATCGGAATCTAAAACTGGACTCACAGGAGAGGTTCAAATCATAGAACATGAGAGTGTCAGTTCTCTTGTACTTAAGTCGGCATTGTGGCATTTGTATTTAATTAGGATGAAATATCTGTGTTTCATCGTCAATAAGGAGGTCCAACGGATACAGTAACCCTGAAGTGAAGCATCGGAATCTAAAACTGGACTCTCAGGAGAGGTTCAAATCATAGAAAGTGAGAGTGTCATTCCTCTTGTACTTAAGTCGGCATTGTGTCATTTGTATTAAATTCGGGTGCAATTTCTGTGTTTCATCGTCAATAAGTAGGTCCAAGGGATACAGTAAACCTGAAGTGAAGCATCGGAATCTAAAACTGGACTCATAGGAAAGGTTCAAATCATAGAAAGTGAGAGTGTCCGTCCTCTTGTACTTATGTCGGCTTTGTGGCATTTGTATTAAATTCGGATGCAATTTCTGTGTTTCATCGACAATAAGAAGGTCCAAGGGATACAATAAACCGGAAGTGAACCATCGGAATCTGAAACTGGACTCACAGGAGAGGTTCAAGTCATAGAAAGTTAGAGTGTCACTCCTCTTGTACTTGAGTCGGTATTGTGCTATTGTATTAAATTGGGGAGCAATTTCTGTGTTTCATCGTCAATAAGAATGTCCAACGGATACAGTAAACCTGAAGTGAAGCATCGGAATCTAAAATTGGATTCACATGAGAGGTTCAAATCATAGAAAGTTAGAATGTCAGTCCTCTTGTACTTAAGTCGGCATTGTGCCTTTTGTATTAAATTCGGATGAAATTTCTGTGTCTCATCGTCAATAAGAAGGTGCAAGGTATACAGTAAACCTGATGTGAAGCATCGGAATCTAAAACTGGTCACACAGGAGAGGTTCAAATCATAGAAAATGACAGTGTCAGTCCTCTTGTACTTAAGTCGGCATTGTGGCATTTGTATTAAATTAGGATGAAATTTCTGTGATTCATCGTCAATAAGAAGGTCCATGGGATACAGTAAACCTGAAGTGAAGCATCGGAAACTAAAACTGGACTCACAGGAGAGGTTCAATTCATAGAAAGTGAGAGTGTCAGTACTCTTGTACTTTAGTCGCCATTGTGATTTTTGTATTACATTCGGATGCAATTTCTGTGTTTCATCGTCAATAAGAAGATCCAAGGGATACAGTATACCTGAAGTGATGCATCGGAATCTTAAACTGAACTCACAGGAGAGGTTCAAATCGTAGAAAGTTTGAGTGTCAGTCCTCTTGTACTTAAGTCGGCATTGTACCTTTCGTATTAAAATTCGGATGCAAACTCTGTGTTTCATCGGCAATAAGCAGGTCCAAGGGATACAGTAAACCTGAAGTGAAGCATCGGAATCTAAAACTGGACTCACAGAAGAGGTTCACATCATAGTAAGTGAGAGTGTCAGTCCACTTGTACTTAAGTCGGCATTGTGTCTTTTGAATTTATTTCCAATGCAATTTCTGTGTTTCATCGTCAATAAGAAGGTGCAAGGTATACAGTAAACCTGAAGTGAAACATCGGAATCTAAAACTGGACTCACAGGAGAGGTTCAAATCATAGAAAATGAGAGTGTCAGTCCACTTCTACTTAGGTCGGCATTGTGCCTTTTGAATTTCATTCCGATGCATTTTCTGTGTTTCATCGTCAATAAGAAGGTGCAAAGGATACAGGAAACCTGAAGTGAAGCATCGGAATCTGAAACTGGACTCACAGGAGAGATTCAAATCATAGAAAGTTAGAGTGTCACTCCTCTTGTACTTAATTCGGTATTGTGCCTTTTGTATTAAATTCGGATGCAATTTCTGTGTTTCATCGTCAATAAGAAGGTCCAAGGGATACAGTAAACCTTAAGTGAAGCATTGGAATCTAAAACTGGACTCGCAGGAGAGGTTCAAACCATAGAAAGTTAGAATGTCAGTCCTCTTGTACTTAAGTTGGCATTGTGCCTTTTGTATTAAATTCGGATGCAATTTCTGTGTTTCATCGTCAATAAGAAGGTCCAAGGGATACAGTAAACCTTAAGTGAAGCATCGGAATCTAAAACTGGACTCGCAGGAGAGGATCAAATCATGGAATGTTAGAGTATAAGTCCTCTTTTACTTAAGTCGGCATTGTGACTTTTGTATTAAATTCGGATGCAATTTCTGTGTTTCATCGTCAATAAGAAGGTCCAAGGGATGCAGTAAACCTGAAGTGAAGCATCGGAAACTAAAACTGGACTCACAGGAGAGGTTCAAATCATAGAAAGTTAGAATGTCAATCCTCTTGTAGTTAAGTCGGTATTGTGCATTTTGATTTAATTCCGATGCAATTTCTGAGTATCATCGTCAATAAGAAGGTGCAAGGTATGCAGTAAACCTGAAGTGAAGCATCGTAATCTGAAACTGGACTCACAGGAGAGGTTCACATCATAGAAAGTTAGAGTGTTAGTCCTCTTTTATTTAAGTCGGAATTGTGGCTTTTGCATTAAATTCCGATGCAATTTCTATGTTTCGTCGTCAATAAGAAGGTGCAAGGTATACAGTAAACCTGAAGTGAAGCATCGGAATTTAAAACCGAACTCACAGGAGAGGTTCAAATCATAGAAAGAGAGAGTGTCAGTCCTCTTGTACTTAAGTTGACATTGTGCCATTTGTATTAAATTCGGATGCAATTCCTGTGTTTCATAGCCAATAAGAAGGTCCAAGGAATACAGTAAACCTGAAGTGAAACATCGGAATCTAAAACGGGACTCACAGGAGAGGTTCAAATCATAGAAAGTAAGAGTGTATGTCCTCTTGTACTTAAGTCGGTATTATACATTTTGTATTCAATTTGGATGCAAACTCTGTGTTTCATCGTCAATAAAAAGGTCCAAGGTATACAGTAAACCTGAAGTGAAGCATCGGGATCTAAAACTGGACCCATAGGAGAGGTTCAAATCATAGAAAGTGAGAGTGTCAGTTCTCTTGTACTTAAGTCGGTATTGTGCATTTAGAATTTAATTCCGATGCAATTTCTGTGTTTCATCGTCAATAAGGAGGTGCAAGGTATGCAGTAAACCTGAAGTGAAGCATCGGAATCTGAAACTGGACTCACAGGAGAGGTTCAAATCATAGAAAGTTAGAGTGTCACTCCTCTTGTACCTGAGTCGGTATTGTGCTTTTGTATTAAATTGGGTAGCAATTTCTGTGTTTCATCGTCAATAAGAATGTCCAAGGGATACAGTGAAACTGAAGTGAAGCATCGGAATCTAAAACTGGATTCACAGGAGAGGTTCAAATCATAGTAAGTTAGAATGTCAGACCTCTTGTACTTAAGTCGGCATTTTGCCCTTTGTATTAAATTCGGATGCAATTTCTGTGTTTCATCGTCAATAAGAAGGAGCAAGGTATTCAGTAAACCTGAAGTGAAGCATCGGAATCTAAAACTGGACTCACAGGAGAGGTTCAAATCATAGAACATGAGAGTGTCAGTTCTCTTGTACTTAAGTCGGCATTGTGGCATTTGTATTTAATTAGGATGAAATATCTGTGCTTCATCGTCAATAAGAAGGTCCAAGGGATACAGTAAACCTGAAGTGAAGCATCGGAATCTAAAACTGGACTCATAGGAAAGGTTCAAATCATAGAAAGTGAGAGTGTCCGTCCTCTTGTACTTATGTCGGCTTTGTGGCATTTGTATTAAATTCGGATGCAATTTCTGTGTTTCATCGTCAATAAGAAGGTCCAAGGGATACAATAAACCGCAAGTGAACCATCGGAATCTGAAACTGGACTCACAGGAGAGGTTCAAGTCATAGAAAGTTAGAGTGTCACTCCTCTTGTACTTGAGTCGGTATTGTGCTATTGTATTAAATTGGGGAGCAATTTCTGTGTTTCATCGTCAATAAGAATGTCCAACGGATACAGTAAACCTGAAGTGAAGCATCGGAATCTAAAATTGGATTCACATGAGAGGTTGAAATCATAGAAAGTTAGAATGTCAGTCCTCTTGTATTTAAGTCGGCATTGTGCCTTTTGTATTAAATTCGGATGCAATTTCTGTGTCTCATCGTCAATAAGAATGTGCAAGGTATACAGTAAACCTGATGTGAAGCATCGGAATCTAAAACTGGTCACACAGGAGAGGTTCAAATCATAGAAAATGACAGTATCAGTCCTCTTGTACTTAAGTCGGCATTGTGGCATTTGTATTAAATTAGGATGAAATTTCTGTGATTCATCGTCAATAAGAAGGTCCATGCGATACAGTAAACCTGAAGTGAAGCATCGGAATCTAAAACTGGACTCACAGGAGAGGTTCAATTCATAGAAAGTGAGAGTGTCAGTACTCTTGTACTTTAGTCGCCATTGTGATTTTTGTATTACATTCGGATGCAATTTCTGTGTTTCATCGTCAATAAGAAGGTCCAAGGGATACAGTATACCCGAAGTGATGCATCGGAATTTTAAACTGGACTCACAGGAGAGGTACAAATCGTAGCAAGTTTGAGTGTCAGTCCTCTTGTAATTAAGTCGGCATTGTACCATTTGTATTAAAATTCGGATGCAAACTCTGTGTTTCATCGTCAATAAGCAGGTCCAAAGGATACAGTAAACCTGAAGTGAAGCATCGGAATCTAAAACTGGACTCACAGAAGAGGTTCACATCATAGAAAGTGAGAGTGTCAGTCCACTTGTACTTAAGTCGGCATTGTGTCTTTTGAATTTATTTCCGATGCAATTTCTGTGTTTCATCGTCAATAAGAAGGTGCAAGGTATACAGTAAACCTGAAGTGAAACATCGGAATCTAAAACTGGACTCACAGGAGAGGTTCAAATCATAGAAAATGAGAGTGTCAGTCCACTTCTACTTAGGACGGCATTGTGCCTTTTGAATTTCATTCCGATGCATTTTCTGTGTTTCATCGTCAATAAGAAGGTGCAAAGGATACAGTAAACCTGAAGTGAAACATCGGAATCTAAAACGGGACTCACAGGAGAGGTTCAAATCATAGAAAGTAAGAGTATATGTCCTCTTGTACTTAAGTCGGCATTGTACATTTTGTATTAAAGTTGGATGCAAACTCTGTGTTTCATCGTCAATAAAAAGGTCCAAGGTATACAGTAAACCTGAAGTGAAGCTTTGGGATCTAAAACTGGACTCATAGGAGAGGTTCAAATCATAGAAAGTGAGAGTGTCAGTTCTCTTGTACTTAATTCGGTATTGTGCATTTAGAATTTAATTCCGATGCAATTTCTGTGATTCATCGTCAATAAGAAGGTGCAAGGTATGCAGTAAACCTGAAGTGAAGCATCGGAATCTGAAACTGGACTCACAGGAGAGGTTCACATCATAGAAATTGAGAGTGTCAGTAGTCTTGTACTTAAGTCGCCATTGTGCCTTTTGTATTAAATTCGGATGCAATTTCTGTGTTTCATAGTCAATAAGAAGGTCCAAGGGATACAGTAAACCTGAAGTGAAGCTTCGGAATCTAAAACTGGACTCACAGGAGAGGATCAAATCATAGAAAGTTAGAGTGTCAGTCCTTTTGTACTTAAGTCGGCATTGTGACTTAGGTATTAAATTTGGATGCAAACTCTGTGTTTCATCGTCAATTAGAAGGTCCAAGGGATGCAGTAAACCTGAAGTGATGCTTCGGAATCTGAAACTGGACTCACAGGAGAGGTTCAAATCGTAGAAAGTTAGAGTGTCAGTCCTCTTGTACTTAAGTCGGTATTGTACCTTTTGTATTAAAATTCGGATGCAAACTCTGTGTTTCATCGTCAATGAGCAGGTCCAAGGGATACAGTAAACCTGAAGTGAAGCATCGGAATCTAAAACTGGACTCACAGAAGAGGTTCACATCATAGAAAGTGAGAGTGTCAGTCCTCTTGTACTTAAGTCGGCATTATGTCCTTTGAATTTACTCCCGATGCAATTTCTGTGTTTCATCGTCAATAGGAAGGTGCAAGGTATACAGTAAACCTGAAGTGAAACATCGGAATCTAAAACTGGACTCACAGGAGAGGTTCAAATCATAGAAAATGAGAGTGTCAGTCCACTTCTACTTAAGTCGGCATTGTGCCTTTTGAATTTCATTCCGATGCATTTTCTGTGTTTCATCGTCAATAAGAAGGTGCAAAGGATACAGTAAACCTGAAGTGAAGCATCGGAATCTGAAACTGGACTCACAGGAGAGATTCAAATCATAGAAAGTTAGAGTGTCACTCCTCTTGTACTTAAGTCGGTATTGTGCCTTTTGTATTAAATTCGGATGCAATTTCTGTGTTTCATCGTCAATAAGAAGGTCCAAGGGATACAGTAAACCTTAAGTGAAGCATTGGAATCTAAAACTGGACTCGCAGGAGAGGTTCAAATCATAGAATGTTAGAGTGTCAGTCCTCTTCTACTTAAGTCGGCATTGTGCCTTTTGTATTAAATTCGGATGCAATTTCTGTGTTTCTTCGTCAATAAGAAGGTCCCAGGGATACAGTAAACCTGAAGTGAAGCATCGGAAACTAAAACTGGACTCACAGGAGTGGTTCAAATCATAGAAAGTTAGAATGTCAGTCCTCTTGTACTTAAGTCGGCATTGTGCCTTTTGTATTAAATTCGGATGCAATTTCTGTGTTTCATCGTCAATAAGAAGGTCCAAGGGATACAGTAAACCTTAAGTGAAGCATCGGAATCTAAAACTGGACTCCCAGGAGAGGATCAAATCATGGAATGTTAGAGTGTAAGTCCTCTTTTACTTAAGTCGGCATTGTGAGATTTGTATTAAATTCGGATGCAATTTCTGTGTTTCATCGTCAATAAGAAGGTCCAAGGGATACAGTAAACCTGAAGTGAAGCATCGGAAACTAAAACTGGGCTCACAGGAGAGGTTCAAATCATAGAAAGTTAGAATGTCAGTCCTCTTGTAGTTATGTCGGTATTGTGCATTTTGAATTTAATTCCGATGCAATTTCTGAGTTTCATCGTCAATAAGAAGGTGCAAGGTATGCAGTAAACCTGAAGTGAAGCATCGTAATCTGATACTGGACTCACAGGAGAGGTTCACATCATAGAAAGTTAGAGTGTTAGTCCTCTTTTATTTAAGTCGGAATTGTGGCTTTTGCATTAAATTCCGATGCAATTTCTATGTTTCATCGTCAATAAGAAGGTGCAAGGTATACAGTAAACCTGAAGTGAAGCATCGGAATTTAAAACCGAACTCACAGGAGAGGTTCAAATCATAGAAAGAGAGAGTGTCAGTCCTCTTGTACTTAAGTTGGCATTGTGCCATTTGTATTAAATTCGGATGCAATTCCTGTGTTTCATAGCCAATAAGAAGGTCCAAGGAATACAGTAAACCTGAAGTGAAACATCGGAATCGAAAACGGGACTCACAGGAGAGGTTCAAATCATAGAAAGTAAGAGTGTATGTCCTCTTGTACTTAAGTCGGCATTGTACCTTTTGTATTAAATTTGGATGCAAACTCTGTGTTCCATCGTCAATAAGAAGGTGCAAGGTATACAGTAAACCAGAAGGGAAGCATCGGGATCTAAAACTGGACTCATAGGAGAGGTTCAAATCATAGAAAGTGAGAGTGTCAGTCCTCTTGTACTTAAGTCGGTATTGTGCATTTAGAATTTAATTCCGATGCAATTTCTGTGTTTCATCGCCAATAAAAAGGTGCAAGGTATGCAGTAAACCTGAAGTGAAGCATCGGAATCTGAAACTGGACTCACAGGAGAGGTTCACATCATAGAAATTGAGAGTGTCTGTAGTCTTGTACTTAAGTCGCCATTGTGCCTTTTGTATTAAATTCGGATGCAATTTCTGTGTTTCATTGTCAATAAGAAGGTCCAAGGGATTCAATAAACCTGAAGTGAAGCTTCGGAATCTAAAACTGGACTCACAGGAGAGGTTCAAATCATAGAAAGTTAGAGTGTCAGTCCTTTTGTACTTATGTCGGCATTGTGACTTTTGTATTAAATTTGGATGCAAACTCTGTGTTTCATCGTCAATTAGAAGGTCCAAGGGATGCAGTAAACCTGAAGTGATGCTTCGGAATCTGAAACTGAACTCACAGGTGAGGTTCAAATCATAGAAAATTAGAATGTCAGTCCTCTTGTACTTAAGTCGGCATTGTGCCTTTTGTATTAAATTCCGATGCAAATTCTGTGTTTCATCGTCAATACGAAGGTCCAATGGAAACAGTAAACCTGAAGGGAAGCATCGGAATCTAAAACTAGACTCACAGGAGAGGTTCAAATCATAGAAAGTTAGAGTGACAGTCCTCTTGTACTTAAGTCGGCATTGTGATTTTTGAATTTAATTCGGATGCAATTTCTTTTGTTTCATCGTCAGTAAGAAGGTCCCAGGTATACAGTAAACCTGGTGTGAAGCATCGGATCTAAGACTGGACTCACAGGAGAGGTTCAAATCATAGAAAGTGAGAGTGTCAGTCCTCTTGTACTTAAGTTGGCATTGTTGCATTTGTATTAAATTCGGATGAAATATCTGTGTTTCATCGTCAATAAGAAGGTCCAAGGGATACAGGAAAACTGAAGTGAAGCATCGGAATCTAAAACTGGACTCACAGGAGAGGTTCAAATCATAGAAAGTGAGAGAGTCACTCCTCTTGTACTTGAGTCGGTATTGTGCCTTTTGTAATAAATTCGTATGCAATTTCTGTGTTTCATCGTCAATAAGAAGGTCCAAGGGATACATTAAACCTTAAGTGAAGCATCGGAATCTAAAACTGCACTCGCAGGAGAGGTTCAAATCATAGAATGTTAGAGTGTCAGTCCTCTTTTACTTAAGTCGGCATTGTGCCTTTTGTATTTAATTCGGCTGCAATTTCTGTGTTTCATCGTCAATAAGAAGGTGCAAGGTATACTGTAAACCTGAAGAGAAGCATCGGAATCTATAACTGGACTCACAGGAGAGGTTCAAATCATAGAAAGTGAGAGTGTCAGTCCTCTTGTACTTAAGTCGACATTGTGCCATTTGTATTAAATTTGGATGCAATTTCTGTGTTTCATCGTCAATAAGAAGGTCCAAGGGTTACTATAAACCTGAAGTGAAGCATCGGAATCTAGAACTGGACTCACAGGAGAGGTTCAAATCATAGAAATTTAGAGTGTTAGTCCTTTTATTTGGTATTGTGGCTTTTGCATTAAATTCCGATGCAATTTCTATGTTTCATCGTCAATAAGAAGGTGCAAGGTATACAGTAAACCTGAAGTGAAGCATCGGAATTTAAAACCGGACTCACAGGAGAGGTTCAAATCTTTTAAAGAGAGAGTGTCAGTCCCCTTGTACTTAAGTTGGCATTGTGCCATTTGTATTAAATTCGGATGCAATTCCTGTGTTTCATAGTCAATAAACCGGTCCAAGGAATACAGTAAACCTGAAGTGAAACATCGGAATATAAAACTGGACTCACAGGAGAGGTTCAAATCATAGTAAGTAAGAGCGTCAGTCGTCTTGTACTTAAGTCGGCATTGTACCTTTTGTATTAAATTTGGATGCAAACTCTGTGCTTCATCGTCAATAAAAAGGTAAAAGGGATACAGCAAACCTGAAGTGAAGCATCGGGATCTAAAACTTGACTCACAGGAAAGGTTCAAATCATAGAAAGTGAGAGTGTCTGTCCACTCGTACTTAAGTCGGCATTGAGGCATTTCTTTTGAATTCGGATGCAATTTCTGTGTTTCATCGTCAATAAAAATGTCCAAGGGGTACAATAAACCTGAAGTGAAGCATCGGAATCTAAAAGTGGACTCACAGGAGAGGTACAAATCATAGAAAGTTAGACTGTCAGTCCTCTTTTACTTAAGTCGGCATTTGGCCTTTGGTATTAAATTCCGATGCAATTACTATGTTTCATCGTCAATAAAAGGTGCAAGGTATACAGTAAACCTGAAGTGAAGCATCGGAATCTAAAACTGGACTCACAGGAGAGGTTCAAATCATAGAAAGTGAGAGTGTCAGTCCTCTTCTACTTAGGTCGGCATTGTGCCTTTTGAATTTGATTCCGCTGCAATTTCTGTGTTTCATCGTCAATAAGAAGGTCCAAAGGATACAGTAAACCTGAAGTGAAGCATCGGAATCAAAAACTGGACTCACAGGAGAGCTTCAAATCATAGAAAGTTAGAATGTCACTCCTCTTGTACTTAAGTCAGCATTGTGACTTTTGTATTAAATTCGGATGCAAACTCTGTGTTTCATCGTCAATTAGAAGGTCCAAGGGATACAGTAAACCTGAAGTGAAGCATCGGAATCTAAAACTAGACTCACAGGAGAGGTTCAAATCATTGAAAGTTAGAGTGTCAGTCCTCTTGTACTTAAGTCGGCATTGTGATTTTTGAATTTAATTCGGATGCAATTTCTGTGTTTCATCGTCAGTAAGAAGGTCCCAGGGATACAGTAAACCTGGAGTGAAGCATCGGAATCTAAGACTGGACTCACAGGAGAGGTTCAAATCATAGAATGTGAGAGTGTCAGTCCTCTTGTACTTAAGTCGGCATTGTTGTATTTGTATTAAATTCGGATGAAATTTCTGTGTTTCATCGTCAATAAGAAGGTGCAAGGTATACAGTAAACCTGAAGTGAAGCATCGGAATTTAAAACCGGACTCACAGGAGAGGTTCAAATCATAGAAAGAGAGAGTGTCAGTCCCCTTGTATTAAAGTTGGCATTGTGCCATTTGTATTAAATTCGGATGAAATTCCAGTGTTTCATATTCAATAAGACGGTCCAAGGAATACAGTAAACCTGAAGTGAAACATCGGAATATAAAACTGGACTCACAGGAGAGGTTCAATTCATAGAAAGTTAGAGTGTCAGTCCTCTTGTACTTAAGTCAGCATTGTGCCTTTTGTATTAATTTCGGATGCTAACTCTGTGTTTCATCGTCAATAAGAGGGTCCAAGGGATACAGTAAACCTGAAGTGAAGCATCGGAATCTAAAACTGGACTCACAGGAGAGGTTCTAATCATAGAAAGTTAGAGTGTCATTCCTCTTGTACTTAACTCTGCGTTGTGATTTTTGAATTTAATTCCGATGCAATTTCTGTGTTTCATCGTCAATAAGAAGGTCCGAGGGATACAGTCAACCTGGAATGAAGCATTGGAATCTAAGACTGGACTCACAGGAGAGGTTCAAATCATAGAAAATGAGAGTGTCAGTCCTCTTTTACTTAAACGGGAATTGTGCGTTTTGAATTTAATTCCGATGCAAATTTTGTGTTTCATCGTCAATAAGAAGGTGCAAGGGATACAGTAAACCCGAAGTGAAGCATCGGAATCAAAAACTGGACTCACAGGAAAGGTTCAAATCATAGAAAGTGAGAGTGTCAGTCCTCTTGTACTTAAGTCGGCATTGTGGCATTTCTATTGAATTCGGATGCAATTTCTGTGTTTCATCGTCAATAAGAATGTCCAAAGGATGCAATAAACCTGAAGTGAAGCATCGGAATCTAAAACTGGACTCACAGGAAAGGTTCAAATCATAGAAAGTTAGAGTGTCATTCCTCTTTTACTTAAGTCGGCATTGTGCCTTTTGTATTAAATTCCGATGCAATTACTATGTTTCATCGTCAATGAAAAGGTGCAAGGTATACAGTAATCCTGAATTGAAGCAGCGGAATCTAAAACTGGACTCACAGGAGAGGTTCAAATCATAGAAAGTGAGAGTGTCAGTCCTCTTCTACTTAGGTCGGCATTGTGATTTTTGAATTTAATTCCGATGCAATTTCTGTGTTTCATCGTCAATAAGAAGGTCCCAGGGATACAGTCAACCTGGAATGAAGCATTGGAATCTAAGACTGGACTCACAGGAAAGGTTCAAATCATAGAAAATGAGAGTGTCAGTCCTCTTTTACTTAAACCGGCATTGTGCCTTTTGAATTTGATTCCGCTGCAATTTCTGTGTTTCATCGTCAATAAGAAGGTCCAAAGGATACAGTAAACCTGAAGTGAAGCATCGGAATCAAAAACTGGACTCACAGGAGAGATTCAAATCATAGAAAGTTAGAGTGTCACTCCTCTTGTACTTAAGTCGGCATTGTGACTTTTGTATTAAATTCGGATGCAAAATCTGTGTTTCATCGTCAATTAGAAGGTCCAAGGGATACAGTAAACCTGAAGTGATGCTACGGAATCTGAAACTGGACTCTCAGGAGAGGTTCAAATCATAGACAGTTAGAATGTCAGTCCTCTTGTACTTAAGTCGGGATTGTGACTTTTGTATTAAATTCCGATGCAATTTCTGTGTTTCATCGTCAATAAGAAGGTCCAAGGGAAACAGTAAACCTGAAGTGAAGCATCGGAATCTAAAACTAGACTCACATTAGAGGTTCAAATCATTGAAAGTTAGAGTGTCAGTCCTCTTGTACTTAAGTCGGCATTGTGATTTTTGAATTTAATTCGGATGCAATTTCTGTGTTTCATCGTCAGTAAGAAGGTCCCAGGGATACAGTAAACCTGGAGTGAAGCATCGGAATCTAAGACTGGACTCACAGGAGAGGTTCAAATCATAGAAAGTGAGAGTGTCAGTCCTCTTGTACTTAAGTCGGCATTGTTGCATTTGTATTAAATTCGGATGAAATTTCTGTGTTTCATCGTCAATAAGAAGGTCCAAGGGATACAGTAAAACTGAAGTGAAGCATCGGAATCTAAAACTGGTCTCACAGGAGAGGTTGAAATCATAGAAAGTGAGAGTGTCACTCCTCTTGTACTTGAGTCGTTATTGTGCCTTTTGTATTAAATTCGTATGCAATTTCTGTGTTTCATCGTCAATAAGAAGGTCCAAGGGATACAGTAAACCTTAAGTGAAGCATCGGAATCTAAAACTGGACTCGCAGTAGAGGTTCAAATCATACAATGTTAGAGTGTCAGTCCTCATTTACTTAAGTCGGCATTGTGCCTTTTGTATCAAATTCGGATGCAGTTTCTGTGTTTCATCGTCAATAAGAATGTCCAAGGGATACAGTAAACCTGAAGTGAAGCATCGGAATCTATAACTGGACTCACAGGAGAGGTTCAAATCATAGAAAGTTAGAATGTCAGTCCTCTTGTACTTAAGTCGGCATTGTGCCTTTTGTATTAAATTCGGCTGCAATATCTGTGTTTCATCGTCAATAAGAAGGTGCAAGGTATACTGTAAACCTGAAGTGGAGCATCGGAATCTAAAACTGGCACTCACAGGAGAGGTTGAAATCATAGAAAGTGAGAGTGTCAGTCCTCTTGTACTTAAGTCGACATTGTGCCATTTGTACTAAATTCGGATGCAATTTCTGTGTTTCATCGTCAATAAGAAGGTCCAAGGGATACTATAAACCTGAAGTGAAGCATCGGAATCTAGAACTGGACTCACAGGAGAGGTTCAAATAATAGAAAGTAAGAGTGTTAGTCCTCTTTTATTTAAGTCGGTATTGTGGTTTTTGCATTAAATTCCGATGCAATTTCCATGTTTCATCGTCAATAAGAAGGTGCAAGGTATACAGTAAACCTGAAGTGAAGCATCGGAATTTAAAACCGGACTCACAGGAGAGGTTCAAATCATAGAAAGAGAGAGTGTCAGTCCCCTTGTATTTAAGTTGGCATTGTGCCATTTGTATTAAATTCGGATGAAATTCCAGTGTTTCATATTCAATAGGACGGTCCAAGGAATACAGTAAACCTGAAGCGAAACATTGGAATATAAAACTGGACTCACAGGAGAGGTTCAAATCATAGAAAGTTAGAGTGTCAGTCCTCTTGTACTTAAGTCGGCATTGTGCCATTTGTATTAATTTCAGATGCAAACTCTGTGTTTCATCGTCAATAAGAAGGTCCAAGGGATACAGTAAACCTGAAGTGAAGCATCGGAATCTAAAACTGGACTCACAGGAGAGGTTCAAATCATAGAAAGTTAGAGTGTCATTCCTCTTGTACTTAACTCTGCATTGTGATTTTTGAATTTAATTCCGATGCAATTTCTGTGTTTCATCGTCAATAAGAAGGTCCAAGGGATACAGTCAACCTGGAATGACGCATTGGAATCTAAGACTGGACTCACAGGAGAGGTTCAAATCATAGAAAATAAGAGTGTCAGTCCTCTTTTACTTAAACCGGCATTGTGCGTTTTGAATTTAATTCCAATGCAAATTCTGTGTTTCATCGTCAATAAGAAGGTGCAAGGGATACAGTTAACCCAAAGTGAAGCATCGGAATCAAAAACTGGACTCACAGGAAAGATTCAAATCATAGAAAGTGACAGTGTCAGTCCTCTTGTACTTAAGTCGGCATAGTGGCATTTCTATTGAATTCGGATGCAATTTCTGTGTTTCATCGTCAATAAGAATGTCCAAAGGATACAATAAACCTGAAGTGAAGCATCGGAATCTAAAACTGGACTCACAGGAGAGGTTCAAATCATAGAAAGTTAGAGTGTCAGTCCTCTTTTACTTAAGTCGGCATTGTGCCTTTTGTATTAAATTCCGATGCAATTACTATGTTTCATCGTCAATAAAAAGGTGCAAGGTATACAGTAAACCTGAAGTGAAGCATCGGAATCTAAAACTGGACTCACAGGAGAGGTTCAAATCATAGAAAGTGAGAGTGTCAGTCCTCTTCTACTTAGGTCGGCATTGTGCCTTTTTAATTTAATTCGGATGCAATTTCTGTGTTTCATCGTCAATAAGAAGATCCAAAGGATACAGTAAACCTGAAGTGAAGCATCGGAATCTAAAACTAGACTCACAGGAGAGGTTCAAATCATAGAAAGTTAGAGTGTGAGGCCTCTTGTACTTAAGTCGGCATTGTGATTTTTGAATTTAATTCGGATGCAATTTCTGTGTTTCATCGTCAGTAAGAAGGTCCCAGGCATACAGTAAACCTGGAGTGAAGCATCGGAATCTAAGACTGGACTCACCGGAGAGGTTCAAATCATAGAAAGTGAGAGTGTCACTCCTCTTGTACTTGAGTCGGTATTGTGCTTTTTGTATTAAATTCGTATGCAATTTCTGTGTTTCTTCGTCAATAAGAAGGTCCAAGGGAGACAGTAAACCGTAAGTGAAGCATCGGAATCTAAAAGTGGACTCGCAGGAGATGTTCAAATCATAGAAAGTTAGAGTGTTAGTCCTCTTTTATTTAAGTCGGTATTGTGGCTTTTGCATTAAATTCCAATGCAATTTCTATGTTTCATCGTCAATAAGAAGGTGCAAGATATACAGTAAACCTGAAGTGGAGCATCGGAATTGAAAACAGGACTCACAGGAAAGGTTCAAATCATAGAAGGAGAGAGTGTAAGTCCCCTTGTACTTAAGTTGGCATTGTGCCATTTGTATTAAATTCGGATGCAGTTCCTGTGTTTCATTGTCAATAAGACGGTCCAAGAAATACAGTAAACCTGAAGTGAAGCATCGGGATCTAAAACTGGACTCATAGGAGGGGTTCAAATCGTAGATAGTGAGAGTGTCAGTCTTCTTGTAGTTAAGTCGGTATTGTGCATTTTGAATTTAATTCCGATGCAATTTCTGTGTTTCATCATCAATAAGAAGGTGCAAGTATGCAGTAAACCTGAAGTGAAGCATCGGAATCTGAAACTGGTCTCATAGGAGGGGTTCAAATCATAGAAAGTGAGAGTGTCAGTCCTCTTGTAGTTAAGTCGGTTTTGTGCATTTTGAATTTAATTCCGATGCAATTTCTGTGTTTCATCATCAATGAGAAGATCCAAGGGATACAGTAAACCTTAAGTAAAGCATCGGAATCTAAAACTGGACTTACAGGAGAGGTTCAAATCATAGAAAGTTAGAATGTCAGTCCTCTTGTACTTAAGTCGGCATTGTGCCTTTTGTATTAAATTCGGCTGCAATATCTGTGTTTCATCGTCAATAAGAAGGTGCAAGGTATACTGTAAACCTGAAGTGAAGCATCGGAATCTAAAACTGGACTCACAGGAGAGGTTCAAATCATAGAGAGTGAGAGTGTCAGTCCTCTTGTACTTAAGTCAACATTGTGCCATTTGTATTAAATTCGGATGCATTTTCTGTGTTTCATCGTCAATAAGAAGGTCCAAGGGATACTATAAACCTGAAGTGAAGCATCGGAATCTAGAACTGGACTCACAGGAGAGGTTCAAATCATAGAAAGTAAGAGTGTTAGTCCTCTTTTATTTAAGTCGGTATTGTGGTTTTTGCATTAAATTCCGATGCAATTTCTATGTTTCATCGTCAATAAGAAGGTGCAAGGTATACAGTAAACCTGAAGTGAAGCATCTTAATTTAAAACTGGACTCACAGGAGAGGTTCAAATCATAGAAAGAGAGAGTGTCAGTCCCCTTGTATATAAGTTGGCATTGTGCCATTTGTATTAAATTCGGATGAAATTCCAGTGTTTCATATTCAATAAGACGGTCCAAGGAATACAGTAAACCTGAAGTGAAACATCGGAATATAAAACTGGACTCACAGGAGAGGTTCAAATCATAGAAAGTTAGAGTGTCAGTCCTCTTGTACTTAAGTCGGCATTGTGCTTTTTGTATTAATTTCGGATGCAAACTCTGCGTTTCATCGTCAATAAGAAGGTCCAAGGGATACAGTAAACCTGAAGTGAAGCATCGGAATCTAAAACTGGACTCACAGGAGAGGTTCAAATCATAGAATGTTAGAGTGTCATTCCTCTTGCACTTAACTCTGCATTGTGATTTTTGAATTTAATTCCGATGCAATTTCTGTGTTTCCTCGTCAATAAGAAGGTCCAAGGGACACAGTCAACCTGGAATGAAGCATTGGAATCTAAGACTGGACTCACAGGAGAGGTTCAAATCATAGAAAATGAGAGTGTCAGTCCTCTTTTACTTAAACCGGCATTGTGCGTTTTGAATTTAATTCCGATGCAAATTCTGTGTTTCATCGTCAATGAGACGGTGCAAGGGATACAGTAAACCCGAAGTGAAGCATCGGAATCAAAAACTGGACTCACAGGAAAGGTTCAAATCATAGAAAGTGAGAGTGTCAGTCCTCTTGTACTTAAGTCGGCATTGTGGCAATTCTATTGAATTCGGATGCAATTTCTGTGTTTCATCCTCAATAAGAATGTCCAAGGGATACAATAAACCTGAAGTGAAGCATCGGAATCTAAAACTGGACTCACAGGAGAGGTTCAAATCATAGAAAGTTAGAGTGTCAGTCCTCTTTTACTTAAGTCGGCATTGTGCCTTTTGTATTAAATTCCGATGCAATTACTACGTTCCATCGTCAATAAAAAGGTGCAAGGTATACAGTAAACCTGAAGTGAAGCATCGGAATCTAAAACTGGACTCACAGGAGAGGTTCAAATCATAGAAAGTGAGAGTGTCAGTCCTCTTCTACTTAGGTCGGCATTGTGCCATTTGAATTTAATTCGGATGCAATTTCTGTGTTTCATCGTCAATAAGAAGGTCCAAAGAATACAGTAAACCTGAAGTGAAGCATCGGAATCTAAAACTAGACTCACAGGAGAGGTTCAAATCATAGAAAGTGAGAGTGTCACTCCTCTTGTACTTAAGTCGGCATTGTGATTTTTGAATTTAATTCGGATGCAATTTCTGTGTTTCATCGTCAGTAAGAAGGTCCCAGGCATACAGTAAACCTGGAGTGAAGCATCGGAATCTAAGACTGGACTCACAGGAGAGGTTCAAATCATAGAAAGTGAGAGTGTCACTCCTCTTGTACTTGATTCGATATTGTGCCTTTTGTATTAAATTCGTATGCAATTTCTGTGTTTCTTCGTCAATAAGAAGGTCCAAGGGATACAGTAAACCTTAAGTGAAGCATCGGAATCTAAAACTGGACTCGCAGGAGAGGTTCAAATCATTGAATTTTAGAGTGTCACTCCTCTTTTACTTAAGCCGGCATTGTGCCTTTTGTATTAAATTCGGATGCAATTTCTGTGTTTCATCGTCAATAAGAAGGTCCAAGGGATACAGTAAACCTGAAGTGAAGCATCGGAATCTAAAACTGGACTCACAGGAAAGGTTCAAATCACAGAAAGTTAGAATGTCAGTCCTCTTGTACTTGAGTCGGCATTGTGCCTTTTGTATTAAACTCGGCTGCAATTTCTGTGTTTCATCGTCAACAAGAAGGTGCAAGGTACACTGTAAACCTGAAGTGAAGCATCGGAATCTAAAACTGGACTCACAGGAGAGGTTCAAATCATAGAAAGTGAGAGTGTCAGTCCTCTTGTTCTTAAGTCGACATTGTGCCATTTGTATTAAATTCGGATACAATTTCTGTGTTTCACCGTCAATAAGAATGTTCAAGGGATACTATAAACCTGAAGTGAAGCATCGGAATCTAGAACTGGACTCACAGGAGAGGTTCAAATCATAGAAAGTTAGAGTGTTAGTCCTCTTTTATTTAAGTCGGTATTGTGGCTTTTGCATTAAATTCCCATGCAATTTCTATGTTTCATCGTCAATAAGAAGCTGCAATTTATATAGTAAACCTGAAGTGAAGCATCGGAATTTAAAACCGGACTCACAGGAGAGGTTCAAATCATAGAAAGAGAGAGTGTCAGTCCCCTTGTATTTAGGTCGGCATTGTGCCATTTGTATTAAATTCGGATGAAATTCCAGTGTTTCATATTCAATAGGACGGTCCAAGGAATACAGTAAACCTGAAGTGAAACATCGGAATATAAAACTTGACTCACAGGAGAGGTTCAAATCATAGAAAGTTAGAGTGTCAGTCCTCTTGTACTTAAGTCGGCATTGTGCCATTTGTATTAATTTCGGATGCAAACTCTGTGTTTCATCGTCAATAAGAAGGTCCAAGGGATACAGTAAACCTGAAGTGAAGCATCGGAATCTAAAACTGGACTCACAGGAGAGGTTCAAATCATAGAAAGTTAGAGTGTCATTTCTCTTGTACTTAACTCTGCATTGTGATTTTTGAATTTAATTCCGATGCAATTTCTGTGTTTCATTGTCAATAAGAAGGTCCAAGGGATACAGTCAACCTGGAATGACGCATTGGAATCTAAGACTGGACTCACAGGAGAGGTTCAAATCATAGAAAATGAGAGTGTCAGTCCTCTTTTACTTAAACCGGCATTGTGCGTTTTGAATTTAATTCCGATGCAAATTCTGTGTTTCATCGTCAATAAGAAGGTGCAAGGGATACAGTAAACCCGAAGTGAAGCATCGGAATCAAAAACTGGACTCACAGGAAAGGTTCAAATCATAGAAAGTGAGAGTGTCAGTCCTCTTGTACTTAAGTCGGAATTGTGGCATTTCTATTGAATTCGGATGCAATTTCTGTGTTTCATCGTCAATAAGAATGTCCAAAGGATACAATAAACCTGAAGTGAAGCATCGGAATCTAAAACTGGACTCACAGGAGAGGTTCAAATCATAGAAAGTTAGAGTGTCAGTCCTCTTTTACTTAAGTCGGCATTGTGCCTTTTGCATTAAATTCCGATGCAATTACTATGTTTCATCGTCAATAAAAAGGTGCAAGGTATACAGTAAACCTGAAGTGAAGCATCGGAATCTAAAACTGGACTCACAGGAGAGGTTCAAATCATAGAAAGTGAGAGTGTCAGTCCTCTTCTACTTAGGTCGGCATTGTGCCTTTTTAATTTAATTCGGATGCAATTTCTGTGTTTCATCGTCAATAAGAAGGTCCAAAGGATACAGTAAACCTGAAGTGAAGCATCGGAATCTAAAACTAGACTCACAGGAGAGGTTCAAATCATAGAAAGTTAGAGTGTCAGGCCTCTTGTACTTAAGTCGGCATTGTGATTTTTGAATTTAATTCGGATGCAATTTCTGTGTTTCATCGTCAGTAAGAAGGTCCCAGGCATACAGTAAACCTGGAGTGAAGCATCGGAATCTAAGACTGGACTCACAGGAGAGGTTCAAATCATAGAAAGTGAGAGTGTCACTCCTCTTGCACTTGAGTCGGTATTGTGCTTTTTGTATTAAATTCGTATGCAATTTCTGTGTTTCTTCGTCAATAAGAAGGTCCAAGGGAGACAGTAAACCCTAAGAGAAGCATCGGAATCTAAAACTGGACTCGCAGGAGAGGTTCAAATCATAGAGAGTGAGAGTGTCAGTCCTCTTGTACTTAAGTCGACATTGTGCCATTTGTATTAAATTCGGATGCATTTTCTGTGTTTCATCGTCAATAAGAAGGTCCAAGGGATACTATAAACCTGAAGTGAAGCATCGGAATCTAGAACTGGACTCACAGGAGAGGTTCAAATCATAGAAAGTAAGAGTGTTAGTCCTCTTTTATTTAAGTCGGTATTGTGGTTTTTGCATTAAATTCCGATGCAATTTCTATGTTTCATCGTCAATAAGAAGGTGCAAGGTATACAGTAAACCTGAAGTGAAGCATCTTAATTTAAAACTGGACTCACAGGAGAGGTTCAAATCATAGAAAGAGAGAGTGTCAGTCCCCTTGTATATAAGTTGGCATTGTGCCATTTGTATTAAATTCGGATGAAATTCCAGTGTTTCATATTCAATAAGACGGTCCAAGGAATACAGTAAACCTGACGTGAAACATCGGAATATAAAACTGGACTCACAGGAGAGGTTCAAATCATAGAAAGTTAGAGTGTCAGTCCTCTTGTACTTAAGTCGGCATTGTGCCTTTTGTATTAATTTCGGATGCAAACTCTGTGTTTCATCGTCAATAAGAAGGTCCAAGGGATACAGTAAACCTGAAGTGAAGCATCGGAATCTAAAACTGGACTCACAGGAGAGGTTCAAATCATAGAAAGTTAGAGTGTCATTCCTCTTGCACTTAACTCTGCATTGTGATTTTTGAATTTAATTCCGATGCAATTTCTGTGTTTGCTCGTCAATAAGAAGGTCCAAGGGACACAGTCAACCTGGAATGAAGCATTGGAATCGAAGACTGGACTCACAGGAGAGGTTCAAATCATAGAAAATGAGAGTGTCAGTCCTCTTTTACTTAAACCGGCATTGTGCGTTTTGAATTTAATTCCGATGCAAATTCTGTGTTTCATCGTCAATAAGACGGTGCAAGGGATACAGTAAACCCGAAGTGAAGCATCGGAATCAAAAACTGGACTCACAGGAAAGGTTCAAATCATAGAAAGTGAGAGTGTCAGTCCTCTTGTACTTAAGTCGGCATTGTGGCATTTCTATTGAATTCGGATGCAATTTCTGTGTTTCATCGTCAATAAGAATGTCCAAGGGATACAATAAACCTGAAGTGAAGCATCGGAATCTAAAACTGGACTCACAGGAGAGGTTCAAATCATAGAAAGTGAGAGTGTCACTCCTCTTGTACTTGAGTCGGTATTGTGCCTTTTGTATTAAATTCGTATGCAATTTCTGTGTTTCTTCGTTAATTAGAAGGTCCAAGGGATACAGTAAACCTTAAGTAAAGCATCGGAATCTAAAACTGGACTCGCAGGAGAGGTTCAAATCATAGAATTTTAGAGTGTCAGTCCTCTTTTACTTAAGTCGGCATTGTGCCTTTTGTATTAAATTCGGATGCAATTTCTGTGTTTCATCGTCAATAAAAAGGTCCAAGGGATACAGTAAACCTGAAGTGAAGCATCGGAATCTAAAACTGGACTCACAGGAAAGGTTCAAATCACAGAAAGTTAGAATGTCAGTCCTCTTGTACTTGAGTCGGCATTGAGCCTTTTGTATTAAACTCGGCTGCAATTTCTGTGTTTCATCGTCAATAAGAAGGTGCAAGGTACACTGTAAACCTGAAGTGAAGCATCGGAATCTAAAACTGGACTCACAGGAGAGGTTCAAATCATAGAAAGTGAGAGTGTCAGTCCTCTTGTTCTTAAGTCGACATTGAGCCATTTGTATTAAATTCGGATACAATTTCTGTGTTTCATCGTCAATAAAAAGGTCCAAGGGATACAGTAAACCTGAAGTGAAGCATCGGAATCTAAAACTGGACTCACAGGAAAGGTTCAAATCACAGAAAGTTAGAATGTCAGTCCTCTTGTACTTGAGTCGGCATTGAGCCTTTTGTATTAAACTCGGCTGCAATTTCTGTGTTTCATCGTCAATAAGAAGGTGCAAGGTACACTGTAAACCTGAAGTTAAGCATCGGAATCTAGAACTGGACTCACAGGAGAGGTTCAAATCATAGAAAGTTAGAGTGTTAGTCCTCTATTATTTAAGTCGGTATGGTGGCTTTTGCATTAAATTCCCATGCAATTTCTATGTTTCATCGTCAATAAGAAGGTGGCAAGGTATACAGTAAACCTGAAGTGAAGCATCGGAATTTAAAACCGGACTCACAGGAGAGGTTCAAATCATAGAAAGAGAGAGTGTCAGTCCCCTTGTATTTAAGTTGGCATTGTGCCATTTGTATTAAATTCGGATGAAATTCCAGTGTTTCATATTCAATAGGACGGTCCAAGGAATTCAGTAAACCTGAAGTGAAACATCGGAATATAAAACTGGACTCACAGGAGAGGTTCAAATCATAGAAAGTTAGAGTGTCAGTCCTCTTGTACTTAAGTCGGCATTGTGCCATTTGTATTAATTTCGGATGCAAACTCTGTGTTTCATCGTCAATAAGAATGTCCAAAGGATACAATAAACCTGAAGTGAAGCATCGGAATCTAAAACTGGACTCACAGGAGAGGTTCAAATCATAGAAAGTTAGAGTGTCAGTCCTCTTTTACTTAAGTCGGCATTGTGCCTTTTGTATTAAATTCCGATGCAATTACTATGTTTCATCGTCAATAAAAAGGTGCAAGGTATACAGTAAACCTGAAGTGAAGCATCGGAATCTAAAACTGGACTCACAGGAGAGGTTTAAATCATAGAAAGTGAGAGTGTCAGTCCTCTTCTACTTAGGTCGGCATTGTGCCTTTTTAGTTTAATTCGGATGCAATTTCTGTGTTTCATCGTCAATAAGAAGGTCCAAAGGATACAGTAAACCTGAAGTGAAGCATCGGAATCTAAAACTGGACTCGCAGGAGAGGTTCAAATCATAGAATTTTAGAGTGTCAGTCCTCTTTTACTTAAGTCGGCATTGTGCCTTTTGTATTAAATTCGGATGCAATTTCTGAGTTTCATCGTCAATAAGAAGGTCCAAGGGATACAGTAAACCTGAAGTGATGCATCGGAATCTAAAAGTGGACTCACAGGAGAGGTTCAAATCACAGAAAGTTAGAATGTCAGTCCTCTTGTACTTAAGTCGGCATTGTGCCTTTTGTATTAAACTCGGCTGCAATTTCTGTGTTTCATCGTCAATAAGAAGGTGCAAGGTACACTGTAAACCTGAAGTGAAGCATCGGAATCTAAAACTGGACTCACAGGAGAGGTTCAAATCATAGAAAGTGAGAGTGTCAGTCCTCTTGTACTTAAGTCGACATTGTGCCATTTGTATTAAATTCGGATGCAATTTCTGTGTTTCATCGTCAATAAGAAGGTGCAAGGGATACTATAAACCTGAAGTGAAGCATCGGAATCTAGAACTGGACTCACAGGAGAGGTTCAAATCATAGAAAGTTAGAGTGTTAGTCCTCTTTTATTTAAGTCGGTATTGTGGCTTTTGCTTTAATTCCTATGCAATTTCTATGTTTCATCGTCAATAAGAATGTGCAAGGTATACAGTAAACCTGAAGTGAAGCATCGGAATTTAAAACCGGACTCACAGGAAAGGTTCAAATCATAGAAAGAGAGAGTGTCAGTCCCCTTGTACTTAAGTTGGCATTGCGCCATTTGTATTAAATTCGGATGCAATTCCTGTGTTTCATTGTCAATAAGACGGTCCAAGCAATACAGTAAACCTAAAGTGAAACATCGGAATATAAAACTGGACTCACAGGAGAGGTTCAAATCATAGAAAGTAAGAGCGTCAGTCCTCTTGTACTTATGTCGGCATTGTACCTTTTGTATTAAATTTGGATGCAAACTCTGTGTTTCATCGTCAATAAAAAGGTCCAAGGGATACAGCAAACCTGAAGTGAAGCATCGGGATCTAAAACTGGACTCATAGGAGGGGTTCAAATCATAGAAAGTGAGAGTGTCAGTCTTCTTGTAGTTAAGTCGGTATTGTGCATTTTGAATTTAATTCCGATGCAATTTCTGTGTTTCATCATCAATAAGAAGGTGCAAGTATGCAGTAAACCTGAAGTGAAGCATCGGAATCTGAAACTGGTCTCATAGGAGGGGTTCAAATCATAGAAAGTGAGAGTGTCAGTCCTCTTGTAGTTAAGTCGGTTTTGTGCATTTTGAATTTAATTCCGATGCAATTTCTGTGTTTCATCGTCAATAAGACGGTGCAAGGGATACAGTAAACCCGAAGTGAAGCATCGGAATCAAAAACTGGACTCACAGGAAAGGTTCAAATCATAGAAAGTGAGAGTGTCAGTCCTCTTGTACTTAAGTCGGCATTGTGGCATTTCTATTGAATTCGGATGCAATTTCTGTGTTTCATCGTCAATAAGAATGTCCAAGGGATACAATAAACCTGAAGTGAAGCATCGGAATCTAAAACTGGACTCACAGGAGAGGTTCAAATCATAGAAAGTTAGAGTGTCAGTCCTCTTTTACTTAAGTCGGCATTGTGCCTTTTGTATTAAATTCCGATGCAATTACTATGTTCCATCGTCAATAAAAAGGTGCAAGGTATACAGTAAACCTGAATGAAGCATCGGAATCTAAAACTGGACTCACAGGAGAGGTTCAAATCATAGAAAGTGAGAGTGTCAGTCCTCTTCTACTTAGGTCGGCATTGTGCCTTTTGAATTTAATTCGGATGCAATTTCTGTGTTTCATCGTCAATAAAAAGGTCCAAGGGATACAGTAAACCTGAAGTGAAGCATCGGAATCTAAAACTGGACTCACAGGAAAGGTTCAAATCACAGAAAGTTAGAATGTCAGTCCTCTTGTACTTGAGTCGGCATTGAGCCTTTTGTATTAAACTCGGCTGCAATTTCTGTGTTTCATCGTCAATAAGAAGGTGCAAGGTACACTGTAAACCTGAAGTTAAGCATCGGAATCTAGAACTGGACTCACAGGAGAGGTTCAAATCATAGAAAGTTAGAGTGTTAGTCCTCTATTATTTAAGTCGGTATGGTGGCTTTTGCATTAAATTCCCATGCAATTTCTATGTTTCATCGTCAATAAGAAGGTGCAAGGTATACAGTAAACCTGAAGTGAAGCATCGGAATTTAAAACCGGACTCACAGGAGAGGTTCAAATCATAGAAAGAGAGAGTGTCAGTCCCCTTGTATTTAAGTTGGCATTGTGCCATTTGTATTAAATTCGGATGAAATTCCAGTGTTTCATATTCAATAGGACGGTCCAAGGAATTCAGTAAACCTGAAGTGAAACATCGGAATATAAAACTGGACTCACAGGAGAGGTTCAAATCATAGAAAGTTAGAGTGTCAGTCCTCTTGTACTTAAGTCGGCATTGTGCCATTTGTATTAATTTCGGATGCAAACTCTGTGTTTCATCGTCAATAAGAAGGTCCAAGGGATACAGTAATCCTGAAGTGAAGCATCGGAATCTAAAACTTGACTCACAGGAGAGGTTCAAATCATAGAAAGTTAGAGTGTCATTCCTCTTGTACTTAACTCTGCATTGTGCGTTTTGAATTTAATTCCGATGCAAATTCTGTGTTTCATCGTCAATAAGAAGGTGCAAGGGATACAGTAAACCCGAAGTGAAGCATCGGAATCAAAAACTGGACTCACAGGAAAGGTTCAAATCATAGAAAGTGAGAGTGTCAGTCCTCTTGTACTTAAGTCGGCATTGTGGCATTTCTATTGTATTCGGATGCAATTTCTGTGTTTCATCGTCAATAAGAATGTCCAAAGGATACAATAAACCTGAAGTGAAGCATCGGAATCTAAAACTGGACTCACAGGAGAGGTTCAAATCATAGAAAGTTAGAGTGTCAGTCCTCTTTTACTTAAGTCGGCATTGTGCCTTTTGTATTAAATTCCGATGCAATTACTATGTTTCATCGTCAATAAAAAGGTGCAAGGTATACAGTAAACCTGAAGTGAAGCATCGGAATCTAAAACTGGACTCACAGGAGAGGTTTAAATCATAGAAAGTGAGAGTGTCATTCCTCTTCTACTTAGGTCGGCATTGTGCCTTTTTAGTTTAATTCGGATGCAATTTCTGTGTTTCATCGTCAATAAGAAGGTCCAAAGGATACAGTAAACCTGAAGTGAAGCATCGGAATCTAAAACTGGACTCGCAGGAGAGGTTCAAATCATAGAATTTTAGAGTGTCAGTCCTCTTTTACTTAAGTCGGCATTGTGCCTTTTGTATTAAATTCGGATGCAATTTCTGAGTTTCATCGTCAATAAGAAGGTCCAAGGGATACAGTAAACCTGAAGTGATGCATCGGAATCTAAAACTGGACTCACAGGAGAGGTTCAAATCACAGAAAGTTAGAATGTCAGTCCTCTTGTACTTAAGTCGGCATTGTGCCTTTTGTATTAAACTCGGCTGCAATTTCTGTGTTTCATCGTCAATAAGAAGGTGCAAGGTACACTGTAAACCTGAAGTGAAGCATCGGAATCTAAAACTGGACTCACAGGAGAGGTTCAAATCATAGAAAGTGAGAGTGTCAGTCCTCTTGTACTTAAGTCGACATTGTGCCATTTGTATTAAATTCGGATGCAATTTCTGTGTTTCATCGTCAATAAGAAGGTGCAAGGGATACTATAAACCTGAAGTGAAGCATCGGAATCTAGAACTGGACTCACAGGAGAGGTTCAAATCATAGAAAGTTAGAGTGTTAGTCCTCTTTTATTTAAGTCGGTATTGTGGCTTTTGCTTTAATTCCTATGCAATTTCTATGTTTCATCGTCAATAAGAATGTGCAAGGTATACAGTAAACCTGAAGTGAAGCATCGGAATTTAAAACCGGACTCACAGGAAAGGTTCAAATCATAGAAAGAGAGAGTGTCAGTCCCCTTGTACTTAAGTTGGCATTGCGCCATTTGTATTAAATTCGGATGCAATTCCTGTGTTTCATTGTCAATAAGACGGTCCAAGCAATACAGTAAACCTAAAGTGAAACATCGGAATATAAAACTGGACTCACAGGAGAGGTTCAAATCATAGAAAGTAAGAGCGTCAGTCCTCTTGTACTTATGTCGGCATTGTACCTTTTGTATTAAATTTGGATGCAAACTCTGTGTTTCATCGTCAATAAAAAGGTCCAAGGGATACAGCAAACCTGAAGTGAAGCATCAGGATCTAAAACTGGACTCATAGGAGGGGTTCAAATCATAGAAAGTGAGAGTGTCAGTCTTCTTGTAGTTAAGTCGGTATTGTGCATTTTGAATTTAATTCCGATGCAATTTCTGTGTTTCATCATCAATAAGAAGGTGCAAGTATGCAGTAAACCTGAAGTGAAGCATCGGAATCTGAAACTGGTCTCATAGGAGGGGTTCAAATCATAGAAAGTGAGAGTGTCAGTCCTCTTGTAGTTAAGTCGGTTTTGTGCATTTTGAATTTAATTCCGATGCAATTTCTGTGTTTCATCGTCAATAAGACGGTGCAAGGGATACAGTAAACCCCAAGTGAAGCATCGGAATCAAAAACTGGACTCACAGGAAAGGTTCAAATCATAGAAAGTGAGAGTGTCAGTCCTCTTGTACTTAAGTCGGCATTGTGGCATTTCTATTGAATTCGGATGCAATTTCTGTGTTACATCGTCAATAAGAATGTCCAAGGGATACAATAAACCTGAAGTGAAGCATCGGAATCTAAAACTGGACTCACAGGAGAGGTTCAAATCATAGAAAGTTAGAGTGTCAGTCCTCTTTTCCTGAAGTCGGCATTGTGCCTTTTGTATTAAATTCCGATGCAATTACTATGTTCCATCGTCAATAAAAAGGTGCAAGGTATACAGTAAACCTGAATGAAGCATCGGAATCTAAAACTGGACTCACAGGAGAGGTTCAAATCATAGAAAGTGAGAGTGTCAGTCCTCTTCTACTTAGGTCGGCATTGTGCCTTTTGAATTTAATTCGGATGCAATTTCTGTGTTTCATCGTCAATAAGAAGGTCCAAAGAATACAGTAAACCTGAAGTGAAGAATCGGAATCTAAAACTAGACTCACAGGAGAGGTTCAAATCATAGAAAGTGAGAGTGTCACTCCGCTTGTACTTAAGTCGGCATTGTGATTTTTGAATTTAATTCGGATGCAATTTCTGTGTTTCATCGTCAGTAAGAAGGTCCCAGGCATACAGTAAACCTGGAGTGAAGCATCGGAATCTAAGACTGGACTCACAGGAGAAGTTCAAATCATAGAAAGTGAGAGTGTCACTCCTCTTGTACTTGAGTCGGTATTGTGCCTTTTGTATTAAATTCGTATGCAATTTCTGTGTTTCATCGTCAATAAGAAGGTCCAAGGGATACAGTAAACCTGAAGTGATGCTTCGGAATCTGAAACTGGAGTCACAGGAGAGGTTCAAATCATGGAAAGTTAGAATGTCAGTCCTCTTGTACTTAAGTCGGCATTGTGGCTTTTGTATTAAATTCCGATGCAATTTCTGTGTTTCATCGTCAATAAGAAGGTCCAAGGGATACAGTAAACCTGAAGTGAAGCATCGGAATCTAAAACTAGACTCACAGGAGAGGTTCAAATCATAGAAAGTTAGAGTGTCAGTCCTCTTGTACTTAAGTCGGCATTGTGATTTTTGAATTTAATTCGGATGCAATTTCTGTGTTTCATCGTCAGTAAGAAGGTCCCAGGGATACAGTAAACCTGGAGTGAAGAATCGGAATCTAATACTGGACTCACAGGAGAGGTTCAAATCATAGAAAGTGAGAGTGTCAGTCCTCTTGTACTTAAGTCGGCACTCTTGCATTTGTATTAAATTCGGATGAAATTTCTGTGTTTCATCGTCAATAAGAAGGTCCAAGGGATACAGTAAAACTGAAGTGAAGCATCGGAATCTAAAACTGGACTCACAGGAGAGGTTCAAATCATAGAAAGTGAGGGTGTCACTAGTCTTGTACATGAGTCGGTATTGTGCCTTTTGTATTACATTTGGATGCAATTTCTGTGTTTCATCGTCAATATGAAGGTCCAAGGGATACAGTAAACCTTAAGTGAAGCATCGGAATCTAAAACTGGACTCGCAGGAGAGGTTCAAGTCATAGAATGTTAGAGTGTCAGTCCTCTTTTACTTAAGTCGGCATTGTGCCTTTTGTATTAAATTCGGATGCAATTTCTGTGTTTCATCGTCAATAAGAAGGTCCAAGGGATACAGTAAACCTGAAGTGAAGCATCGGAATCTAAAACTGGACACACAGGAGAGGTTCAAATAATAGAAAGTTAGAATGTCAGTCCTATTGTACTTAAGTCGGCATTGTGGCTTTTGCATTAAATTCCGATGCAATTTCTATGTTTCATCGTCAATAAGAAGGTGCAAGGTATACAGTAAACCTGAAGTGAAGCATCGGAATTTAAAACCGGACTCACAGGAGAGGTTGATATCATAGAAAGAGACAGTGTCAGTCCTCTTGTACTTAAGTTGGCATTGTGCCATTTGTATTAAATTCGGATGCAATTCCTGTGTTCCATAGTCAATAAGACGGTCCAAGGAAACAGTAAACCTGAAGTGAAACACCGGAATCTAAAACTGGACCCACAGGAGAGGTTCAAATCATAGAAGGTAAGAGCGTCAGTCCTCTTGTACTTAAGTAGGCATTGTATCTTTTGTATTAAATTTGAATGCATACTCTGTGTTTCATCGTCAATATAAAGGTCCAAGGGATACAGCAAACCTGAAGTGAAGCATCGGGATCTAAAACTGGACTCATAGGAGAGGTTCAAATCATAGAAAGTGAGAGTGTCAGTCCTCTTGTAGTTAAGTCGGTATTGTGCATTTTGAATTTAATTCCGATGCAATTTCTGTGTTTCATCGTCAATAAGAAGGTGCAAGGTATGCAGTAAACCTGAAGTGAAGCATCGTAATCTGAAACTGGACTCACAGGAGAGGTTCACATCATAGAAAGTGAGAGTGTCAGTAGTCTTGTATTTAAGTCGCCATTGTGCATTTTGTATTAAATTCGGATGCAATTTCTGTGTTTCATCGTCAATAAGAAGGTCCAAGGGATACAGTAAACCTGAAGTGATGCTTCGGAATCTGAAACTGGAGTCACAGGAGAGGTTCAAATCATAGAAAGTTAGAATGTCAGTCCTCTTGTACTTAAGTCGGCATTGTGCCTTTTGTATTAAATTCCGATGCAATTTCTGTGTCTCATCGTCAATAAGAAGTTCCAAGGGATACAGTAAACCTGAAGTGAAGCATCGGGGTTAAAACTAGACTCACAGGAGAGGTTCAAATCATAGAAAGTTAGAGTGTCAGTCCTCTTGTACTTAAGTCGGCATTGTGATTTTTGAATTTAATTCGGATGCAATTTCTGTGTTTCATCGTCAGTAAGAAGGTCCCAGGGATACAGTAAACCTGGAGTGAAGCATCGGAATCTAAGTTTGGACTCACAGGAGATGTTCAAATCATAGAAAGTGAGAGTGTCAGTCCTCTTGTACTTAAGTCGGCATTGTTGCATTTGTATTAAATTCGTATGCAATTCCTGTGTTTCATCGTCAATAAGAAGGTCCACGGGATACAGTAAACCTTAAGTGAAGCATCGGAATCTAAAAATGGACTCGCAGGAGAGGTTCAAATCATAGAATGTTAAAGTGTCAGTCCTCTTTTACTTAAGTCGGCATTGTGCCTTTTGTATTAAATTCGGATGCAATTTCTGTGTTTCATCGTCAATAAGAAGATCCAAGGGATACAGTAAACCTGAAGTGAAGCATCGGAATCTAAAACTGGACTCACAGGAGAGGTTCAAATCATAGAAAGTTAGAATGTCAGTCCTCTTGTACTTAAGTCGGCATTGTGCCTTTTGTATTAAATTCGGATGCAATTTCTGTGTTTCATCGTCAATAAGAAGGTGCAAGGTATACTGTAAACCTGAAGTGAAGCATCGGAATCTAAAACTCGACTCACAGGAGAGGTTCAAATCATAGAAAGTGAGAGTGTCAGTCCTCTTGTACTTAAGTCGACATTGTGCCATTTGTATTAAATTCGGATGCAATTTCTGTGTTTCATCGTCAATAAGACGGTCCAAGGGATACTATGAACCTGAAGTGAAGCATCGGACTCTAGAACTGGACTCACAGGAGAGGTTCAAATCATAGAAAGTTAGAGTGTTAGTCCTCTTTTATTTAAGTCGGTATTGTGGCTTTTGCATTCAATTCCGATGCAATTTCTGTGTTTCATCATCAATAAGAAGGTCCAAGGGATACAGTAAACCTTAAGTAAAGCATCGGAATCTAAAACTGGACTCACAGGAGACGTTCAAATCATAGAAAGTGAGGGTGTCAGTCCTCTTGTACTTAAGTCGGCACTCTTGCATTTGTATTAAATTCGGATGAAATTTCTGTGTTTCATCGTCAATAAGAAGGTCCAAGGGATACAGTAAAACTGAAGTGTAGCATCGGAATCTAAAACTGGACTCACAGGAGAGGTTCAAATCATAGAAAGTGAGAGTGTCACTCCTCTTGTACATGAGTCGGTATTGTGCCTTTTGTATTACATTTGGATGCAATTTCTGTGTTTCATCGTCAATATGAAGGTCCAAGGGATACAGTAAACCTTAAGTGAAGCATCGGAATCTAAAACTGGACTCGCAGGAGAGGTTCAAGTCATAGAATGTTAGAGTGTCAGTCCTCTTTTACTTAAGTCGGCATTGTGCCTTTTGTATTAAATTCGGATGCAATTTCTGTGTTTCATCGTCAATAAGAAGGTCCAAGGGATACAGTAAACCTGAAGTGAAGCATCGGAATCTAAAACTGGACACACAGGAGAGGTTCAAATAATAGAAAGTTAGAATGTCAGTCCTATTGTACTTAAGTCGGCATTGTGGCTTTTGCATTAAATTCCGATGCAATTTCTATGTTTCATCGTCAATAAGAAGGTGCAAGGTATACAGTAAACCTGAAGTGAAGCATCGGAATTTAAAACCGGACTCACAGGAGAGGTTGATATCATAGAAAGAGACAGTGTCAGTCCTCTTGTACTTAAGTTGGCATTGTGCCATTTGTATTAAATTCGGATGCAATTCCTGTGTTTCATAGTCAATAAGACGGTCCAAGGAAACAGTAAACCTGAAGTGAAACACCGGAATCTAAAACTGGACCCACAGGAGAGGTTCAAATCATAGAAAGTAAGAGCGTCAGTCCTCTTGTACTTAAGTCGGCATTGTACCTTTTGTATTAAATTTGAATGCATACTCTGTGTTTCATCGTCAATATAAAGGTCCAAGGGATACAGCAAACCTGAAGTGAAGCATCGGGATCTAAAACTGGAGTCATAGGAGAGGTTCAAATCATAGAAAGTGAGAGTGTCAGTCCTCTTGTAGTTAAGTCGGTATTGTGCATTTTGAATTTAATTCCGATGCAATTTCTGTGTTTCATCGTCAATAAGAAGGTGCAAGGTATGCAGTAAACCTGAAGTGAAGCATCGTAATCTGAAACTGGACTCACAGGAGAGGTTCACATCATAGATAGTGAGAGTGTCAGTAGTCTTGTATTTAAGTCGCCATTGTGCATTTTGTATTAAATTCGGATGCAATTTCTGTGTTTCATCGTCAATAAGATGGTCCAAGGGATACAGTAAACCTGAAGTGATGCTTCGGAATCTGAAACTGGACTCACAGGAGAGGTTCAAATCATAGAAAGTTAGAATGTCAGTCCTCTTGTACTTAAGTCGGCATTGTGCCTTTTGTATTAAATTCCGATGCAATTTCTGTGTCTCATCGTCAATAAGAAGGTCCAAGGGATACAGTAAACCTGAAGTGAAGCATCGGGGTTAAAACTAGACTCACAGGAGAGGTTCAAATCATAGAAAGTTAGAGTGTCAGTCCTCTTGTACTTAAGTCGGCATTGTGATTTTTGAATTTAATTCGGATGCAATTTCTGTGTTTCATCGTCAGTAAGAAGGTCCCAGGGATACAGTAAACCTGGAGTGAAGCATCGGAATCTAAGTTTGGACTCAAAGGAGAGGTTCAAATCATAGAAAGTGAGAGTGTCAGTCCTCTTGTACTTAAGTCGGCATTGTTGCATTTGTATTAAATTCGTATGCAATTTCTGTGTTTCATCGTCAATAAGAAGGTCCACGGGATACAGTAAACCTTAAGTGAAGCATCGGAATCTAAAAATGGACTCGCAGGAGAGGTTCAAATCATAGAATGTTAAAGTGTCAGTCCTCTTTTACTTAAGTCGGCATTGTGCCTTTTGTATTAAATTCGGATGCAATTTCTGTGTTTCATCGTCAATAAGAAGATCCAAGGGATACAGTAAACCTTAAGTGAAGCATCGGAATCTAAAACTGGACTCACAGGAGAGGTTCAAATCATAGAAAGTTAGAATGTCAGTCCTCTTGTACTTAAGTCGGCATTGTGCCTTTTGTATTAAATTCGGATGCAATTTCTGTGTTTCATCGTCAATAAGAAGGTGCAAGGTATACTGTAAACCTGAAGTGAAGCATCGGAATCTAAAACTCGACTCACAGGAGAGGTTCAAATCATAGAAAGTGAGAGTGTCAGTCCTCTTGCACTTAAGTCGACATTGTGCCATTTGTATTAAATTCGGATGCAATTTCTGTGTTTCATCGTCAATAAGACGGTCCAAGGGATACTATGAACCTGAAGTGAAGCATCGGAATCTAGAACTGGACTCACAGGAGAGGTTCAAATCATAGAAAGTTAGAGTGTTAGTCCTCTTTTATTTAAGTCGGTATTGTGGCTTTTGCATTCAATTCCGATGCAATTTCTGTGTTTCATCATCAATAAGAAGGTCCAAGGGATACAGTAAACCTTAAGTAAAGCATCCTAATCTAAAACTGGACTCACAGGAGAGGTTCAAATCATAGAAAGTTAGAGTGTCAGTCCTCTTGTACTTAAGTCGGCATTGTGCCTTTTGTATTAATTTCGGATGCAAACTCTGTGTTTCATCGTCAATAAGAAGGTCCAAGGGATACAGTAAACCTGAAGTGAAGCATCGGAATCAAAAACTGGACTCACGGGAAAGGTTCAAATCATAGAAAGTGAGAATGTCAGACCTCTTGTACTTAAGTCGGCATTGTGGAATTTCTATTAAATTCGGATGCAATTATTGTGTTTCATCGTCAATAAGAATGTCCAAGGGATACAATAAACCTGAAGTGAAGCATCGGAATCTAAAACTGGACTCACAGGAGAGGTTCAAATCATAGAAAGTTAGAGTGTCAGCCCTCTTTTACTTAAGTCGGCATTGTACCTTTTGTAATAAATTTGGATGCAAACTCTGTGTTTCATCGTCAATAAAAAGGTCCAAGGGATACAGCAAACCTGAAGTGAAGCATCGGGATCTAAAACTGGACTCACAGGAGAGGTTCAAATCATAGAAAGTGAGAATGTCAGTCCTCTTCTACTTAGGTCGGCATTGTGCCTTTTGAATTGGATTCCGATGCAATTTCTGTGTTTCATGGTCAATAAGAAGGTCCAAAGGATACAGTAAACCTGAAGTGAAGCATCGGAATCAAAAACTGGACTCACAGGAGAGATTCAAATCATAGAAAGTTAGAGTGTCAGTCCTCTTGTACTTAAGTCGGCATTGTGACTTTTGTATTAAATTCAGATGCTAACTCTGTGTTTCATCGTCAATTAGAAGGTCCAAGGGATACAGTAAACCTGAAGTGATGCTTCGGAATCTGAAACTGGACTCACAGGAGAGGTTCAAATCATAGAAAGTTAGAATGTCAGTCCTCTTGTACTTAAGTAGGCATTGTGGCTTTTATATTATTTCCGATGCAAATTCTGTGTTTCATCGTCAATAAGAAGGTCCAAGGGATACAGTAAACCTGAAGTGAAGCATCGCAATCTAAAACTAGACTCACAGGAGAGGTTCAAATCATAGAATGTTAGAGTGTCAGTCCTCTTGTACTTAAGTCGGTATTGTGATTTTTGAATTTAATTCGGATGCAATTTCTGTGTTTCATCGTCAGTAAGAAGGTCCCAGGGATACAGTAAACCTGGAGTGAAGCATCGGAATCTAAGACTGGACTCACAGGAGAGGTTCAAATCATAGAAAGTAAGAGTGTCAGTCCTCTTGTACTTAAGTCGGCATTGTTGCATTTGTATTAAATTCGGATGAAATTTCTGTGTTTCATCGTCAATAAGAAGGTCCAAGAGATACAGTAAATCTGAAGTGAAGCATCGGAATCTAAAACTGGACTCACAGGAGAGGTTCAAATCATAGAAAGTTAGAGTGTCACTCCTCTTGTACATGAGTCGGTATTGTTCCTTTTGTATTACATTCGGATGCAATTTCTGTGTTTCATCGTCAATATGAAGGTCCAAGGGATACAGTAAACCTTAAGTGAAGCATCGGAATCTAAAACTGGACTCGCAGGAGAGGTTCAAGTCATAGAATGTTAGAGTGTCAGTCCTCTTTTACTTAAGTCGGCATTGTGCCTTTTGTATTAAATTCGGAAGCAATTTCTGTGTTTCATCGTCAATAAGAAGGTCCAAGGGGTACAGTAAACCTGAAGTGAAGCATCGGAATCTAAAACTGGACTCGCAGGAGAGGTTCAAATCATAGAAAGTTAGAATGTCAGTCCTCTTGTACTTAAGTCGGCATTGTACCTTTTGTATTAAATTCGGCTGCAATTTCTGTGTTTCATCGTCAATAAGAAGGTGCAAGGTATACTGTAAACCTGAAGTGAAGCATCGGAATCTAAAACTGGACTCACAGAAGAGGTTCAAATCATAGAAAGTGATAGTGTCAGTCCTCTTGTACTTAAGTCGACATTGAGCCATTTGTGTTAAAATCGGACGCAATTTCTGTGTTACATCGTCAATAAGAAGATCCAAGGGAAACAGTAAACCTGAAGTGAAGCATCGGAATCTAGAACTGGACTCACAGGAGAGGTTCAAATCATAGAAAGTTAGAGTGCTACTCCTCTTTTATTTAAGTCGGCATTGTGGCTTTTGCATAAAATCCCGATGCAATTTCTATGTTTCATCGTCAATAAGAAGGTGCAAGGTATACAGTAAACCTGAAGTTAAGCATCGGAATTTAAAACCGGACTCACAGGAGAGGTTCAAATCATAGAAAGAGTGTCAGTCCTCTTGTACTTAAGATGGCATTGTGCCATATGTATTAAATTCGGATGCAATTCCTGTGTTTCATAGTCAATAAGACGGTCCAAGGAATACAGCAAACCTGAAGTGAAACATCGGAATCTAAAACTGGACTCACAGGAGAGGTTGATATCATAGAAAGAGACAGTGTCAGTCCTCTTGTACTTAAGTTGGCATTGTGCCATTTGTATTAAATTCGGATGCAATTCCTGGGTTTCATAGTCAATAAGACGGTCCAAGGAAACAGTAAACCTGAAGTGAAACACCGGAATCTAAAACTGGACCCACAGGAGAGGTTCAAATCATAGAAAGTAAGAGCGTCAGTCCTCTTGTACTTAAGTCGGCATTGTACCTTTTGTATTACATTTGAATGCATACTCTGTGTTTCATCGTCAATATAAAGGTCCAAGGGATACAGCAAACCTCAAGTGAAGCATCGGGATCTAAAACTGGACTCATAGGAGAGGTTCAAATCATAGAAAGTGAGAGTGCCAGTCCTCTTGTAGTTAAGTCGGTATTGTGCATTTTGAATTAAATTCCGATGCAATTTCTGTGTTTCATCGTCAATAAGAAGGTGCAAGGTATGCAGTAAACCTGAAGTGAAGCATCGTAATCTGAAACTGGACTCACAGGAGAGGTTCACATCATAGAAAGTGAGAGTGTCAGTAGTCTTGTATTTAAGTCGACATTGTGCATTTTGTATTAAATTCGGATGCAATTTCTGTGTTTCATCGTCAATAAGACGGTCCAAGGGATACAGTAAACCTGAAGTGATGCTTCGGAATCTGAAACTGGACTCACAGGAGAGGTTCCAATCATAGAAAGTTAGAATGTCAGTCCTCTTGTACTTAAGTCGGCATTGTGCCTTTTGTATTAAATTCCGATGCAATTTCTGTGTCTCATCGTCAATAAGAAGGTCCAAGGGATACAGTAAACCTGAAGTGAAGCATCGGGGTTAAAACTAGACTCACAGGAGAGGTTCAAATCATAGAAAGTTAGAGTGTCAGTCCTCTTGTACTTAAGTCGGCATTGTGATTTTTGAATTTAATTCGGATGCAATTTCTGTGTTTCATCGTCAGTAAGAAGGTCCCAGGGATACAGTAAACCTGGAGTGAAGCATCGGAATCTAAGTTTGGACTCAAAGGAGAGGTTCAAATCATAGAAAGTGAGAGTGTCAGTCCTCTTGTACTTAAGTCGGCATTGTTGCATTTGTATTAAATTCGTATGCAATTTCTGTGTTTCATCGTCAATAAGAAGGTCCAAGGGATACAGTAAACCTTAAGTGAAGCATCGGAATCTAAAAATGGACTCGCAGGAGAGGTTCAAATCATAGAATGTTAAAGTGTCAGTCCTCTTTTACTTAAGTCGGCATTGTGCCTTTTGTATTAAATTCGGATGCAATTTCTGTGTTTCATCGTCAATAAGAAGATCCAAGGGATACAGTAAACCTGAAGTGAAGCATCGGAATCTAAAACTGGACTCACAGGAGAGGTTCAAATCATAGAAAGTTAGAATGTCAGTCCTCTTGTACTTAAGTCGGCATTGTGACTTTTGTATTAAATTCGGATGCAATTTCTGTGTTTCATCGTCAATAAGAAGGTGCAAGGTATACTGTAAACCTGAAGTGAAGCATCGGAATCTAAAACTCGACTCACAGGAGAGGTTCAAATCATAGAAAGTGAGAGTGTCAGTCCTCTTGTACTTAAGTCGACATTGTGCCATTTGTATTAAATTCGGATGCAATTTCTGTGTTTCATCGTCAATAAGAAGGTCCAAGGGATACAGTAAACCTGAAGTGAAGCATCGGAATCAAAAACTGGACTCACGGGAAAGGTTCAAATCATAGAAAGTGAGAATGTCAGTCCTCTTGTACTTAAGTCGGCATTGTGGAATTTCTATTAAATTCGGATGCAATTATTGTGTTTCATCGTCAATAAGAATGTCCAAGGGATACAATAAACCTGAAGTGAAGCATCGGAATCTAAAACTGGACTCACAGGAGAGGTTCAAATCATAGAAAGTTAGAGTGTCAGCCCTCTTTTACTTAAGTCGGCATTGTACCTTTTGTAATAAATTTGGATGCAAACTCTGTGTTTCATCGTCAATAAAAAGGTCCAAGGGATACAGCAAACCTGAAGTGAAGCATCGGGATCTAAAACTGGACTCACAGGAGAGGTTCAAATCATGGAAAGTGAGAATGTCAGTCCTCTTCTACTTAGGTCGGCATTGTGCCTTTTGAATTGGATTCCGATGCAATTTCTGTGTTTCATGTTCAATAAGAAGGTCCAAAGGATACAGTAAACCTGAAGTGAAGCATCGGAATCAAAAACTGGACTCACAGGAGAGATTCAAATCATAGAAAGTTAGAGTGTCAGTCCTCTTGTACTTAAGTCGGCATTGTGACTTTTGTATTAAATTCGGATGCTAACTCTGTGTTTCATCGTCAATTAGAAGGTCCAAGGGATACAGTAAACCTGAAGTGATGCTTCGGAATCTGAAACTGGACTCACAGGAGAGGTTCAAATCATAGAAAGTTAGAATGTCAGTCCTCTTGTACTTAAGTAGGCATTGTGGCTTTTATATTATTTCCGATGCAAATTCTGTGTTTCATCGTCAATAAGAAGGTCCAAGGGATACAGTAAACCTGAAGTGAAGCATCGCAATCTAAAACTAGACTCACAGGAGAGGTTCAAATCATAGAATGTTAGAGTGTCAGTCCTCTTGTACTTAAGTCGGTATTGTGATTTTTGAATTTAATTCGGATGCAATTTCTGTGTTTCATCGTCAGTAAGAAGGTCCCAGGGATACAGTAAACCTGGAGTGAAGCATCGGAATCTAAGACTGGACTCACAGGAGAGGTTCAAATCATAGAAAGTAAGAGCGTCAGTCCTCTTGTACTTAAGTCGGCATTGTACCTTTTGTATTAAATTTGAATGCATACTCTGTGTTTCATCGTCAATATAAAGTTCCAAGGGATACAGCAAACCTGAAGTGAAGCATCGGGATCTAAAACTGGACTCATAGGAGAGGTTCAAATCATAGAAAGTGAGAGTGTCAGTCCTCTTGTAGATAAGTCGGTATTGTGCATTTTGAATTTAATTCCGATGCAATTTCTGTGTTTCATCGTCAATAAGAAGGTGCAAGGTATGCAGTAAACCTGAAGTGAAGCATCGTAATCTGAAACTGGACTCACAGGAGAGGTTCACATCATAGAAAGTAAGAGTGTCAGTAGTCTTGTATTTAAGTCGCCATTGTGCATTTTGTATTAAATTCGGATGCAATTTCTGTGTTTCATCGTCAATAAGAAGGTCCAAGGGATACAGTAAACCTGAAGTGATGCTTCGGAATCTGAAACTGGACTCACAGGAGAGGTTCAAATCATAGAAAGTTAGAATGTCAGTCCTCTTGTACTTAAGTCGGCATTGTGCCTTTTGTATTAAATTCCGATGCAATTTCTGTGTCTCATCGTCAATAAGAAGGTCCAAGGGATACAGTAAACCTGAAGTGAAGCATCGGGGTTAAAACTAGACTCACAGGAGAGGTTCAAATCATAGAAAGTTAGAGTGTCAGTCCTCTTGTACTTAAGTCGGCATTGTGATTTTTGAATTTAATTCGGATGCAATTTCTGTGTTTCATCGTCAGTAAGAAGGTCCCAGGGATACAGTAAACCTGGAGCGAAGCATCGGAATCTAAGTTTGGACTCAAAGGAGAGGTTCAAATCATAGAAAGTGAGAGTGTCAGTCCTCTTGTACTTAAGTCGGCATTGTTGCATTTGTATTAAATTCGTATGCAATTTCTGTGTTTCATCGTCAATAAGAAGGTCCACGGGATACAGTAAACCTTAAGTGAAGCATCGCAATCTAAAAATGGACTCGCAGGAGAGGTTCAAATCATAGAATGTTAAAGTGTCAGTCCTCTTTTACTTAAGTCGGCATTGTGCCTTTTGTATTAAATTCGGATGCAATTTCTGTGTTTCATCGTCAATAAGAAGGTGCAAGGTATACTGTAAACCTGAAGTGAAGCATCGGAATCTAAAACTCGACTCACAGGAGAGGTTCAAATCATAGAAAGTGATAGTGTCAGTCCTCTTGTACTTAAGTCGACATTGTGCCATTTGTGTTAAAATCGGACGCAATTTCTGTGTTACATCGTCAATAAGAAGATCCAAGGGAAACAGTAAACCTGAAGTGAAGCATCGGAATCTAGAACTGGACTCACAGGAGGGGTTCAAATCATAGAAAGTTAGAGTGCTACTCCTCTTTTATTTAAGTCGGCATTGTGGCTTTTGCATAAAATCCCGATGCAATTTCTATGTTTCATCGTCAATAAGAAGGTGCAAGGTATACAGTAAACCTGAAGTGAAGCATCGGAATCTAAAACTGGACACACAGGAGAGGTTCAAATAATAGAAAGTTAGAATGTCAGTCCTATTGTACTTAAGTCGGCATTGTGGCTTTTGCATTAAATTCCGATGCAATTTCTATGATTCATCGTCTATAAGAAGGTGCAAGGTATACAGTAAACCTGAAGTGAAGCATCGGAATTTAAAACCGGACCCACAGGAGAGGTTGATATCATAGACAGAGACAGTGTCAGTCCTCTTGTACTTAAGTTGGCATTGTGCCATTTGTATTAAATTCGGATGCAATTCCTGTGTTTCATAGTCAATAAGACGGTCCAAGGAAACAGTAAACCTGAAGTGAAACACCGGAATCTAAAACTGGACCCACAGGAGAGGTTCAAATCATAGAAAGTAAGTGCGTCAGTCCTCTTGTACTTAAGTCGGCATTGTACCTTTTGTATTAAATTTGAATGCATACTCTGTGTTTCATCGTCAATATAAAGGTCCAAGGGATACAGCAAACCTGAAGTGAAGCATCGGGATCTAAAACTGGACTCATAGGAGAGGTTCAAATCATAGAAAGTGAGAGTGTCAGTCCTCTTGTAGTTAAGTCGGTATTGTGCATTTTGAATTTAATTCCGATGCAATTTCTGTGTTTCATCGTCAATAAGAAGGTGCAAGGTATGCAGTAAACCTGAAGTGAAGCATCGTAATCTGAAACTGGACTCACAGGAGAGGTTCAAATCATAGAAAGTTAGAATGTCAGTCCTCTTGTACTTAAGTAGGCATTGTGGCTTTTATATTATTTCCGATGCAAATTCTGTGTTTCATCGTCAATAAGAAGGTCCAAGGGATACAGTAAACCTGAAGTGAAGCATCGCAATCTATAACTAGACTCACAGGAGAGGTTCAAATCATAGAATGTTAGAGTGTCAGTCCTCTTGTACTTAAGTCGGTATTGTGATTTTTGAATTTAATTCGGATGCAATTTCTGTGTTTCATCGTCAGTAAGAAGGTCCCAGGGATACAGTAAACCTGGAGTGAAGCATCGGAATCTAAGACTGGACTCACAGGAGAGGTTCAAATCATAGAAAGTAAGAGTGTCAGTCCTCTTGTACTTAAGTCGGCATTGTTGCATTTGTATTAAATTCGGATGAAATTTCTGTGTTTCATCGTCAATAAGAAGGTCCAAGGGATACAGTAAATCTGAAGTGAAGCATCGGAATCTAAAACTGGACTCACAGGAGAGGTTCAAATCATAGAAAGTTAGAGTGTCACTCCTCTTGTACATGAGTCGGTATTGTGCCTTTTGTATTACATTCGGATGCAATTTCTGTGTTTCATCGTCAATATGAAGGTCCAAGGGATACAGTAAACCTTAAGTGAAGCATCGGAATCTAAAACTGGACTCGCAGGAGAGGTTCAAATCATAGAAAGTTAGAATGTCAGTCCTCTTGTACTGAAGTCGGCATTGTACCTTTTGTATTAAATTCGGCTGCAATTTCTGTGTTTCATCGTCAATAAGAAGGTGCAAGGTATACTGTAAACCTGAAGTGAAGCATCGGAATCTAAAACTGGACTCACAGAAGAGGTTCAAATCATAGAAAGTGATAGTGTCAGTCCTCTTGTACTTAAGTCGACATTGTGCCATTTGTGTTAAAATCGGACGCAATTTCTGTGTTACATCGTCAATAAGAAGATCCAAGGGAAACAGTAAACCTGAAGTGAAGCATCGGAATCTAGAACTGGACTCACAGGAGAGGTTCAAATCATAGAAAGTTAGAGTGCTACTCCTCTTTTATTTAAGTCGGCATTGTGGCTTTTGCATAAAATCCCGATGCAATTTCTATGTTTCATCGTCAATAAGAAGGTGCAAGGTATACAGTAAACCTGAAGTGAAGCATCGGAATCTAAAACTGGACACACAGGAGAGGTTCAAATAATAGAAAGTTAGAATGTCAGTCCTATTGTACTTAAGTCGGCATTGTGGCTTTTGCATTAAATTCCGATGCAATTTCTATGTTTCATCGTCAATAAGAAGGTGCAAGGTATACAGTAAACCTGAAGTGAAGCATCGGAATTTAAAACCGGACTCACAGGAGAGGTTGATATCATAGAAAGAGACAGTGTCAGTCCTCTTGTACTTAAGTTGGCATTGTGCCATTTGTATTAAATTCGGATGCAATTCCTGTGTTTCATAGTCAATAAGACGGTCCAAGGAAACAGTAAACCTGAAGTGAAACACCGGAATCTAAAACTGGACCCACAGGAGAGGTTCAAATCATAGAAAGTAAGAGCGTCAGTCCTCTTGTACTTAAGTCGGCATTGTACCTTTTGTATTAAATTTGAATGCATACTCTGTGTTTCATCGTCAATATAAAGGTCCAAGGGATACAGCAAACCTGAAGTGAAGCATCGGGATCTAAAACTGGACTCATAGGAGAGGTTCAAATCATAGAAAGTGAGAGTGTCAGTCCTCTTGTAGTTAAGTCGGTATTGTGCATTTTGAATTTAATTCCGATGCAATTTCTGTGTTTCATCGTCAATAAGAAGGTGCAAGGTATGCAGTAAACCTGAAGTGAAGCATCGTAATCTGAAACTGGACTCACAGGAGAGGTTCACATCATAGAAAGTGAGAGTGTCAGTAGTCTTGTATTTAAGTCGCCATTGTGCATTTTGTATTAAATTCGGATGCAATTTCTGTGTTTCATCGTCAATAAGAAGGTCCAAGGGATACAGTAAACCTGAAGTGATGCTTCGGAATCTGAAACTGGACTCACAGGAGAGGTTCAAATCATAGAAAGTTAGAATGTCAGTCCTCTTGTACTTAAGTCGGCATTGTGCCTTTTGTATTAAATTCCGATGCAATTTCTGTGTCTCATAGTCAATAAGAAGGTCCAAGGGATACAGTAAACCTGAAGTGAAGCATCGGGGTTAAAACTAGACTCACAGGAGAGGTTCAAATCATAGAAAGTTAGAGTGTCAGTCCTCTTGTACTTAAGTCGGCATTGTGATTTTTGAATTTAATTCGGATGCAATTTCTGTGTTTCATCGTCAGTAAGAAGGTCCCAGGGATACAGTAAACCTGGAGTGAAGCATCGGAATCTAAGTTTGGACTCCAAGGAGAGGTTCAAATCATAGAAAGTGAGAGTGTCAGTCCTCTTGTACATAAGTCGGCATTGTTGCATTTGTATTAAATTCGTATGCAATTTCTGTGTTTCATCGTCAATAAGAAGGTCCACGGGATACAGTAAACCTTAAGTGAAGCATCGGAATCTAAAAATGGACTCGCAGGAGAGGTTCAAATCATAGAATGTTAAAGTGTCAGTCCTCTTTTACTTAAGTCGGCATTGGGCCTTTTGTATTAAATTCGGATGCAATTTCTGTGTTTCATCGTCAATAAGAAGATCCAAGGGATACAGTAAACCTGAAGTGAAGCATCGGAATCTAAAACTGGACTCACAGGAGAGGTTCAAATCATAGAAAGTTAGAATGTCAGTCCTCTTGTACTTAAGTCGGCATTGTGCCTTTTGTATTAAATTCGGATGCAATTTCTGTGTTTCATCGTCAATAAGAAGGTGCAAGGTATACTGTAAACCTGAAGTGAAGCATCGGAATCTAAAACTCGACTCACAGGAGAGGTTCAAATCATAGAAAGTGATAGTGTCAGTCCTCTTGTACTTAAGTCGACATTGTGCCATTTGTGTTAAAATCGGACGCAATTTCTGTGTTACATCGTCAATAAGAAGATCCAAGGGAAACAGTAAACCTGAAGTGAAGCATCGGAATCTAGAACTGGACTCACAGGAGAGGTTCAAATCATAGAAAGTTAGAGTGCTACTCCTCTTTTATCTAAGTCGGCATTGTGGCTTTTGCATAAAATCCCGATGCAATTTCTATGTTTCATCGTCAATAAGAAGGTGCAAGGTATACAGTAAACCTGAAGTGAAGCATCGGAATCTAAAACTGGACACACAGGAGAGGTTCAAATAATAGAAAGTTAGAATGTCAGTCCTATTGTACTTAAGTCGGCATTGTGGCTTTTGCATTAAATTCCGATGCAATTTCTATGTTTCATCGTCAATAAGAAGGTGCAAGGTATACAGTAAACCTGAAGTGAAGCATCGGAATTTAAAACCGGACTCACAGGAGAAGTTGATATCATAGAAAGAGACAGTGTCAGTCCTCTTGTACTTAAGTTGGCATTGTGCCATTTGTATTAAATTCGGATGCAATTCCTGTGTTTCATAGTCAATAAGACGGTCCAAGGAAACAGTAAACCTGAGGTGAAACGCCGGAATCTAAAACTGGACCCACAGGAGAGGTTCAAATCATAGAAAGTAAGAGCGTCAGTCCTCTTGTACTTAAGTCGGCATTGTACCTTTTGTATTAAATTTGAATGCATACTCTGTGTTTCATCGTCAATATAAAGGTCCAAGGGATACAGCAAACCTGAAGTGAAGCATCGGGATCTAAAACTGGACTCATAGGAGAGGTTCAAATCATAGAAAGTGAGAGTGTCAGTCCTCTTGTAGTTAAGTCGGTATTGTGCATTTTGAATTTAATTCCGATGCAATTTCTGTGTTTCATCGTCAATAAGAAGGTGCAAGGTATGCAGTAAACCTGAAGTGAAGCATCGTAATCTGAAACTGGACTCACAGGAAAGGTTCACATCATAGAAAGTGAGAGTGTCAGTAGTCTTGTATTTAAGTCGCCATTGTGCATTTTGTATTAAATTCGGATGCAATTTCTGTGTTTCATCGTCAATAAGAAGGTCCAAGGGATACAGTAAACCTGAAGTGATGCTTCGGAATCTGAAACTGGACTCACAGGAGAGGTTCAAATCATAGAAAGTTAGAATGTCAGTCCTCTTGTACTTAAGTCGGCATTGTGCCTTTTGTATTAAATGCCGATGCAATTTCTGTGTCTCATCGTCAATAAGAAGGTCCAAGGGATACAGTAAACCTGAAGTGAAGCATCGGGGTTAAAACTAAACTCACAGGAGAGGTTCAAATCATAGAAAGTTAGAGTGTCAGTCCTCTTGTACTTAAGTCGGCATTGTGATTTTTGAATTTAATTCGGATGCAATTTCTGTGTTTCATCGTCAGTAAGAAGGTCCCAGGGATACAGTAAACCTGGAGTGAAGCACCGGAATCTAAGTTTGGACTCAAAGGAGAGGTTCAAATCATAGAAAGTGAGAGTGTCAGTCCTCTTGTACTTAAGTCGGCATTGTTGCATTTGTATTAAATTCGTATGCAATTTCTGTGTTTCATCGTCAATAAGAAGGTCCACGGGATACAGTAAACCTTAAGTGAAGCATCGGAATCTAAAAATGGACTTGCAGGAGAGGTTCAAATCATAGAATGTTAAAGTGTCAGTCCTCTTTTACTTAACTCGGCATTGTGCCTTTTGTATTAAATTCGGATGCAATTTCTGTGTTTCATCGTCAATAAGAAGATCCAAGGGATACAGTAAACCTGAAGTGAAGCATCGGAATCTAAAACTGGACTCACAGGAGAGGTTCAAATCATAGAAAGTTAGAATGTCAGTCCTCTTGTACTTAAGTCGGCATTGTGCCTTTTGTATTAAATTCGGATGCAATTTCTGTGTTTCATCGTCAATAAGAAGGTGCAAGGTATACTGTAAACCTGAAGTGAAGCATCGGAATCTAAAACTCGACTCACAGGAGAGGTTCAAATCATAGAAAGTGAGAGTGTCAGTCCTCTTGTACTTAAGTCGACATTGTGCCATTTGTATTAAATTCGGATGCAATTTCTGTGTTTCATCGTCAATAAGACGGTCCAAGGGATACTATGAACCTGAAGTGAAGCATCGGAATCTAGAACTGGACTCACAGGAGAGGTTCAAATCATAGAAAGTTAGAGTGTTAGTCCTCTTTTATTTAAGACGGTATTGTGGCTTTTGCATTCAATTCCGATGCAATTTCTGTGTTTCATCATCAATAAGAAGGTCCAAGGGATACAGTAAACCTTAAGTAAAGCATCGGAATCTAAAACTGGACTCACAGGAGAGGTTCAAATCATAGAAAGTTAGAGTGTCAGTCCTCTTGTACATAAGTCGGCATTGTGCCTTTTGTATTAATTTCGGATGCAAACTCTGTGTTTCATCGTCAATAAGAAGGTCCAAGGGATACAGTAAACCTGAAGTGAAGCATCGGAATCAAAAACTGGACTCACGGGAAAGGTTCAAATCATAGAAAGTGAGAATGTCAGTCCTCTTGTACTTAAGTCGGCATTGTGGAATTTCTATTAAATTCGGATGCAATTATTGTGTTTCATCGTCAATAAGAATGTCCAAGGGATACAATAAACCTGAAGTGAAGCATCGGAATCTAAACCTGGACTCACAGGAGAGGTTCAAATCATAGAAAGTTAGAGTGTCAGCCCTCTTTTACTTAAGTCGGCATTGTACCTTTTGTAATAAATTTGGATGCAAACTCTGTGTTTCATCGTCAATAAAAAGGTCCAAGGGATACAGCAAACCTGAAGTGAAGCATCGGGATCTAAAACTGGACTCACAGGAGAGGTTCAAATCATGGAAAGTGAGAATGTCAGTCCTCTTCTACTTAGGTCGGCATTGTGCCTTTTGAATTGGATTCCGGTGCAATTTCTGTGTTTCATGGTCAATAAGAAGGTCCAAAGGATACAGTAAACCTGAAGTGAAGCATCGGAATCAAAAACTGGACTCACAGGAGAGATTCAAATCATAGAAAGTTAGAGTGTCAGTCCTCTTTTATTTAAGTCGGTATTGTGGCTTTTGCATTCAATTCCGATGCAATTTCTGTGTTTCATCATCAATAAGAAGGTCCAAGGGATACAGTAAACCTTAAGTAAAGCATCGGAATCTAAAACTTGACTCACAGGAGAGGTTCAAATCATAGAAAGTTAGAGTGTCAGTCCTCTTGTACTTAAGTCGGCATTGTGCCTTTTGTATTAATTTCGGATGCAAACTCTGTGTTTCATCGTCAATAAGAAGGTCCAAGGGATGCAGTAAACCTGAAGTGAAGCATCGGAATCAAAAACTGGACTCACGGGAAAGGTTCAAATCATAGAAAGTGAGAATGTCAGTCCTCTTGTACTTAAGTCGGCATTGTGGAATTTCTATTAAATTCGGATGCAATTATTGTGTTTCATCGTCAATAAGAATGTCCAAGGGATACAATAAACCTGAAGTGAAGCATCGGAATCTAAAACTGGACTCACAGGAGAGGTTCAAATCATAGAAAGTTAGAGTGTCAGCCCTCTTTTACTTAAGTCGGCATTGTACCTTTTGTAATAAATTTGGATGCAAACTCTGTGTTTCATCGTCAATAAAAAGGTCCAAGGGATACAGCAAACCTGAAGTGAAGCATCGGGATCAAAAACTGGACTCACAGGAGAGATTCAAATCATACAAAGTTAGAGTGTCAATCCTCTTGTACTTAAGTCGGCATTGTGACTTTTGTATTAAATTCGGATGCTAACTCTGTGTTTCATCGTCAATTAGAAGGTCCAAGGGATACAGTAAACCTGAAGTGATGCTTCGGAATCTGAAACTGGACTCACAGGAGAGGTTCAAATCATAGAAAGTTAGAATGTCAGTCCTCTTGTACTTAAGTAGGCATTGTGGCTTTTATATTATTTCCGATGCAAATTCTGTGTTTCATCGTCAATAAGAAGGTCCAAGGGATACAGTAAACCTGAAGTGAAGCATCGCAATCTAAAACTAGACTCACAGGAGAGGTTCAAATCATAGAATGTTAGAGTGTCAGTCCTCTTGTACTTAAGTCGGTATTGTGATTTTTGAATTTAATTCGGAAGCAATTTCTGTGTTTCATCGTCAGTAAGAAGGTCCCAGGGATACAGTAAACCTGGAGTGAAGCATCGGAATCTAAGACTGGACTCACAGGAGAGGTTCAAATCATAGAAAGTAAGAGTGTCAGTCCTCTTGTACTTAAGTCGGCATTGTTGCATTTGTATTAAATTCGGATGAAATTTCTGTGTTTCATCGTCAATAAGAAGGTCCAAGGGATACAGTAAATCTGAAGTGAAGCATCGGAATCTAAAACTGGACTCACAGGAGAGGTTCAAATCATAGAAAGTTACAGTGTCACTCCTCTTGTACAGGAGTCGGTATTGTGCCTTTTGTATTACATTCGGATGCAATTTCTGTGTTTCATCGTCAATATGAACGTCCAAGGGATACAGTAAACCTTAAGTGAAGCATCGGAATCTAAAACTGGACTCGCAGGAGAGGTTCAAGTCATAGAATGTTAGAGTGTCAGTCCTCTTTTACTTAAGTCGGCATTGTGCCTTTTGTATTAAATTCGGAAGCAATTTCTGTGTTTCATCGTCAATAAGAAAGTCCAAGGGGTACAGTAAACCTGAAGTGAAGCATCGGAATCTAAAACTGGACTCGCAGGAGAGGTTCAAATCATAGAAAGTTAGAATGTCAGTCCTCTTGTACTTAAGTCGGCATTGTACCTTTTGTATTAAATTCGGCTGCAATTTCTGTGATTCATCGTCAATAAGAAGGTGCAAGGTATACTGTAAACCTGAAGTGAAGCATCGGAATCTAAATCTGGAGTCACAGAAGAGGTTCAAATCATAGAAAGTGATAGTGTCAGTCCTCTTGTACTTAAGTCGACATTGTGCCATTTGTGTTAAAATCGGACGCAATTTCTGTGTTACATCGTCAATAAGAAGATCCAAGGGAAACAGTAAACCTGAAGTGAAGCATCGGAATCTAGAACTGGACTCACAGGAGAGGTTCAAATCATAGAAAGTTAGAGTGCTACTCCTCTTTTATTTAAGTAGGCATTGTGGCTTTTGCATAAAATCCCGATGCAATTTCTATGTTTCATCGTCAATAAGAAGGTGCAAGGTATACAGTAAACCTGAAGTTAAGCATCGGAATTTAAAACCGGACTCACAGGAGAGGTTCAAATCATAGAAAGAGAGAGTGTCAGTCCTCTTGTACTTAAGATGGCATTGTGCCATATGTATTAAATTCGGATGCAATTCCTGTGTTTCATAGTCAATAAGACGGTCCAAGGAATACAGCAAACCTGAAGTGAAACATCGGAATCTAAAACTGGACTCACAGGAGAGGTTCAAATCATAGAAAGAGAGAGTGTCAGTCCTCTTGTACTTAAGTTGGCATTGTGCCATTTGTATTAAATTCGGATGCAATTCCTGTGTTTCATAGTCAATAAGACGGTCCAAGGAATACAATAAACCTGAAGTGAAACATCGGAATCTAAAACTGGACTCACAGGAGAGGTTCAAATCATAGAAAGTTAGAGTGTCAGTCCTCTTGTACTTAAGTCGGCATTGTGCCTTTTGTATTAATTTCGGATGCAAACTCTGTGTTTCATCGTCAATAAGAAGGTCCAAGGAATACAGTAAACCTGAAGTGAAGCATCGGAATCAAAAACTGGACTCACGGGAAAGGTTCAAATCATAGAAAGTGAGAATGTCAGTCCTCTTGTACTTAAGTCGGCATTGTGGAATTTCTATTAAATTCGGATGCAATTATTGTGTTTCATCGTCAATAAGAATGTCCAAGGGATACAATAAACCTGAAGTGAAGCATCGGAATCTAAAACTGGACTCACAGGAGAGGTTCAAATCATAGAAAGTTAGAGTGTCAGCCCTCTTTTACTTAAGTCGGCATTGTACCTTTTGTAATAAATTTGGATGCAAACTCTGTGTTTCATCGTCAATAAAAAGGTCCAAGGGATACAGCAAACCTGAAGTGAAGCATCGGGATCTAAAACTGGACTCACAGGAGAGGTTCAAATCATGGAAAGTGAGAATGTCAGTCCTCTTCTACTTAGGTCGGCATTGTGCCTTTTGAATTGGATTCCGATGCAATTTCTGTGTTTCATGGTCAATAAGAAGGTCCAAAGGATACAGTAAACCTGAAGTGAAGCATCGGAATCAAAAACTGGACTCACAGGAGAGATTCAAATCATAGAAAGTTAGAGTGTCAGTCCTCTTGTACTTAAGTCGGCATTGTGACTTTTGTATTAAATTCGGATGCTAACTCTGTGTTTCATCGTCAATTAGAAGGTCCAAGGGATACAGTAAACCTGAAGTGATGCTTCGGAATCTGAAACTGGACTCACAGGAGAGGTTCAAATCATAGAAAGTTAGAATGTCAGTCCTCTTGTACTTAAGTAGGCATTGTGGCTTTTATATTATTTCCGATGCAAATTCTGTGTTTCATCGTCAATAAGAAGGTCCAAGGGATACAGTAAACCTGAAGTGAAGCATCGCAATCTAAAACTAGACTCACAGGAGAGGTTCAAATCATAGAATGTTAGAGTGTCAGTCCTCTTGTACTTAAGTCGGTATTGTGATTTTTGAATTTAATTCGGATGCAATTTCTGTGTTTCATCGTCAGTAAGAAGGTCCCAGGGATACAGTAAACCTGGAGTGAAGCATCGGAATCTAAGACTGGACTCACAGGAGAGGTTCAAATCATAGAAAGTAAGAGCGTCAGTCCTCTTGTACTTAAGTCGGCATTGTACCTTTTGTATTAAATTTGAATGCATACTCTGTGTTTCATCGTCAATATAAAGGTCCAAGGGATACAGCAAACCTGAAGTGAAGCATCGGGATCTAAAACTGGACTCATAGGAGAGGTTCAAATCATAGAAAGTGAGAGTGTCAGTCCTCTTGTAGTTAAGTCGGTATTGTGCATTTTGAATTTAATTCCGATGCAATTTCTGTGTTTCATCGTCAATAAGAAGGTGCAAGGTATGCAGTAAACCTGAAGTGAAGCATCGTAATCTGAAACTGGACTCACAGGAGAGGTTCACATCATAGAAAGTAAGAGTGTCAGTAGTCTTGTATTTAAGTCGCCATTGTGCATTTTGTATTAAATTCGGATGCAATTTCTGTGTTTCATCGTCAATAAGAAGGTCCAAGGGATACAGTAAACCTGAAGTGATGCTTCGGAATCTGAAACTGGACTCACAGGAGAGGTTCAAATCATAGAAAGTTAGAATGTCAGTCCTCTTGTACTTAAGTCGGCATTGTGCCTTTTGTATTAAATTCCGATGCAATTTCTGTGTCTCATCGTCAATAAGAAGGTCCAAGGGATACAGTAAACCTGAAGTGAAGCATCGGGGTTAAAACTAGACTCACAGGAGAGGTTCAAATCATAGAAAGTTAGAGTGTCAGTCCTCTTGTACTTAAGTCGGCATTGTGATTTTTGAATTTAATTCGGATGCAATTTCTGTGTTTCATCGTCAGTAAGAAGGTCCCAGGGATACAGTAAACCTGGAGTGAAGCATCGGAATCTAAGTTTGGACTCAAAGGAGAGGTTCAAATCATAGAAAGTGAGAGTGTCAGTCCTCTTGTACTTAAGTCGGCATTGTTGCATTTGTATTAAATTCGTATGCAATTTCTGTGTTTCATCGTCAATAAGAAGGTCCACGGGATACAGTAAACCTTAAGTGAAGCATCGCAATCTAAAAATGGACTCGCAGGAGAGGTTCAAATCATAGAATGTTAAAGTGTCAGTCCTCTTTTACTTAAGTCGGCATTGTGCCTTTTGTATTAAATTCGGATGCAATTTCTGTGTTTCATCGTCAATAAGAAGATCCAAGGGATACAGTAAACCTGAAGTGAAGCATCGGAATCTAAAACTGGACTCACAGGAGAGGTTCAAATCATAGAAAGTTAGAATGTCAGTCCTCTTGTACTTAAGTCGGCATTGTGCCTTTTGTATTGAATTCGGATGCAATTTCTGTGTTTCATCGTCAATAAGAAGGTGCAAGGTATACTGTAAACCTGAAGTGAAGCATCGGAATCTAAAACTCGACTCACAGGAGAGGTTCAAATCATAGAAAGTGATAGTGTCAGTCCTCTTGTACTTAAGTCGACATTGTGCCATTTGTGTTAAAATCGGACGCAATTTCTGTGTTACATCGTCAATAAGAAGATCCAAGGGAAACAGTAAACCTGAAGTGAAGCATCGGAATCTAGAACTGGACTCACAGGAGAGGTTCAAATCATAGAAAGTTAGAGTGCTACTCCTCTTTTATTTAAGTCGGCATTGTGGCTTTTGCATAAAATCCCGATGCAATTTCTATGTTTCATCGTCAATAAGAAGGTGCAAGGTATACAGTAAACCTGAAGTGAAGCATCGGAATCTAAAACTGGACACACAGGAGAGGTTCAAATAATAGAAAGTTAGAATGTCAGTCCTATTGTACTTAAGTCGGCATTGTGGCTTTTGCATTAAATTCCGATGCAATTTCTATGTTTCATCGTCTATAAGAAGGTGCAAGGTATACAGTAAACCTGAAGTGAAGCATCGGAATTTAAAACCGGACCCACAGGAGAGGTTGATATCATAGAAAGAGACAGTGTCAGTCCTCTTGTACTTAAGTTGGCATTGTGCCATTTGTATTAAATTCGGATGCAATTCCTGTGTTTCATAGTCAATAAGACGGGTCAAGGAAACAGTAAACCTGAAGTGAAACACCGGAATCTAAAACTGGACCCACAGGAGAGGTTCAAATCATAGAAAGTAAGAGCGTCAGTCCTCTTGTACTTAAGTCGGCATTGTACCTTTTGTATTAAATTTGAATGCATACTCTGTGTTTCATCGTCAATATAAAGGTCCAAGGGATACAGCAAACCTGAAGTGAAGCATCGGGATCTAAAACTGGACTCATAGGAGAGGTTCAAATCATAGAAAGTGAGAGTGTCAGTCCTCTTGTAGTTAAGTCGGTATTGTGCATTTTGAATTTAATTCCGATGCAATTTCTGTGTTTCATCGTCAATAAGAAGGTGCAAGGTATGCAGTAAACCTGAAGTGAAGCATCGTAATCTGAAACTGGACTCACAGGAGAGGTTCAAATCATAGAAAGTTAGAATGTCAGTCCTCTTGTACTTAAGTAGGCATTGTGGCTTTTATATTATTTCCGATGCAAATTCTGTGTTTCATCGTCAATAAGAAGGTCCAAGGGATACAGTAAACCTGAAGTGAAGCATCGCAATCTATAACTAGACTCACAGGAGAGGTTCAAATCATAGAATGTTAGAGTGTCAGTCCTCTTGTACTTAAGTCGGTATTGTGATTTTTGAATTTAATTCGGATGCAATTTCTGTGTTTCATCGTCAGTAAGAAGGTCCCAGGGATACAGTAAACCTGGAGTGAAGCATCGGAATCTAAGACTGGACTCACAGGAGAGGTTCAAATCATAGAAAGTAAGAGTGTCAGTCCTCTTGTACTTAAGTCGGCATTGTTGCATTTGTATTAAATTCGGATGAAATTTCTGTGTTTCATCGTCAATAAGAAGGTCCAAGGGATACAGTAAATCTGAAGTGAAGCATCGGAATCTAAAACTGGACTCACAGGAGAGGTTCAAATCATAGAAAGTTAGAGTGTCACTCCTCTTGTACATGAGTCGGTATTGTGCCTTTTGTATTACATTCGGATGCAATTTCTGTGTTTCATCGTCAATATGAAGGTCCAAGGGATACAGTAAACCTTAAGTGAAGCATCGGAATCTAAAACTGGACTCGCAGGAGAGGTTCAAATCATAGAAAGTTAGAATGTCAGTCCTCTTGTACTGAAGTCGGCATTGTACCTTTTGTATTAAATTCGGCTGCAATTTCTGTGTTTCATCGTCAATAAGAAGGTGCAAGGTATACTGTAAACCTGAAGTGAAGCATCGGAATCTAAAACTGGACTCACAGAAGAGGTTCAAATCATAGAAAGTGATAGTGTCAGTCCTCTTGTACTTAAGTCGACATTGTGCCATTTGTGTTAAAATCGGACGCAATTTCTGTGTTACATCGTCAATAAGAAGATCCAAGGGAAACAGTAAACCTGAAGTGAAGCATCGGAATCTAGAACTGGACTCACAGGAGAGGTTCAAATCATAGAAAGTTAGAGTGCTACTCCTCTTTTATTTAAGTCGGCATTGTGGCTTTTGCATAAAATCCCGATGCAATTTCTATGTTTCATCGTCAATAAGAAGGTGCAAGGTATACAGTAAACCTGAAGTGAAGCATCGGAATCTAAAACTGGACACACAGGAGAGGTTCAAATAATAGAAAGTTAGAATGTCAGTCCTATTGTACTTAAGTCGGCATTGTGGCTTTTGCATTAAATTCCGATGCAATTTCTATGTTTCATCGTCAATAAGAAGGTGCAAGGTATACAGTAAACCTGAAGTGAAGCATCGGAATTTAAAACCGGACTCACAGGAGAGGTTCAAATCATAGAAAGTTAGAGTGTCAGCCCTCTTTTACTTAAGTCGGCATTGTACCTTTTGTAATAAATTTGGATGCAAACTCTGTGTTTCATCGTCAATAAAAAGGTCCAAGGGATACAGCAAACCTGAAGTGAAGCATCGGGATCTAAAACTGGACTCACAGGAGAGGTTCAAATCATGGAAAGTGAGAATGTCAGTCCTCTTCTACTTAGGTCGGCATTGTGCCTTTTGAATTGGATTCCGATGCAATTTCTGTGTTTCATGGTCAATAAGAAGGTCCAAAGGATACAGTAAACCTGAAGTGAAGCATCGGAATCAAAAACTGGACTCACAGGAGAGATTCAAATCATAGAAAGTTAGAGTGTCAGTCCTCTTGTACTTAAGTCGGCATTGTGACTTTTGTATTAAATTCGGATGCTAACTCTGTGTTTCATCGTCAATTAGAAGGTCCAAGGGATACAGTAAACCTGAAGTGATGCTTCGGAATCTGAAACTGGACTCACAGGAGAGGTTCAAATCATAGAAAGTTAGAATGTCAGTCCTCTTGTACTTAAGTAGGCATTGTCGCTTTTATATTATTTCCGATGCAAATTCTGTGTTTCATCGTCAATAAGAAGGTCCAAGGGATACAGTAAACCTGAAGTGAAGCATCGCAATCTAAAACTAGACTCACAGGAGAGGTTCAAATCATAGAATGTTAGAGTGTCAGTCCTCTTGTACTTAAGTCGGTATTGTGATTTTTGAATTTAATTCGGATGCAATTTCTGTGTTTCATCGTCAGTAAGAAGGTCCCAGGGATACAGTAAACCTGGAGTGAAGCATCGGAATCTAAGACTGGACTCACAGGAGAGGTTCAAATCATAGAAAGTAAGAGCGTCAGTCCTCTTGTACTTAAGTCGGCATTGTACCTTTTGTATTAAATTTGAATGCATACTCTGTGTTTCATCGTCAATATAAAGGTCCAAGGGATACAGCAAACCTGAAGTGAAGCATCGGGATCTAAAACTGGACTCATAGGAGAGGTTCAAATCATAGAAAGTGAGAGTGTCAGTCCTCTTGTAGTTAAGTCGGTATTGTGCATTTTGAATTTAATTCCGATGCAATTTCTGTGTTTCATCGTCAATAAGAAGGTGCAAGGTATGCAGTAAACCTGAAGTGAAGCATCGTAATCTGAAACTGGACTCACAGGAGAGGTTCACATCATAGAAAGTAAGAGTGTCAGTAGTCTTGTATTTAAGTCGCCATTGTGCATTTTGTATTAAATTCGGATGCAATTTCTGTGTTTCATCGTCAATAAGAAGGTCCAAGGGATACAGTAAACCTGAAGTGATGCTTCGGAATCTGAAACTGGACTCACAGGAGAGGTTCAAATCATAGAAAGTTAGAATGTCAGTCCTCTTGTACTTAAGTCGGCATTGTGCCTTTTGTATTAAATTCCGATGCAATTTCTGTGTCTCATCGTCAATAAGAAGGTCCAAGGGATACAGTAAACCTGAAGTGAAGCATCGGGGTTAAAACTAGACTCACAGGAGAGGTTAAAATCATAGAAAGTTAGAGTGTCAGTCCTCTTGTACTTAAGTCGGCATTGTGATTTTTGAATTTAATTCGGATGCAATTTCTGTGTTTCATCGTCAGTAAGAAGGTCCCAGGGATACAGTAAACCTGGAGTGAAGCATCGGAATCTAAGTTTGGACTCAAAGGAGAGGTTCAAATCATAGAAAGTGAGAGTGTCAGTCCTCTTGTACTTAAGTCGGCATTGTTGCATTTGTATTAAATTCGTATGCAATTTCTGTGTTTCATCGTCAATAAGAAGGTCCACGGGATACAGTAAACCTTAAGTGAAGCATCGCAATCTAAAAATGGACTCGCAGGAGAGGTTCAAATCATAGAATGTTAAAGTGTCAGTCCTCTTTTACTTAAGTCGGCATTGTGCCTTTTGTATTAAATTCGGATGCAATTTCTGTGTTTCATCGTCAATAAGAAGATCCAAGGGATACAGTAAACCTGAAGTGAAGCATCGGAATCTAAAACTGGACTCACAGGAGAGGTTCAAATCATAGAAAGTTAGAATGTCAGTCCTCTTGTACTTAAGTCGGCATTGTGCCTTTTGTATTGAATTCGGATGCAATTTCTGTGTTTCATCGTCAATAAGAAGGTGCAAGGTATACTGTAAACCTGAAGTGAAGCATCGGAATCTAAAACTCGACTCACAGGAGAGGTTCAAATCATAGAAAGTGATAGTGTCAGTCCTCTTGTACTTAAGTCGACATTGTGCCATTTGTGTTAAAATCGGACGCAATTTCTGTGTTACATCGTCAATAAGAAGATCCAAGGGAAACAGTAAACCTGAAGTGAAGCATCGGAATCTAGAACTGGACTCACAGGAGAGGTTCAAATCATAGAAAGTTAGAGTGCTACTCCTCTTTTATTTAAGTCAGCATTGTGGCTTTTTCATAAAATCCCGATGCAATTTCTATGTTTCATCGTCAATAAGAAGGTGCAAGGTATACAGTAAACCTGAAGTGAAGCATCGGAATCTAAAACTGGACACACAGGAGAGGTTCAAATAATAGAAAGTTAGAATGTCAGTCCTATTGTACTTAAGTCGGCATTGTGGCTTTTGCATTAAATTCCGATGCAATTTCTATGTTTCATCGTCTATAAGAAGGTGCAAGGTATACAGTAAACCTGAAGTGAAGCATCGGAATTTAAAACCGGACCCACAGGAGAGGTTGATATCATAGAAAGAGACAGTGTCAGTCCTCTTGTACTTAAGTTGGCATTGTGCCATTTGTATTAAATTCGGATGCAATTCCTGTGTTTCATAGTCAATAAGACGGTCCAAGGAAACAGTAAACCTGAAGTGAAACACCGAAATCTAAAACTGGACCCACAGGAGAGGTTCAAATCATAGAAAGTAAGAGCGTCAGTCCTCTTGTACTTAAGTCGGCATTGTACCTTTTGTATTAAATTTGAATGCATACTCTGTGTTTCATCGTCAATATAAAGGTCCAAGGGATACAGCAAACCTGAAGTGAAGCATCGGGATCTAAAACTGGACTCATAGGAGAGGTTCAAATCACAGAAAGTGAGAGTGTCAGTCCTCTTGTAGTTAAGTCGGTATTGTGCATTTTGAATTTAATTCCGATGCAATTTCTGTGTTTCATCGTCAATAAGAAGGTGCAAGGTATGCAGTAAACCTGAAGTGAAGCATCGTAATCTGAAACTGGACTCACAGGAGAGGTTCAAATCATAGAAAGTTAGAATGTCAGTCCTCTTGTACTTAAGTAGGCATTGTGGCTTTTATATTATTTCCGATGCAAATTCTGTGTTTCATCGTCAATAAGAAGGTCCAAGGGATACAGTAAACCTGAAGTGAAGCATCGCAATCTATAACTAGACTCACAGGAGAGGTTCAAATCATAGAATGTTAGAGTGTCAGTCCTCTTGTACTTAAGTCGGTATTGTGATTTTTGAATTTAATTCGGATGCAATTTCTGTGTTTCATCGTCAGTAAGAAGGTCCCAGGGATACAGTAAACCTGGAGTGAAGCATCGGAATCTAAGACTGGACTCACAGGAGAGGTTCAAATCATAGAAAGTAAGAGTGTCAGTCCTCTTGTACTTAAGTCGGCATTGTTGCATTTGTATTAAATTCGGATGAAATTTCTGTGTTTCATCGTCAATAAGAAGGTCCAAGGGATACAGTAAATCTGAAGTGAAGCATCGGAATCTAAAACTGGACTCACAGGAGAGGTTCAAATCATAGAAAGTTAGAGTGTCACTCCTCTTGTACATGAGTCGGTATTGTGCCTTTTGTATTACATTCGGATGCAATTTCTGTGTTTCATCGTCAATATGAAGGTCCAAGGGATACAGTAAACCTTAAGTGAAGCATCGGAATCTAAAACTGGACTCGCAGGAGAGGTTCAAATCATAGAAAGTTAGAATGTCAGTCCTCTTGTACTGAAGTCGGCATTGTACCTTTTGTATTAAATTCGGCTGCAATTTCTGTGTTTCATCGTCAATAAGAAGGTGCAAGGTATACTGTAAACCTGAAGTGAAGCATCGGAATCTAAAACTGGACTCACAGAAGAGGTTCAAATCATAGAAAGTGATAGTGTCAGTCCTCTTGTACTTAAGTCGACATTGTGCCATTTGTGTTAAAATCGGACGCAATTTCTGTGTTACATCGTCAATAAGAAGATCCAAGGGAAACAGTAAACCTGAAGTGAAGCATCGGAATCTAGAACTGGACTCACAGGAGAGGTTCAAATCATAGAAAGTTAGAGTGCTACTCCTCTTTTATTTAAGTCGGCATTGTGGCTTTTGCATAAAATCCCGATGCAATTTCTATGTTTCATCGTCAATAAGAAGGTGCAAGGTATACAGTAAACCTGAAGTGAAGCATCGGAATCTAAAACTGGACACACAGGAGAGGTTCAAATAATAGAAAGTTAGAATGTCAGTCCTATTGTACTTAAGTCGGCATTGTGGCTTTTGCATTAAATTCCGATGCAATTTCTATGTTTCATCGTCAATAAGAAGGTGCAAGGTATACAGTAAACCTGAAGTGAAGCATCGGAATTTAAAACCGGACTCACAGGAGAGGTTGATATCATAGAAAGAGACAGTGTCAGTCCTCTTGTACTTAAGTTGGCATTGTGCCATTTGTATTAAATTCGGATGCAATTCCTGTGTTTTATAGTCAATAAGACGGTCCAAGGAAACAGTAAACCTGAAGTGAAACACCGGAATCTAAAACTGGACCCACAGGAGAGGTTCAAATCATAGAAGGTAAGAGCGTCAGTCCTCTTGTACTTAAGTCGGCATTGTACCTTTTGTATTAAATTTGAATGCATACTCTGTGTTTCATCGTCAATATAAAGGTCCAAGGGATACAGCAAACCTGAAGTGAAGCATCGGGATCTAAAACTGGACTCATAGGAGAGGTTCAAATCATAGAAAGTGAGAGTGTCAGTCCTCTTGTAGTTAAGTCGGTATTGTGCATTTTGAATTTAATTCCGATGCAATTTCTGTGTTTCATCGTCAATAAGAAGGTGCAAGGTATGCAGTAAACCTGAAGTGAAGCATCGTAATCTGAAACTGGACTCACAGGAGAGGTTCACATCATAGAAAGTGAGAGTGTCAGTAGTCTTGTATTTAAGTCGCCATTGTGCATTTTGTATTAAATTCGGATGCAATTTCTGTGTTTCATCGTCAATAAGAAGGTCCAAGGGATACAGTAAACCTGAAGTGATGCTTCGGAATCTGAAACTGGACTCACAGGAGAGGTTCAAATCATAGAAAGTTAGAATGTCAGTCCTCTTGTACTTAAGTCGGCATTGTGCCTTTTGTATTAAATTCCGATGCAATTTCTGTGTCTCATCGTCAATAAGAAGGTCCAAGGGATACAGTAAACCTGAAGTGAAGCATCGGGGTTAAAACTAGACTCACAGGAGAGGTTCAAATCATAGAAAGTTAGAGTGTCAGTCCTCTTGCACTTAAGTCGGCATTGTGATTTTTGAATTTAATTCGGATGCAATTTCTGTGTTTCATCGTCAGTAAGAAGGTCCCAGGGATACAGTAAACCTGGAGTGAAGCATCGGAATCTAAGTTTGGACTCAAAGGAGAGGTTCAAATCATAGAAAGTGAGAGTGTCAGTCCTCTTGTACTTAAGTCGGCATTGTTGCATTTGTATTAAATTCGTATGCAATTTCTGTGTTTCATCGTCAATAAGAAGGTCCACGGGATACAGTAAACCTTAAGTGAAGCATCGGAATCTAAAAATGGACTCGCAGGAGAGGTTCAAATCATAGAATGTTAAAGTGTCAGTCCTCTTTTACTTAAGTCGGCATTGTGCCTTTTGTATTAAATTCGGATGCAATTTCTGTGTTTCATCGTCAATAAGAAGATCCAAGGGATACAGTAAACCTGAAGTGAAGCATCGGAATCTAAAACTGGACTCACAGGAGAGGTTCAAATCATAGAAAGTTAGAATGTCAGTCCTCTTGTACTTAAGTCGGCATTGTGCCTTTTGTATTAAATTCGGATGCAATTTCTGTGTTTCATCGTCAATAAGAAGGTGCAAGGTATACTGTAAACCTGAAGTGAAGCATCGGAATCTAAAACTCGACTCACAGGAGAGGTTCAAATCATAGAAAGTGATAGTGTCAGTCCTCTTGTACTTAAGTCGACATTGTGCCATTTGTGTTAAAATCGGACGCAATTTCTGTGTTACATCGTCAATAAGAAGATCCAAGGGAAACAGTAAACCTGAAGTGAAGCATCGGAATCTAGAACTGGACTCACAGGAGAGGTTCAAATCATAGAAAGTTAGAGTGCTACTCCTCTTTTATTTAAGTCGGCATTGTGGCTTTTGCATAAAATCCCGATGCAATTTCTATGTTTCATCGTCAATAAGAAGGTGCAAGGTATACAGTAAACCTGAAGTGAAGCATCGGAATCTAAAACTGGACACACAGGAGAGGTTCAAATAATAGAAAGTTAGAATGTCAGTCCTATTGTACTTAAGTCGGCATTGTGGCTTTTGCATTAAATTCCGATGCAATTTCTATGTTTCATCGTCAATAAGAAGGTGCAAGGTATACAGTAAACCTGAAGTGAAGCATCGGAATTTAAAACCGGACTCACAGGAGAAGTTGATATCATAGAAAGAGACAGTGTCAGTCCTCTTGTACTTAAGTTGGCATTGTGCCATTTGTATTAAATTCGGATGCAATTCCTGTGTTTCATAGTCAATAAGACGGTCCAAGGAAACAGTAAACCTGAAGTGAAACGCCGGAATCTAAAACTGGACCCACAGGAGAGGTTCAAATCATAGAAAGTAAGAGCGTCAGTCCTCTTGTACTTAAGTCGGCATTGTACCTTTTGTATTAAATTTGAATGCATACTCTGTGTTTCATCGTCAATATAAAGGTCCAAGGGATACAGCAAACCTGAAGTGAAGCATCGGGATCTAAAACTGGACTCATAGGAGAGGTTCAAATCATAGAAAGTGAGAGTGTCAGTCCTCTTGTAGTTAAGTCGGTATTGTGCATTTTGAATTTAATTCCGATGCAATTTCTGTGTTTCATCGTCAATAAGAAGGTGCAAGGTATGCAGTAAACCTGAAGTGAAGCATCGTAATCTGAAACTGGACTCACAGGAAAGGTTCACATCATAGAAAGTGAGAGTGTCAGTAGTCTTGTATTTAGGTCGCCATTGTGCATTTTGTATTAAATTCGGATGCAGTTTCTGTGTTTCATCGTCAATAAGAAGGTCCAAGGGATACAGTAAACCTGAAGTGATGCTTCGGAATCTGAAACTGGACTCACAGGAGAGGTTCAAATCATAGAAAGTTAGAATGTCAGTCCTCTTGTACTTAAGTCGGCATTGTGCCTTTTGTATTAAATTCCGATGCAATTTCTGTGTCTCATCGTCAATAAGAAGGTCCAAGGGATACAGTAAACCTGAAGTGAAGCATCGGGGTTAAAACTAAACTCACAGGAGAGGTTCAAATCATAGAAAGTTAGAGTGTCAGTCCTCTTGTACTTAAGTCGGCATTGTGATTTTTGAATTTAATTCGGATGCAATTTCTGTGTTTCATCGTCAGTAAGAAGGTCCCAGGGATACAGTAAACCTGGAGTGAAGCATCGGAATCTAAGTTTGGACTCAAAGGAGAGGTTCAAATCATAGAAAGTGAGAGTGTCAGTCCACTTGTACTTAAGTCGGCATTGTTGCATTTGTATTAAATTCGTATGCAATTTCTGTGTTTCATCGTCAATAAGAAGGTCCACGGGATACAGTAAAACCTTAAGTGAAGCATCGGAATCTAAAAATGGACTCGCAGGAGAGGTTCAAATCATAGAATGTTAAAGTGTCAGTCCTCTTTTACTTAAGTCGGCATTGTGCCTTTTGTATTAAATTCGGATGCAATTTCTGTGTTTCATCGTCAATAAGAAGATCCAAGGGATACAGTAAACCTGAAGTGAAGCATCGGAATCTAAAACTGGACTCACAGGAGAGGTTCAAATCATAGAAAGTTAGAATGTCAGTCCTCTTGTACTTAAGTCGGCATTGTGCCTTTTGTATTAAATTCGGATGCAATTTCTGTGTTTCATCGTCAATAAGAAGGTGCAAGGTATACTGTAAACCTGAAGTGAAGCATCGGAATCTAAAACTCGACTCACAGGAGAGGTTCAAATCATAGAAAGTGAGAGTGTCAGTCCTCTTGTACTTAAGTCGACATTGTGCCATTTGTATTAAATTCGGATGCAATTTCTGTGTTTCATCGTCAATAAGACGGTCCAAGGGATACTATGAACCTGAAGTGAAGCATCGGAATCTAGAACTGGACTCACAGGAGAGGTTCAAATCATAGAAAGTTAGAGTGTTAGTCCTCTTTTATTTAAGTCGGTATTGTGGCTTTTGCATTCAATTCCGATGCAATTTCTGTGTTTCATCATCAATAAGAAGGTCCAAGGGATACAGTAAACCTTAAGTAAAGCATCGGAATCTAAAACTGGACTCACAGGAGTGGTTCAAATCATAGAAAGTTAGAGTGTCAGTCCTCTTGTACATAAGTCGGCATTGTGCCTTTTGTATTAATTTCGGATGCAAACTCTGTGTTTCATCGTCAATAAGAAGGTCCAAGGGATACAGTAAACCTGAAGTGAAGCATCGGAATCAAAAACTGGACTCACGGGAAAGGTTCAAATCATAGAAAGTGAGAATGTCAGTCCTCTTGTACTTAAGTCGGCATTGTGGAATTTCTATTAAATTCGGATGCAATTATTGTGTTTCATCGTCAATAAGAATGTCTAAGGGATACAATAAACCTGAAGTGAAGCATCGGAATCTAAAACTGGACTCACAGGAGAGGTTCAAATCATAGAAAGTTAGAGTGTCAGCCCTCTTTTACTTAAGTCGGCATTGTACCTTTTGTAATAAATTTGGATGCAAACTCTGTGTTTCATCGTCAATAAAAAGGTCCAAGGGATACAGCAAACCTGAAGTGAAGCATCGGGATCTAAAACTGGACTCACAGGAGAGGTTCAAATCATGGAAAGTGAGAATGTCAGTCCTCTTCTACTTAGGTCGGCATTGTGCCTTTTGAATTGGATTCCGATGCAATTTCTGTGTTTCATGGTCAATAAGAAGGTCCAAAGGATACAGTAAACCTGAAGTGAAGCATCGGAATCAAAAACTGGACTCACAGGAGAGATTCAAATCATAGAAAGGCAGAGTGTCAGTCCTCTTTTATTTAAGTCGGTATTGTGGCTTTTGCATTCAATTCCGATGCAATTTCTGTGTTTCATCATCAATAAGAAGGTCCAAGGGATACAGTAAACCTTAAGTAAAGCATCGGAATCTAAAACTGGACTCACAGGAGAGGTTCAAATCATAGAAAGTTAGAGTGTCAGTCCTCTTGTACTTAAGTCGGCATTGTGCCTTTTGTATTAATTTCGGATGCAAACTCTGTGTTTCATCGTCAATAAGAAGGTCCAAGGGATGCAGTAAACCTGAAGTGAAGCATCGGAATCAAAAACTGGACTCACGGGAAAGGTTCAAATCATAGAAAGTGAGAATGTCAGTCCTCTTGTACTTAAGTCGGCATTGTGGAATTTCTATTAAATTCGGATGCAATTATTGTGTTTCATCGTCAATAAGAATGTCCAAGGGATACAATAAACCTGAAGTGAAGCATCGGAATCTAAAACTGGACTCACAGGAGAGGTTCAAATCATAGAAAGTTAGAGTGTCAGCCCTCTTTTACTTAAGTCGGCATTGTACCTTTTGTAATAATATTGGATGCAAACTCTGTGTTTCATCGTCAATAAAAAGGTCCAAGGGATACAGCAAACCTGAAGTGAAGCATCGGGATCAAAAACTGGACTCACAGGAGAGATTCAAATCATAGAAAGTTAGAGTGTCAATCCTCTTGTACTTAAGTCGGCATTGTGACTTTTGTATTAAATTCGGATGCTAACTCTGTGTTTCATCGTCAATTAGAAGGTCCAAGGGATACAGTAAACCTGAAGTGATGCTTCGGAATCTGAAACTGGACTCACAGGAGAGGTTCAAATCATAGAAAGTTAGAATGTCAGTCCTCTTGTACTTAAGTAGGCATTGTGGCTTTTATATTATTTCCGATGCGAATTCTGTGTTTCATCGTCAATAAGAAGGTCCAAGGGATACAGTAAACCTGAAGTGAAGCATCGCAATCTAAAACTAGACTCACAGGAGAGGTTCAAATCATAGAATGTTAGAGTGTCAGTCCTCTTGTACTTAAGTCGGTATTGTGATTTTTGAATTTAATTCGGATGCAATTTCTGTGTTTCATCGTCAGTAAGAAGGTCCCAGGGATACAGTAAACCTGGAGTGAAGCATCGGAATCTAAGACTAGACTCACAGGAGAGGTTCAAATCATAGAAAGTAAGAGTGTCAGTCCTCTTGTACTTAAGTCGGCATTGTTGCATTTGTATTAAATTCGGATGAAATTTCTGTGTTTCATCGTCAATAAGAAGGTCCAAGGGATACAGTAAATCTGAATTGAAGCATCGGAATCTAAAACTGGACTCACAGGAGAGGTTCAAATCATAGAAAGTTAGAGTGTCACTCCTCTTGTACAGGAGTCGGTATTGTGCCTTTTGTATTACATTCGGATGCAATTTCTGTGTTTCATCGTCAATATGAAGGTCCAAGGGATACAGTAAACCTTAAGTGAAGCATCGGAAGCTAAAACTGGACTCGCAGGAGAGGTTCAAGTCATAGAATGTTAGAGTGTCAGTCCTCTTTTACTTAAGTCGGCATTGTGCCTTTTGTATTAAATTCGGAAGCAATTTCTGTGTTTCATCGTCAATAAGAAGGTCCAAGGGGTACAGTAAACCTGAAGTGAAGCATCGGAATCTAAAACTGGACTCGCAGGAGAGGTTCAAATCATAGAAAGTTAGAATGTCAGTCCTCTTGTACTTAAGTCGGCATTGTACCTTTTGTATTAAATTCGGCTGCAATTTCTGTGTTTCATCGTCAATAAGAAGGTGCAAGGTATACTGTAAAGCTGAAGTGAAGCATCGGAATCTAAAACTGGACTCACAGAAGAGGTTCAAATCATAGAAAGTGATAGTGTCAGTCCTCTTGTACTTAAGTCGACATTGTGCCATTTGTGTTAAGATCGGACGCAATTTCTGTGTTACATCGTCAATAAGAAGATCCAAGGGAAACAGTAAACCTGAAGTGAAGCATCGGAATCTAGAACTGGACTCACAGGAGAGGTTCAAATCATAGAAAGTTAGAGTGCTACTCCTCTTTTATTTAAGTCGGCATTGTGGCTTTTGCATAAAATCCCGATGCAATTTCTATGTTTCATCGTCAATAAGAAGGTGCAAGGTATACAGTAAACCTGAAGTTAAGCATCGGAATTTAAAACCGGACTCACAGGAGAGGTTCAAATCATAGAAAGAGAGAGTGTCAGTCCTCTTGTACTTAAGATGGCATTGTGCCATATGTATTAAATTCGGATGCAATTCCTGTGTTTCATAGTCAATAAGACGGTCCAAGGAATACAGCAAACCTGAAGTGAAACATCGGAATCTAAAACTGGACTCACAGGAGAGGTTCAAATCATAGAAAGAGAGAGTGTCAGTCCTCTTGTACTTAAGTTGGCATTGTGCCATTTGTATTAAATTCGGATGCAATTCCTGTGTTTCATAGTCAATAAGACGGTCCAAGGAATACAATAAACCTGAAGTGAAACATCGGAATCTAAAACTGGACTCACAGGAGAGGTTCAAATCATAGAAAGTAAGAGCGTCAGTCCTCTTGTACTTAAGTCGGCATTGTACCTTTTGTGTTAAATTTGGATGCAAACTCTGTGTTTCATCGTCAATAAAAAGGTCCAAGGGATACAGCAAACCTGAAGTGAAGCATCGGGATCTAAAACTGGACTCATAGGAGAGGTTCAAATCATAAAAAGTGAGAGTGTCAGTCCTCTTGCAGTTAAGTCGGTATTGTGCATTTTGAATTTAATTCCGATGCAATTTCTGTGTTTCATCGGCAATAAGAAGGTGCAAGGTATGCAGTAAACCTGAAGTGAAGCATCGTAATCTGAAACTGGACTCACAGGAGAGGTTCACAATATAGAGAGTGAGAGTGTCAGTAGTCTTGTATTTAAGTCGCCATTGTGCCTTTTGTATTAAATTCGGATGTAATTTCTGTGTTACATCGTCAATAAGAAGGTCCAAGGGATGCAGTAAACCTGAAGTGAAGCTTCGGAATCTAAAACTGGACTCACAGGAGAGGTTCAAATCATAGAAAGTTAGAGTGTCAGTCCTTTTGTACTTAAGTTGGCATTGTGACTTTTGTATTAAATTCGGATGCTAACTCTGTGTTTCATCGTCAATTAGAAGGTCCAAGGGATACAGTAAACCTGAAGTGAAGCATCGGAATCTAAAACTGGACTCACAGGAGAGGTTCAAATAATAGAAAGTGAGAGTGTCAGTCCCCTTCTACTTAGGTCGGCATTGTGCCTTTTGAATTTAACTCCGATGCAATTTCTGTGTTTCATCGTCAATAAGAAGGTCCAAAGGATACAGTAAACCTGAAGTGAAGCATCGGAATCTAAAACTGAACTCACAGGAGAGATTCAAATCATAGAAAGCTAGAGTGTCACTCCTCTTGTACTTAAGTCGGTATTGTGCCTTTTGTATTATATTCGGATGTAATTTCTGTGTTTCATCATCAATAAGAAGGTCCAAGGGATACAGTAAACCTTAAGTAAAGCATCGGAATCTAAAAGTGGACTCACAGGAGAGGTTCAAATCGGAGAAAGTTAGAGTGTCAGTCCCCTTGTACTTAAGTCGGCATTGTGCCTTTTGTGTTAATTTCGGATGCAAACTCTGTGTTTCATCGTCAATAAGAAAGTCCAAGGGATACAGTAAACCTGAAGTGAAGCATCGGATTCTAAAACTGGACTCACAGGAGAGGTTCAAATATTAGTAAGTTAGAGTGTCAGTCCTCTTGTACTTAAGTCGGCATTGTACTTTTGTATTAAATTCGGCTGCAATTTCTGTGTTTCATCGTCAATAAGAAGGTGCAAGGTACACTGTGAACCTGAAGTGAAGCATCGGAATCTAAAACTGGACTCACAGATGATGTTCAAACCATAGAAAGTGATAGTGTCAGTCCTCTTGTACTTAAGTCGACATTGTGCCATTTGTATTAAAATCAGATCAATTTCTGTGTTTCATCGTCAATAAGAAGGTCCAAGGGATACAGTAAACCTGAAGTGAAGCATCGGAATCTGGAACTGGACTCACAGGAGAGGTTCAAATCATAGAATGTTAGAGTGTTAGTCCTCTTTTATTTAAGTCGGCATTGTGCCTTTTGTGTTAATTTCGGATGCAAACTCTGTGTTTCATCGTCAATAAGAAGGTCCAAGGGATACAGTAAACCTGAAGTGAAGCATCGGATTCTAAAACTGGACTCACAGGAGAGGTTCAAATCATAGAAAGTTAGAGTGTCATTCCTCTTTTACTTAACTCTGCATTGTGATTTTTGAATTTAATTCCGATGCAATTTCTGTGTTTCATCGTCAATAAGAAGGTCCAAGGGATACAGTAAACCTGGATTGAAGCATTGGAATCTAAGACTGGACTCACAGGAGAGGTTCAAATCATAGAAAATGAGAGTGTCAGTCCACTTTTACTTAAGTCGGCATTGTGCCTTTTGAATTTAATTCCGATGCAAATTCTGTGTTTCATCGTCAATAAGAAGGTCCAAGGGATACAAGAAACCTGAAGTGAAGCATCGGAATCAAAAACTGGACCCACAGGAAAGGTTCAAATCATAGAAAGTGAGAGTGTCAGTCCTCTTGTACTTATGTCGGCATTGTGGCATTTGTATTAAATTCGGATGCAATTTCTGTGTTTCATCGTCAATAAGAATGTCCAAGGGATACAATAAACCTGAAGTGAAGCATCGGAATCTTAAACTGGACTCACAGGAGAGGTTCAAATCATAGTAAGTTAGAGTGTCAGTCCTCTTGTACTTAAGACGGCATTGTACTTTTGTATTAAATTCGGCTGCAATTTCTGTGTTTCATTGTCAATAAGAAGGTGCAAGGTATACTGTGAACCTGAAGTGAAGCATCGGAATCTAAAACTAGACTCACAGAAGAGGTTCAAATCATAGAAAGTGATAGTGTCAGTCCTCTTGTACTTAGGTCGACATTGTGCCATTTGTATTAAAATCGGATGCAATTTCTGTGTTTCATCGTCAATAAGAAGGTCCAAGAGATACAGTTAACCTGAAGTGAAGCATCGGAATCTGGAACTGGACTCACAGGAGAGGTTCAAATCATAGAAAGTTAGAGTGTTAGTCCTCTTTCATTTAAGTCGGCATTGTGGCTTTTGCATTAAATTCCGATGCAATTTCTATGTTTCATCGTCAATAAGAAGGTGCAAGGTATACAGTAAACATGAAGTGAAGCATCGGAATTTAAAACCGGACTCACAGGAGAGGTTCAAATCATAGAAAGAGAGAGTGTCAGTCCTCTTGTACTTAAGTTGGCATTGTGCCATTTGTATTGAATTCGGATGCAATTCCTGTGTTTCATAGTCAATAAGAGGGTCCAAGGAATACAGTAAACCTGAAGTGAAACATCGGAATCTAAAACTGGACTCACAGGAGAGGTACAAATCATAGAAAGTAAGAGCGTCAGTCAACTTGTACTTAAGTCGACATTGTACCTTTTGTGTTAAATTTGGATGCAAACTCTGTGTTTCATCGTCAATAAAAAGGTCCAAGGGATACAGCAAACCTGAAGTGAAGCATCGGGATCTAAAACTGGACTCATAGGAGAGGTTCAAATCATAAAAAGTGAGAGTGTCAGTCCTCTTGTAGTTAAGTCGGTATTGTGCATTTTGAATTTAATTCCGATGCAATTTCTGTGTTTCATCGTCAATTAGAAGGTGCAAGGTATGCAGTAAACCTGAAGTGAAGCATCGTAATCTGAAACTGGACTCACAGGAAAGGTTCACATCATAGAAAGTGAGAGTGTCAGTAGTCTTGTATTTAAGTCGCCATTGTGCCTTTTGTATTAAATTCGGATGCAATTTCTGTGTTTCATCGTCAATAAGAAGGTCCAAGGGATACAGTAAACCTGAAGTGAAGCTTCGGAATCTAAAACTGGACTCACAGGAGAGGTTCAAATCATAGAAAGTTAGAGTGTCAGTCCTTTTGTACTTAAGTCGGGATTGTGACTTTTGTATTAAATTCGGATGCAAACTCTGTGTTTCATCGTCAATTAGAAGGTCCAAGGGATACAGTAAACCTGGAATGAAGCATTGGAATCTAAGACTGGACTCACAGGAGGGTTTCAAATCATAGAAAGTTAGAGTGTCATTCCTCTTGTACTTAACTCTGCATTGTGATTTTTGAATTTAATTCCGATGCAATTTCTGTGTTTCATCGTCAATAAGAACGTCCAAGGGATATAGTAAACCTTGAATGAAGCATTGGAATCTAAGACTGGACTCACAGGAGAGGTTCAAATCATAGAAAATGAGAGTGTCAGTCCTCTTTTACTTAAGTCGGCATTGTGCCTTTTGAATTTAATTCCGATGCTAACTCTGTGTTTCATCGTCAATTAGAAGGTCCAAGGGATACAGTAAACCTGGAATGAAGCATTGGAATCTAAGACTGGACTCACAGGAGGGTTTCAAATCATAGAATGTTAGAGTGTCATTCCTCTTGTACTTAACTCTGCATTGTGATTTTTGAATTTAATTCCGATGCAATTTCTGTGTTTCATCGTCAATAAGAACGTCCAAGGGATATAGTAAACCTTGAATGAAGCATTGGAATCTAAGACTGGACTCACAGGAGAGGTTCAAATCATAGAAAATGAGAGTGTCAGTCCTCTTTTACTTAAGTCGGCATTGTGCCTTTTGAATTTAATTCCGATGCAAATTCTGTGTTTCATCGTCAATAAGAAGGTCCAAGGGATACAGTAAACCTGAAGTGAAGCATCGGAATCAAAAACTAGACCCACAGGAAAGGTTCAAATTATAGAAAGTGAGAGTGTCAGTCCTCTTGTACTTAAGTCGGCATTGTGGCATTTGTATTAAATTCGGATGCAATTTCTGTGTTTCATCGTCAATAAGAATGTCCAAGGGATACAATAAACCTGAAGTGAAGCATCGGAATCTAAAACTGGACTCACAGGAAAGGTTCAAATCATAGAAAGTTAGAGTGTCAGTCCTCTTGTACTTAAGTCGGCATTTTGACTTTTGTATTAAATTCCGGTGCAATTACTATGTTTCATCGTCAATAAAAAGGTGCAAGGTATACAGTAAACCTGAAGTGAAGCATCGGAATCTAAAACTGGACTCACAGGACAGGTTCAAATCATAGAAAGTGAGAGTGTCAGTCCTCTTCTACTTAGGTCGGCATTGTGCCTTTTCAATTTAATTCCGATGCATTTTCTGTGTTTCATCGTCAATAAGAAGGTCCAAAGGATACAGTAAACCTGAAGTGAAGCATCGGAATCAAAAACAGGACTCACAGGAGAGATTCAAATCATAGAAAGTTAGAGTGTCACTCCTCTTGTACTTAAGTCGGTATTGTGCCTTTTGTATTAAATTCGGATGCAATTTCTGTGTTTCATCGTCAATAAGAAGGTCCAAGGGATACAGTGAACATTAAGTGAAGCATCGGAATCTAAAACTGGACTCGCAGGACAGGTTCAAATCATAGAATGTCAGACTGTCTGTCCTCTTTTACTTAAGTCGGCATTGTGCCTTTTGTATTAAATTCCGATGCAATTTCTGTGTTTCATCGTCAATAAGAAGGACCAAGGGATACAGTAAAGCTGAAGTGAAGCATCGGAATCTAAAACTGGACTCACAGGAGAGGTTGAAATGACAGAAAGTTAGAGTGTCAGTCCTCTTTTACTTAAGTCGGCATTGTGCTTTTTGTATTAAATTCCGATGCAATTTCTATGTTTCTTCGTCAATAAGAAAGTGCAAGGTATACAGTAAACCTGAATTGATGCATCAGAATTTAAAACCGGTCTCACAGGAGAGGTTCAAATCATAGAAAGTGAGAGTGTCAGTACTCTTGTACTTAAGTCGGCATTGTGCCATTTGTATTAAATACGGATGCGATTTCTGTGTTTTATCGGCAATAAGATGGTCCAAGGGATACAGTAAACCTGAAGTGAAGCATCGGAATCTAAACCTGACCTCACAGCAGAGGTTCGAATCATAGAAAGTGAGAGTGTCAGCCCTCTTGTACTTAAGTCGGCATTGTGCCATTTGTATTAAATTTGGATGCAATTTCTGTGTTTCAAAGTCAATAATAAGGTCCAAGGGATGCAGTAAACCTGATGGGAAGCATCGGAATCTAAAACTGGACTCACAGGAGAGGTTCAAATCATAGAAAGTGAGAGTGTCAGTCCACTTGTACTTAAGTCGCCATTGTGCCTTTTGTATTAAATTCGGATGCAATTTCTGTGTTTCATCGTGAATAAGAAGGTCCAAGTGATACATTAAACCTGAAGTGAAGCATGGGAATCCAAAACTGGACACACAGGACAGGTTCAAATCATAGTAAGTTAGAGTGTCAGTCCTCTTGTACTTAAGTCGGCATTGTACTTTTGTATTAAATTCGGCTGCAATTTCTGTGTTTCATCGTCAATAAGAAGGTGCAAGGTACACTGTGAACCTGAAGTGAAGCATCGGAATCTAAAACTGGACTCACAGGAGAGGTTCAAACCATAGAAAGTGATAGTGTCAGTCCTCTTGTACTTAGGTCGACATTGTGCCATTTGTATTAAAATCGGATGCAATTTCTGTGTTTCATCGTCAATAAGAAGGTCCAAGAGATACAGTAAACCTGAAGTGAAGCATCGGAATCTGGAACTGGACTCACAGGAGAGGTTCAAATCATAGAAAGTTAGAGTGTTAGTCCTCTTTCATTTAAGTCGGCATTGTGGCTTTTGCATTAAATTCCGATGCAATTTCTATGTTTCATCGTCAATAAGAAGGTGCAAGGTATACAGTAAACATGAAGTGAAGCATCGGAATTTAAAACCGGACTCACAGGAGAGGTTCAAATAATAGAAAGAGAGAGTGTCAGTCCTCTTGTACTTAAGTTGGCATTGTGCCATTTGTATTGAATTCGGATGCAATTCCTGTGTTTCATAGTCAATAAGAGGGTCCAAGGAATACAGTAAACCTGAAGTGAAACATCGGAATCTAAAACTGGACTCACAGGTGAGGTACAAATCATAGAAAGTAAGAGCGTCAGTCAACTTGTACTTAAGTCGGCATTGTACCTTTTGTGTTAAATTTGGATGCAAACTCTGTGTTTCATCGTCAATAAAAAGGTCCAAGGGATACAGCAAACCTGAAGTGAAGCATCGGGATCTAAAACTGGACTCATAGGAGAGGTTCAAATCATAAAAAGTGAGAGTGTCAGTCCTCTTGTAGTTAAGTCGGTATTGTGCATTTTGAATTTAATTCCGATGCAATTTCTGTGTTTCATCGTCAATTGGAAGGTGCAAGGTATGCAGTAAACCTGAAGTGAAGCATCGTAATCTGAAACTGGACTCACAGGAAAGGTTCACATCATAGAAAGTGAGAGTGTCAGTAGTCTTGTATTTAAGTCGCCATTGTGCCTTTTGTATTAAATTCGGATGCAATTTCTGTGTTTCATCGTCAATAAGAAGGTCCAAGGGATACAGTAAACCTGAAGTGAAGCTTCGGAATCTAGAACTGGACTCACAGGAGAGGTTCAAATCATAGAAAGTTAGAGTGTCAGTCCTTTTGTACTTAAGTCGAGATTGTGACTTTTGTATTAAATTCGGATGCTAACTCTGTGTTTCATCGTCAATTAGAAGGTCCAAGGGATACAGTAAACCTGGAATGAAGCATTGGAATCTAAGACTGGACTCACAGGAGGGTTTCAAATCATAGAAAGTTAGAGTGTCATTCCTCTTGTACTTAACTCTGCATTGTGATTTTTGAATTTAATTCCGATGCAATTTCTGTGTTTCATCGTCAATAAGAACGTCCAAGGGATATAGTAAACCTTGAATGAAGCATTGGAATCTAAGACTGGACTCACAGGAGAGGTTCAAATCATAGAAAATGAGAGTGTCAGTCCTCTTTTACTTAAGTCGGCATTGTGCCTTTTGAATTTAATTCCGATGCAAATTCTGTGTTTCATCGTCAATAAGAAGGTCCAAGGGATACAGTAAACCTGAAGTGAAGCATCGGAATCAAAAACTAGACTCACAGGAAAGGTTCAAATCATAGAAAGTGAGAGTGTCAGTCCTCTTGTACTTAAGTCGGCATTGTGGCATTTGTATTAAATTCGGATGCAATTTCTGTGTTTCATCGTCAATAAGAATGTCCAAGGGATACAATAAACCTGAAGTGAAGCATCGGAATCTAAAACTGGACTCACAGGAAAGGTTCAAATCATAGAAAGTTAGAGTGTCAGTCCTCTTGTACTTAAGTCGGCATTTTGACTTTTGTATTAAATTCCGGTGCAATTACTATGTTTCATCGTCAATAAAAAGGTGCAAGGTATACAGTAAACCTGAAGTGAAGCATCGGAATCTAAAACTGGACTCACAGGAGAGGTTCAAATCATAGAAAGTGAGAGTGTCAGTCCTCTTCTACTTAGGTCGGCATTGTGCCTTTTCAATTTAATTCCGATGCATTTTCTGTGTTTCATCGTCAATAAGAAGGTCCAAAGGATACAGTAAACCTGAAGTGAAGCATCGGAATCAAAAACAGGACTCACAGGAGAGATTCAAATCATAGAAAGTTAGAGTGTCACTCCTCTTGTACTTAAGTCGGTATTGTGCCTTTTGTATTAAATTCGGATGCAATTTCTGTGTTTCATCGTCAATAAGAAGGTCCAAGGGATACAGTAAACCTGAAGTGAAGCATCGGAATCTAAAACCGGACTCACAGGAGAGGTTCAAAACATAGAAAGTTAGATTGTCAGTCCTCTTGTACTTAAGTCGGCATTGTGCGTTTTGAATTTTAATCCGATGCAATTTCTGTGTTTCATCGTCAATAAGAAGGTCCAAGGGATACAGTAAACCTGAAGTGAAGCATCGGAATCTAAAACTGGACTCACAGGAGAAGTTCAAATGATAGAAAGTGAGAGTGTCAGTCCTCTTGTACCTAAGACGGCATTGTGCCTTTTGAATTTAATTCCGATGCAATTTCTGTGTTTCATCATCAATAAGAAGGTGCAAGGTATACAGTAAACCTGGAGTGAAGCATCGGAAATTAAATCTGACCTCACAGGAGAGGTTCGAATCATAGAAAGTGAGAGTGTCTGACCTCTCGTACTTAAGTCGGCATTGTGCCATTTGTATTAAATTCGGATGCAATTCCTGTGTTTCATAGTCAATAAGACGGTCCAAGGAATACAGTAAACCTGAAGTGAAACATCGGAATCTAAAACTGGACTCACAGGAGAGGTTCAAATCATAGAAAGTAAGAGCGTCAGTCCTCTTGTACTTAAGTCGGCATTGTACCTTTTGTGTTAAATTTGGATGCAAACTCTGTGTTTCATCGTCAATAAAAAGGTCCAAGGGATACAGCAAACCTGAAGTGAAGCATCGGGATCTAAAACTGGACTCACAGGAGAGGTTCAAATCATAGAAAGTGAGAATGTCAGTCCTCTTCTACTTAGGTCGGCATTGTGCCTTTTAAATTTGATTCCGTTGCAATTTCTGTGTTTCATCGTCAATAAGAAGGTCCAAAGGATACAGTAAACCTGAAGTGAAGCATCGGAATCAAAAACTGGACTCACAGGAGAGATTCAAATCATAGAAAATTAGAGTGTCAGTCCTCTTGTACTTAAGTCGGCATTGTGACTTTTGTATTAAATTCGGATGCAAACTCTGTGTTTCATCGTCAATTAGAAGGTCCAAGGGATACAGTAAACCTGAAGTGATGCTTCGGAATCTGAAACTGGACTCACAGGAGAGGTTCAAATCATAGAAAGTTAGAATGTCAGTCCTCTTGTACTTAAGTCGGCATCGTGGCTTTTATATTATTTCCGATGCAAATTCTGTGTTTCATCGTCAATAAGAAGGTCCAAGGGATACAGTAAAACTGAAGTGAAGCATCGGAATCTAAAACTGGACTCACAGGAGAGGTTCAAATCATAGAAAGTTAGAATGTCAGTCCTCTTGTACTTAAGTCGGCATTGTACCTTTTGTATTAAATTCGGCTGCAATTTCTGTGTTTCATCGTCAATAAGAAGGTGCAAGGTATACTGTAAACCTGAAGTGAAGCATCGGAATCTAAAACTGGACTCACAGAACAGGTTCAAATCATAGAAAGTGATAGTGTCAGTCCTCTTGTACTTAAGTCGACATTGTGCCATTTGTATTAAAATCGGATGCAATTTCTGTGTTTCATCGTCAATAAGAAGATCCAAGGGATACAGTAAACCTGAAGTGAAGCATCGGAATCTAGAACTGGACTCACAGGAGAGGTTCAAATCATAGAAAGTTAGAGTGTTACTCCTCTTTTATTTAAGTCGGCGTTGTGTCTTTTGCATACAATCCCAATGCAATTTCTATGTTTCATCGTCAATAAGAAGGTGCAAGGTATACAGTAATCCTGAAGTTAAGCATCGGAATTTAAAACCGGACTCACAGGAGAGGTTCAAATCATAGAAAGAG